>NC_044981.1:118166347-118499071 GCF_008728515.1 Papio anubis
GCATGGTCTGCCCCTAAGAAAAATTATTGCTCAAAGCATTGATTATATTCTAAATAGTCAGAAATGCTAAGAGCAGATCTTTGCGGGGGAGGGGGGATGGAATTAAGGAAGTACACGAGAAAAAAAAAAAACCACAAGGCAGATAAATATTATTAGCCACATCTACAAGAATAAAAATCCATAAATATTTTTGACAGGGTAGAAAGACTTCCTGAATGATAACATTTGGTTTTAACCAGGCAAAATGAAATCATAATCCTCTTAACCAAGAGAACACAAAAATTTTCCCAATGATATATCCTTTCCCAGATGTACCCAGGATTTGCAGAATCTAAAGCAGCTAATTGTTGCCTTAAATATCTGGAGAAGGCCAGGTAAAAGTCAATAGCGTCCCATAAACTATGTATGTGAGAATTTCCATTTAAACGTATTTTGGAAGAGAATAAAAGAAGAATAAATGTATCTGCATACTTAGAAGACTTCTGCTAGGTGACATTTCCTGGGGAAAATTTACTGCACTTCCAACCAAACTCCTTCAATCAGAATGACGCATCCGAACCATCAAAGTTTTTGAAAGTGTCGGTTACCTTTGAAAATCGAGCATTTATCCATTTGGTAAAGGTTTTCTTCTGTACATCATTGTGTTCATCTGTGGAATGGAAAAAGAAAGAGATGGAAAAAGTATGAGAGTCTGTACCTTTAGTAAAGCACCAAATAAGGTTATCTCTATCCTCGAAGAGTTTAAAATAGTCCTATTAGTCAAGCTCCTGGAGCACAATGATGCGCAGCTGATGCAGAATGTGATGACTGCCCGGTTCACCTATGGAGCCCAACACTGCCTACAACAGAGGGAGGCTCGGGCACCTTTCCCAAGGAACCAGGCTGTCTCACCCTAAGCCCCGGAGTCCTGCCATCAGAGACCAAATCCAGGTTTATGGGATCGAATCAGAGACCTACTTTCCAGCTAGTACCCACAGCATTTTCTGCTGCATTTTGTTGAAGTAAAATTTCAGCATAATCAAAATGTCTTCATGTTCAAAACAAAAATTAAAGTTATCCAATAAAAACTCAGGAATTCGTGACTTCCTCCCTCTTCATACTGGTCCTACACCCTCTAGAATGACAGCATAAGGTTTATAGTCAATCTTGTAACCCATTTTCCTGTAGTAAGATTGACATGAGGTTTTAATGATCTTGATCTATACAAACTTTTACAGGTAGAAAAATCAGAAGAATTTAAAACCATTATCAATTTTGGTTTTGATTACAAATTAATTTTATAAGCCATAAAAAATGAAAAGTTACTTTAAAAGACTGACCACCCTGAACTTTTTAAAGATGGGTAGAAGGATTTGGTTACATACAAGAAGGCCGTGTGGCTAACAAAAAGAGAAAAGGATTTTCTCTAGAACCAAATAGACAGTGTCCCAATCCATTTATTGTGTGACCTTGGGTCATTATAACATCGCCTAGCCTCACGGTTCTCATCTGTACAATAGGGATAAATAATATCTAGTTTGCAAGAGTACTGTAAAGGTTAGTGAATACAAATGACAATCACTTGATGAAGAGCTGGTGTCCAGCTTGTTATAATGATTATAGTAAAAGTGTAAGCAAGGCAGATAAATGTCCATTGGACCTCTTCAGATCATACTCTCTTCCATCACCACTCGATTTTCTGTTAAAGCCAGTAAAAGAGTCATTGTTGTCTTAAAGCCTACAAAACAGCATTTTGACAATCTCTATCAGTTGTTCAGAAAGCTGTCCAAGGAGTATCTACAACAGTGCAGAAAGGTGTGGCTCCATCCATATGTGTGTCCTGCCTCCTCTGCCACCTTTTATACTGCTGGGCTGCCTCCCACGTCGGAACAGCAAAATAATAATGGAGGAGGCCCAGGTGTGCTTGGCCCTCCAGCATCGATTCCACATTAAATACAGACCTGCTCACAAACCTCTACTAGGATCATTAGACATTCATCTACCACTTCACCCAGTTTGTGGTCTTTGGTCCTCACCCCTTTGTGGAAGGAGAGTTTGTAATTAAAAGGTCATTCCCAGAATAAATATAGCAGCAGCTTCAGGAAAAAAAAAAAAAAAAAAAAAAAAAACGCATTTACAACTCCATAAAGGTAATTGGAGACCTTCTCCAAGACACTAAGGGAGCAAGTGGTATAGAAAACAAAACTGCTGTTTAAGAAACTCCTTGATGTTAATGGTGCTCAGAGGTGACCTTCCTTCAAGAAAGGACAGCAAAGACAGCAACAATCCCTATTTCAAGCTTTATATTATCTGATCAAGGCCACATAAGCCATTTATTAACCAAGAGAAAGTGCTTACACACTGAATGACCCTTTGCCATCTTCATATCAAAGAGGGACACAGCAGAGATTATACTCAGAATACAAGGCTACCACCACACATCAACCTGAAGAAGGCGCTATACCAGCCTCACCAAAATGAATTTAATATTAAATATCCGTGTTTAGGGCATTTGGAAAATCCAATTATTTGTCCCACTACCTTAAAAAGGATGTATTTTTATAAATCTGGTTATATGCAGTTTTATTTAATCCTATGAATAACAAATATAGAAAGGTCATAAATAAGTATTAAATTATCTTAATTTGATAACATTCACACAACTTAAGAATTTGAGGCCATAAAAAAGGAAAAAATTATAAAAAATCTCACTACATTTTACATTTTCTCAACCTATTTCCAGAGCATTTAACTTTCTTATTTCAAAAACATATTAAAATATCTCATACTATGTAGGTTTCTCCCCAGATATAAAGTGGACAAAGAAATGAGCACTTTTACCTTATCAAATGACAATAATCTTTCCATTTTATCACATATACAATGAAATCAAATTTATGGATTCCCATTCTTATGTTTGTAAAAATGAATAAGATAATGTTTCAACAATAGTCTTTATTTTATGGGTCAAGTCAATGTCAGAATATAAGTCCAAGTAACAGATAAATTATTCGTCTGTAAACAATACATTTTCTAACATCCAAATGTTTCAAAAATACTTCAAAGTTTATAAATACACTTCTGCATTCATTCTCTTGATACATTTAAAAATGCGGGAAAGGGTATACATATTTCAAAGACTAGTTTGCATTTTCCTTTTTTCAGACACACACACATACAAACAGACATACTTATTATTTTCTACTAGACAGGAATTCGGTAAAAAAACAAGAATTTGCCTGTGGCTTTTCAATTATGAGATTTAAATGTAACAAACTTGCCACACTTACTAACCTCCACATCACAACAATTAAGGTAAACAATCTTGGCCTAGATCTGGGGGGCGTAAAAATAGCAGACGGGTAACAGGATAACTAAACTTCTGTCATGCTATTCTGATCAGCCATTTTGTCTGCCTAGAAAGTTATATGGAACTTCCACAGTCTCAAATTATTTCAATCCTCATTATCAAGCCAATTCGTTATTTTAACTTCTCCAAAACAAAAATGTGTAAGAATACAACAAACTTACATATAATTTGATTATAAATAGATATGTATAATATTAAGTGAATGAGTATAATTTCTACTGCACATAAACCTTCTCCAAATGTATTTTCAAGCTTCCAAATTCAAACCAGTGTTTTCCTTAGGCTTGGATTTTTGAAAACCATTTTGTTTCTGAAAGCCTTTGCTGGCGTAGCAAATCTTATCCATTAATGACCTTTCTCCATTAGAGGGATGAACACGAGACTGAATTAGAAGAAGAAAAATGTGTTAAATCCCTTAAGGCTGCTTTTCCAAATTCTTCCTCTAAATATTTTGCTCTTCTTAAAATGCTTTTGACATGCTCACACAGATTCAAAGGCCTTCACTGCTGCCTAGCCTGGAATTTTATTTCTTTGATAGGTAAAAGAAGTAAAGCAAGATGCATCAACAAAACTGCTTGATAAATCTTCAAGGAAACTGGTTTGAAAATGTTTTCACTTCACCAGCTCAAATGCGTATTGAAAATTGTTTTAGCAGAATGTAGCAACATATCTCAATTTAAATCCTAAACCGGAAATGTGGCAGAGAAATTAGGAGTTGTTTCCCCTATGAAAGGACACAAATCATCTCTAAAACTCCACTGTTATTAGAGAGAAAGCATTATCCTCTAGTACACCATTTGAAGCAATTTAAGAGTGTCCAGCTGGCTGGCACTAACGTAACATGAGTTCCCTAAAGTGCAGCTATTTAAAAAAGAAGCACCTAGACCTTTAGCCAAGAAAGAAATCTCTTATTGGATGATTTTAAACTTGGATTGATTTTATCAAGGCCTCTTTCACACACACAAAATTTAACACACCCTAGAAAGCCAATTTCTCATTAGCAAAGAAGATTATTTTGGAAGCAACAAAAGTATTTCAGATCATACTCTCATTTCTTCCTTTTGAGGGCCCTACATGTGAATCACCCCCAATATAAATCTGCTGCTCACACTTAGTTATGCCATTATGCTCTCTTGTTTCATCATACCCAATCATACCCAAACACGAATTCATTTATTTAAACAATATGTATTAAAATATCAAATGAAAATAATAAATATTATATAATAATCTGTAAAATATTATAAATATGTAGACAAAGAAACAAAGCCAACATGAGACAGACTGCTCTCAAACAGAATGTTTAACCTCCCTGAGTTTCTTTCAAAATCTGACATCCTCAGAGGACCTAAAAAAAGCTAAAATTAAAAATGTAGTTTTCAGAATTGTCAAAACTACCTAAGTGTACAAGAAGTTTAGATAATTAACATTTCAAATGATATTTTTGTGAGTTTGCCACATTTAAACATTGAAGTTATTAAAGCTAAAACCCACATTTAAAACAGACTTTCACTTCACTCTGTAAAAAGCTAAATACAAGTTGATTTTTTTTTAACAACATACTTTGCTTTAGTTTACAATGGACTAGTTGAGTGGGGAATGAATCCGATGGGTAATAATAACACAAGTGGACCATGTCTTCCCAAGATGCTGTGCCACCTCACTGGCTATCAAACCTGTGAAGCCGTTATAGTCTCATTTCTTCTGAGAGAAGCAGCCCGCAAGACAGTGAGCTATTCCTGGTATTTCCTCGATCCCAGAGGCTGGCTCTTCATGCTCTAGCCAGCTGTTCCTCTTCTCTCAGTCCTGCTATGTATACATCATAGCTCCTGGGTGCTTCTTCATAACAACCTGACCTGCCATACAGATAATGATCCTGATATCCAGACTGGCCTGAACAATTGAAGTAGTATCATTGTCCTGGATAACGAATAATTGGAGGGGAAAAAAATGCCTGCACATGCTTCCATGATACTCTTCAGAGGCCCTTGAGTGTGCACTAATGCAACAAGAATCCCAGCCAGATGCCCAGTGAAGGAAGTCCCTGGTGAGAATAAGTGAAAAGGCACAAGTGTGGCCCGACAAGCAAATCTGTTTAGTACAAGGAAGCCTAAAATGTTGACAAAGGCTCCAAGGCAATGATGGTTGTTAAGAACCTCTAAAGCAAACAAAACTCCTGGGAAAACCTACAGCACAATACCTTCCGAAGCCAGGTTCTTCCAGAAATTAAAGAAGATTACAAGAGCAGGTTACACCACCCCAGGGAACAGGGAAAATGTGGTGATGACACAGGCAAACCATCTACTTCCCAGTCTTCTTTCCAGATTATTCCTTTCCAGAGTGTGGACATCGTATTAAAATACAAATGCCAATCCTCAGCAATGGTGATCAGGAAAGAGCAGGCAATGCTGCCTGCCAGTCTTTTTGCTAGTAACTCCTCTCCGCCCTAAGGCAAGGAGAGGTGGAAATGGTGGAAGTGAGAAGCAAAAAGAAAACAACTCCACTTGTCAAAGAAGAAGGCTGAGGCAGAAGTAAATGAATTGTCCAGCATCACCCACCCAGCAAATGCTGGGCCACAAACAGAACTAGGTCCAACTGATTGTGGAGTCTGTGTTCAATGCACTTCCATGTAGGAGGAGGTTAAAGAGGGTTTAATGAAAAAAAGAAAGCTTTAAAACATATCTTGAATAATAGACGAAGTATAGTTCATGCAAACATGGGAAGGGCATTCTAGACAAAACAAACCTTATCAATACCTCTTCATTTCAGCCTCAGATTCAATACCTCACAAAAAAGAACATGTTTAATATAATCGTGGTATCTACAAGAAAACACAGAGGGCTATAGCATATAATGACGTCAAAATAAGGCTAAGATAATCCAAATTTCAGGAAGTTTTCAATCCTGAAAACTGTTTATGCCTATAAAAAAAAGAAGAAGGGTATGGAGTTAAAATATATGCTTTAAAAATGTTCTTGTAATAAAATAGAGATTATTTGAAAAAAAATCAACCTCCTTAAGCAAGCACATGCTCTGCTAGCATGACCCAGTGACCCATCCACTCTGCCTAAAACTGAAGGCAATTATGGAGCCTTGGGGTTCTAGAATGTCTACAGCCACATCTGGACTGCATTTAGAATTTACATCATTTTCAGCATCAGAGGTCAGAGGAATTTTTTTTTTAAGACGGAATTTCGCTCTTGTTGCCCAGGATCGAGTGCAATGGCGTGATCTCAGCTCACTGCAATCTCCGCCTCCCAGGTTGATGCGATTCTCCTGCCTCAGCCTCCCGAGTAGCTGGGATTACAGGTGCATGCTACCACACCTGGCTAATTTTTGTATTTTTAGTAGGGACAGGGTTTCACCATCTTGGCCAGGCTGGTCTCGAACTCCTGACCTCATGAACCACCTGCCTCAGCCTCTCAAAGTGCTGGGAGTACAGGCGTGAGCCACTGCACCTGGCCAGAGGATCATGTTTGTTCCAGCTGAGAACCAACCTAATCCACCAAAACTATCCGCCTTACTATCACGGAGCCACAGAGGATAGAAGTAGGAAGTATGCAAGAGGGTGCCTGATGGGATCCCGTCCTGTGACCAGAGAGGTCAGGGGCTTACCCCTCATGACACACAGTTGAATGGTGCCATAAATCAAATCAGGATCCATGTCTCCTTACCTAGCTCTCCTCCTACTCACAAGACTGCCTCTTTTTAAAAAACTGTTTTATGAAGGTATAAAATTCACCTACCATACAATTCACCCACATACCTACCATACAACTCACCTATCATGCAGTTTACCCATTTAAATTCACCTACCATATAATTCACCCAATTAAAGTTTACAATTCAATCGTTTTGGGCCCATTAATAGATTTTTTAATTGTGGTAAAAGATATATAACAATATTTGTGATTTCAGCCATTTTAAATCATACAATTCAGTGGCATTAGTTACACCTACAATGTTATACAACCATAACCACTATCTATTCCCAAAACTTTTTCATCACACTGAACAGAAACTCTGCAGTCATTAAGCAGTAAGTCCCCACTCCCGCCAGCCCCTGGTAATAGCTAATCTACTTTCCATCTCTATGCATTTGCCTATTTAAGATATGTCATGTAAGTGGAATCATACAATATTTGTCATTTTGGGTCTGGCTTATTTCATTTAGTATAATGTTTTCAAGGTTTCATCCATGTTGTAGTTTGTATCAGAACTTCATTATTTTTTAAGGGTGGAAAATGTTGCATTGTATGTATAAACTACAGTTTCTTTATCCCTTCGTCTAAAGAGGAGCACTAGTTGACCACTTTTTGGCTATTCTGAACAATGCCACAATGAACACTGGTGTACAAGTATCTGAGTTCCTGATTTCAGTTCATTTGGGTATAGATGCAGGAGTTGAAATTGCTAGGTTAATATATGGTAATTCTATGTTTAGATTTTTGAAGAACCAGCAAACTATTTCCCATAGCGGCTGCATCGTTTTACACTTTCACTATAATGCATGAGAGTTCCAATTTCTCCTATCCTTGCTAACATTTGTTATTTTCTTTAAAAAAAAAAAAATGTATAGCCATCCTAGTGTAAGACTGGCTTTGAAAACAGAAACTACCAAACGAAGCCCCCAAACTTAGAGACCTCCTGAAGACTTTCTGAATGAGTTCAAGTTTAACAGCATGCTAACCTGAAGAAGCTGGGGTTCAGAAATTGCTTTTTCACATTTAATCCATACCATATTGCCAAATGATTGATTTACTCTCAAAATAATTATTTTCAGAATTAAATGTAACCATTAATTCCATCTTCTAATTTTAGTTTATTTACTTCTTAACCTATTTTCTTTTCAACAAACAAGTTTTTTTAAACAATGTATAGGAATATAGGAGATAATATAGGAGATAATGTTCTTCTACTTTCGCTTTCTAGAGCTGCTAAACTTAAACTGAAAGAATGTTTCTAAGATTTACAGGCATCTGCTACTGTTTGAAACCTTTCCTCTAGAAATATATTTTGCAAAAAAAAAAAAAAAAAAAAAACCTTTTCTATCAACCATATTATATGTGTTGCAAATGTGGAAAAACAGACTCCACTTAGGGGGGTAGAGACTGTAAACCTTACATACAAATACTTCACTTTGAATTTTTTTCCTGGAGTGAAGATTTTCATTAAAATTGCTAGCAATGTCATAGAGTAAGGAGGGATTATTTAGGAGACAGTGAATTAGTCATAATGATATGAGTCACCGTCATGAAAAGCCAACAGAAACTATTTTTTTATTGATTGACAAAAGGCTAACCTTACGATAGAAAATTTCTATGAAATCAAATTCGTCTCTTCATTATTATCAAATAAACATCTATTATGTTCTACAAACTGTCTACAGAAATCTCAAGAAAAAGCAGTTATTTCATGAACATATAATTCTGGATGTATGAGCCTCGAAAAAAATGTGGAAAACATTTTGAATGTAAAAACCATTCCAGTAATTTGACCTTCAGACTTTCTCACGACAAGTTCTACTTGTCAAAATAGCAGCAAAAATATGTCCTTGCAAGACTGCTAATTATTCAAATAATATTTTTCTCACTTTAATTACTTTATTATTTTCCTCATGTTATGAGGGATCTTCCTCATATATTCATAGAATAAAACAATATCCAAAAAACAGCAATTTTCAAACAAAAAAATGTATAAAATATCCAAAGAAAAAGAGAACAACACTTTAAATATCTAAATATCTGCCCATATGCATATGTAGGAATGCTATGATTTTCTATAGAGCTAATGTAGGAAACCTTTCACTGTATGCCATGTGTCTTCTAAGATCATGACACTGGGTCATCACAGTCAAATAAAAACTATATTGTGAGAGAATACATATTGATATGGTTTGTCTGTGTCCTCACTCAAATCTCATTGAAGTGTAGCTCCCATAATTCCCATGTGTTATGGGAGGAACCTGGTAGGAGGTAACTGAATCATGGGAGTGGTTTCCCTCATACTGTTCTTGTGGTAGTGAATAAGTCTCACGAGATCTGATGGTTTTACAAGGGGTTTCCCCTTTCCTTTGCCTCTCATTCTCTCTTGCCTGCTGCCATGATAAAGACCTTTTTGCTCTTCCTTCATCTTCTGCCGTAATTGTGAGGCCTCCCCAGCCACGTGGAACTGTGAGTCCATTAAATCTCTTTTTCCTTATAAATTACCTAGTCTCCACCATGTCTTTATTAGCAGCATAAAAACAGACTGATACACATATATATTAATATATATGATAATTCAATAATAAATGGAAAAGCATCAAGCAGTGAATGAGCACTGTAAAAGCCAATGATAACATTCTGAAGCCAACAACTCCAGTGAATCAAAAGGACTAGCAATATAGTTTGGCTTGCTTCCTTACTTCAATTTAATCCTCTGTGTGTCAGAGTCCATATGACACCTTGAGATAGGCAAGACCCAGACAACAACAATCCACATACGTTAAGGCACTGGTCTTTCCATTCTGCCAGACAGGAGAGTCCCCAGGTGGCAACAAAGAACAACGCAACCTGGAAAAACTCATGGGTCAAAGAAAAGTGTCTCCAGCTCATCAGGATTAGACATCTACAAAACTTTAGATAACCTCAAGGGCCACAATGAACATCTCCTCAAACAAAGCTGCCAAGCCTTCTTTACTACACCCCATCATTTGGAGAATCACTGGAGCAAAGACTCTCCCCCTCTTTCTCTCCTCTTCATTTTCAGAACCCACCTCCTTCTGCCTGCTCTACTTTTTCGAACATTGAAACCTCCCTCCGTCATGCATCGTTGAATATTCTTTTTCAACACCCTTCTCTGGACCTGTCGTGACACAGGCCGCCATCTTGGAATTCTCAGCCACAGAGTCTGCCTACTGTACCAGTCTGGGCCCCCTGCACCATATGGGTCAGTCTCTTTCTACCATTTCTCTTCTGGATTGTCTTTTTCCATCTTTTGTTTCTCTTCTTAAAACTTCCTATATAATGTCTATAATATACTTTAAAAGCTTTCAACATACAAAGTGTAATATGCTTGTGTTAAACTAGTTTAAGTCAGAAGCTTCAAACACTCTTGTTCATGAACCTCTAAAAGAATTTCTGTGCACATTTTAAAGTTGACAATTGATATTTATCATAAATTTAAATCGTCAAAAAAGATGTAATTTCTAGCATGTTGTTAAGGAGTTGCAAATTTAGCTCATTCAATTAATAGAAAATGCCTCCTCTGGTACCTAATTAGCAAAAGTAGTCCTCACTGTCAAACTAATCAGCCAAAGCAGATTTATTTTCTGACAAGAGGAGTCTGACTTGGTTTTGGATTTAAAAACCATGTTACAGGTGTTTCCAAATAACATCTCACTTCAGAATTCTCATTCTAAGATAAAGGAATGGATGGATGGATGGATGGATGGATGGATGGATGGATGGATGGATGGAAGGATGGATGGCAGGCAGCTGGACACAAAGCCTTGCCCTGGATACAACAAGGCACCAGTCATTTAAAAAAATTTTTAAGGAGTGTTCCTTGTTTTGCATTCTTAAATTGTCCTCTTGTTTGATATCTCACAGCAATGCAGCACAGTAAAGTTTGGGGAGAGTGAGAGGTATGACTTTCTTTTATAAAGTGGAAAAGAAGAATTATGAAAGAAAAGCTAAGAAAGGAGACAGCTAGGTTGCTATCTTGAGTGCCTTAACCACTAGAAAAGCTTGCCACGGTCACAGTAAGACACACATATTCTAGTGTGCAAACCACACTAGAGGCTCACATTTGTCCCAACCCAGTATAACATTCCAGAGAAGTTCAGCTATAATTTAATTAGAAAGGCTAAACTCCAGAATGGGCCACTGAAAAGGCGTCAGTTATCTTTATTTTCATCAACACCAGAGACTTTGTTAAATAATCTAATGAATGTGAGAAATGTGCTTTTACTGTGGCTTAATAATTGGCATAATTAGAATGTTAGAAATATCCTCCCACTGGTGACTTTAGTGTTATTCAATGAACAAGGATTGGTCAAAATATTTTCTAGACATGCCCCACCATTGATTAAACAGAATATGAAAATCTAGTGAGTCTGGGAGGCTAGATCCCTAAAGGTCCTATGTTCAGTCATTGGCTGGAGGATTTTAGTTATCTGCTGCTGATTATAAGACTAAATCTTCTCCCTAAGACAATATTGTCTAATAAAAATATAATGCAAATCACATACATAAATTTAAAAGCTGCATTAAAAAACAGGTAAAATGAATTCTTAGTAATATGTGCTACTCAACCCAATATCTCCAAAACATTATCATTTCAACATATAGTCAATATTTTAAAACACCTTGAAAATACATTTTATAGTCTTTATTTCTTACTAAGCCTTTGAAATCCTGGGTGTTTATTACAATTACAGCATCATCTCAATTCAGACGATCTACAGTTCAGGAACTCAGCACACAATGCACCAAATTATACAGCTCTAGAATATTGCTGCATTTACTTTAATTGACCTTCAAAAGGACACAGAGCTGCCGGGCGCAGGGGCTCACGCCTGTAATCCCAGCACTTTGGTAGGCCGAGGCGGGCAGATCACAAGGTCAGGAGATCGAGACCATCCCGGCTAACATGATGAAACCCTGTCTCTACTAAAAATACAAAAATTAGATGGATGTGGTGGTGCATGCCTGTAGTCCCAGCTACTCGGGAGGCTGAGGCAGGAGAATGGTGTGAACCTGGGAGGCGGAGCTTGCAGTGAGCCGAGATGGAGCCACTGTACTCCAGCCTGGGTGGCAGAGCAAGACTTCATCTCAAAAAAAAAAAAAAAAAAAGACACAGAGCTGCAGCTTACCTTACCAACTTTATAATGCAGGCTGTATGAACTGTTTTTCAAATTGTCTTATGTCATTTTGTAAGACTTCTAGTCAAATCAACGGACATAATAAGAACTGGGGGCCAGGCAAGTGACTCACACCTGTAATCTCAGCCCTTTGGGAGGCCATCCAGGGAGGATCCCTTGAGCTCAAGAGTTCAAGATCAGCCTGGGTAACACAGGGAGACTCCGTCTCTACAAAAAATCAAAAAAGTATCCAGGTGTGTTGGTACATGCCTGTAGTACCACTTATTCAGGAGGCTGAGGTGGAAGGATTGCTCGAGCCCAGGAGTTTGAGGCTGCAGGGAATCGTGAATGCACCACTGCATTCCAGCCTAGGTGACTGAGTAAGACCTTGTGTCAAAAAAAAAAAAAAAAAAGAACTGGGACTATTTCAAACTCTTTGTTATGTTCGTTGTCTTAAGTTTTATATTTTCTAGTCATTTAATAAAAATTAGTTGTACAACCATTTTGTGAAAAACATTGTACAAAGAAATAATAACATTTACAGAGCATCTACTATGTGTCAGTCCCAAAAGAGATCCAGATGTTGCTTTCAAGGAAGCTGTGGTCCGGCGGCCTGGGGTGGTTGGGGAAGGGACTAAGACAACAGAAAATTATAACTAATATATCAGGTACAGATACATTCATAAATTCATAGAAAAATATGTCTTGATGGGGATGAGAAGTGGATCAGGGAAAGATTTGACAAACAAGTTGCATTTGAGCTAGGCCTTGAATTACTATGTTTGAGGCATGTAAAAATTGTTAGAAAGCCATTTGTAGAAGAGAGAACAGCTACAGCAAAGTCCTAAAAACATGATGCAGACACAATTGTGAAGAGGTTCCTTTGGCTAGATGGTTTTTGATCAGAGCTGTGATGCCACTGAATTTTCAAACAGGCTGCATTTAAATTGAAGAGGACTTTGAAGGCCACAGCAAGGGGTTAAATGAGCAGGCAGTGTGGGCCATTGGCTTTTCCTGAGCAAGAGCGTGACATGATCAGAAGGGTGCTTTAGTGAGATTAACATGAAAAATGGACTTGTGGGGAGGGAGGCCGGAAGAAAGTAAGCCAGTTTGAGGCTTATTAGAATTGCCCGTGCTAGACATCAGAGAGCCTGAAAGAGTAGAGGAGTAATGAGACAAGAAAGGGGGAGATGGACACAATGGGTATTGAACTGAAGAGAGAAGGTTGCTGCTGGGACTTGGTGAGGTGGGTGGGCATGATCATTATTATACAACCTGCCTCCCATTCTATTCTCAATTAGACTCTATGGCTCTTAAGAGGCAAAATTTTATTTATTAGTGCTTTTGCCTCACATATTTACCATTTATTTGTGATAAGAACACTTAAAATCTGCTGTCTATGCTATTTTCAAATATACACCAAATTGTTATTAACTATAATCATCACCTTGTACCATAGATCTCTTGAAGTTATTGCTCGTGTCAAACTATATTCTTTGACCAATATTACTCCAAGTCCCCCACCCTCATGCTGGGACTGGACTACTGAATTATTATAAGAGTAATGAAGGACAGGCCAAGCACAGTGGCTTACGCCTGTAGTCCCAGCACTTGGGGAGGTCGAGATGGGTGGATCATCTGAGGTCAGGAGTTCAAGACCAGCCTGGCCAACATGGCAAAACCCTGTCTCTACCAAAAATACAAAAATTACCTGGGCGTGGTGGCGGGCACCTGCAATCCCAGCTACTCAGGAGGCTGAGGCAGGAGAATCGCTTGAACTTGGGAGACAGAGGTTGCAGCGAGCCAAGATCATGCCACTGCACTCCAGCCTGGGCGACAGAGCCAGATCTCATCTCAGGAGAAAAAAAAGAGTAATGAAGGAGAAACGGAAGTGCAAAACCTTCTAAAACTTTGGTAACTTAAAAGATGGTGTCTCTCCATTAAAAAATAAAAAGTGTGAAAAAACTTTTAAGCACAGAAAGAAATTGATTAAGGAAAAAAATTCCTCTTTGCACCAAAAAATGTGAGAGATTAGCAGGATACTCAGGTGAACTTATCAAGGAAGCCCGGTGTGAAAGGAAAATAAATCTTGGGGCCCCAGAAATCACTAAGCTAAAGAGAAAAGTCAAGCTGGGAAATGCTTAGGGCAAACTTGCCTCCCATTCTATTCAGTCACCCCTCTGCTCACTGAGATAAATGCATATCTGATTGCCTCCTTCGGAGAGGCTAATCAGATATTCAAAAGCATGCAACCATTTATCTCTTATTAACCTATGACCTGGAAGCCCCCTCCTCACTTTGAGTTGTCCCGCCTTTCCGGACCAAGCCAATGTTCATCTTACATATGCTGACTGATATCTCATGTCTCCCCAAAATGTATAAAACCACACTGTGCTCTGACCACCTTGGGAACACGTTGTCAGGACCTCTTGAGGCTGTGTCACAAGTGCACGCCCTCAACCTTGGCAAAATAAACTTTCTAAGTTAACTGAGACCTCTGTCAGATATTCAGGATTCATACCAGGAAAATGCAACGTTAGAACTGACAGGAGAGCGTCTTCACACTAAGGAGCTCAAACTCTCACAGGGGGCTAGCTTTCCCAGTGTCCATCCATGAGAACTGTTTAAAAGTATATTTTCATGCATAAAGACAACCATTAAAAAGGATACTAGCAGGCAGGGCAAGGTGGCTCATGCATGTAATCCTAGCACTTTGGGAGGCCCAGGTGGGTGGATTGCTTGAGCCACCAGCCTGGGCAACATGGCAAAAGCTCATCTCTACAAAATAATACAAAACGTAGCCAGGCATGGTAGCGCACGCTATGGTCCCAGCTACTCAAGTGGCTGACGTGGGAAGATCACCCGAATCTGGGGAGGTGGAGGCTACAGTGAACCGTGATCGCACCACTGCACTCCAGCTTGGGCAAGTGACATCCTGTCATAAATAAATAAATAAATAAATAAATAAATAAATAAATAAATAAATTATATTAGCCAGGCATGATGGTCCACACCTGTAGTCTCAGCTACTCTGGAGGCTAGGGTGGGACAATTGCTTGAACCCAGGAGTTTGAGGCTGGAGTGAGCTATGGTTGTGCCACTGTACTCCAGTGGGGCAAGAGAGCAAGACCCTGTTTCTAAAAAGAAAAAACAAAAGGTTAAAAAAATGATATTAAGGTACATATAATGAATATGTAAAGACATGGAAGGATTTTCACCATGTATTAAGGGGTAATAAAGCAGGTCATTAAAGAATATACACAGTGCTTCATTTATACATATGTGTACGTATGACAGAAAGCCAAGAGCCAAAATGTTAACACTCTATCTGTAAATTAGAAGATTCTGACTCTTATATTCTATTATTTGTTAGCCGTATTTTCTAAGTTTGTAATAAATACGTAATACCTTCTGTAACATTTTTTCTTTAATGCACTCATCTTGTAAAAGGTGTATTTTTCTCCACTTTAATGAAGACGAGTAGGAAAGGAAGAGAATTTGTCAGCTAAAAAATAAACTGGGCTGACACAAGATCTGTCTGTCTGCGAGTCTGTCTGCTTTGGTGGAGGATGGTGAGAATAAGGGAGACTTCTGCATATCTGTAGTTACATGCAGACAGGAAGGATCTAGGAGGAAGGAAGATACTGCAGATGCCAACACTCAACCAAAAACAAAAAGAGCTCCCAAATCCCAAAGGATGGGAGAGAGAAATGTACCATGAGCTAAGCTCCTAAACTGGATAAAGCCCACATATTTCTAAAAATGAAACTTGCCAGGTTACATTGCTTTATTTGCACCTGCCTGTCCAGTGGGTTTTCCACTTGGAGCTAATTCTCTCTTCAGAGAGAGAATTAATGTAAATAACTGTGTTTATGGAGGTCACTTTCTTCCCAGCTTCCAGTCTATTCCCTACAGAAACACCATGGAAGAGGGAACTGAATCATTTAAAATACCCTTTTTGCAATAAATTCAAGTATTTTAAGACAAAATAATTAGTTATTAAAATGGTAAGAAGGCCGGGCGCGGTGGCTCATGCCTGTAATCTCAGCACTTTGGGAGGCCAAGGCAGGGTGATCACTTAAGGTCAGGAGTTCAAGACCTGGACAATATGGTGAAACACCATCTCTACTAAAAATACAAAAATTAGCCAGGCGTGGTGGCATGTACCTGTAATTTCCACTATGCAGGAGGCCGAGATCGCGCCCCTGCACTCTAGCCTGGGTGACAAAGTGAGTGAGACTCCATCTCGAAAAAATATATAAATAAAATGGGAAGAAAAAAATAGAAGATTAAGGCAAAGCAAAATGCTACCAACAGATCACACCAAACTACCCAGACTTTCTCCAAAGTCTAATATTTTATTCACTTTCAGAAAAAGAATAGAAACCTGGGAAAAAATGAGGAGTATCTGTCCTTTGCTTATGTACTTTGATGAAATGCCAACTACTACTATAAATAGCATTCTTTTAAACAAGAAAAAATGGAGTATTTCAGAAGTGGTTTTTGGGTTTTTTTATATTGAGTTTTTTTGTCTTTATTTGGACAAAATTTTGTCTTTATTTGGTTTTAATATCCACCATGACAAGTTAAAAACAAAATGTGAGTTCATAAAAAAAGGAAGAAGAGTCATTTTAATAATTAAATTTGTAAAATTGCATGTCCGCTAAAATACAATCCTTTGTCCAAGAAAAATATTTATAATAAGCAGGAAAAACAAGTCAGAAAGGAACACTGCATTCCCCTTCAAAATTCAGGGCTAAAAATTTGTTCCCATGGACTTCACAGTTTAAAAATTGGCCCATAAAGCACAGAACTCTTTGCCTCAAAGGGTATAAATTGAAAGTTAATAAATACAAGAATTGAAAGGTTTAGTCTCATATTGAAAAATGCATATTCTTTTTTTTAATTTTCATAACTATGAAAAAGTTCACATAAACTACTACTACTTTTTGTTTGAGACAAAGTCTCACTCTGTCACTTAGGCTTGAGTGCAGTAGTATGATCATGGCTCACTGCAGCCTTCACTTCCCAGGCTCAAGTGATTCTCCTACCTTTGCCTCCCAGGTACCTGGAGGGCATACGCCAACATGCCCGGCTAATTTTTGTATTTTTCTGTAGACACGAGGTTTTGTTATGTTGCCCTGGCTGGTCTCAAACTCCAGGGCTCGAGTAATCCTCCCATCTACACCACACAAAGTGCTGGGATTACAAGCATGAGCCACTGCTCCCAGCCTTACTAATGCATTTTTTAATTAAAAAGCTTATTCAGGTAGGGTTGGACAAGGGGGTCAGATAAAATCCATTACCTGAGCAAAAGTGCAAGAAACTTCATTTACAGGCCACTCCCCTTCCTGATGATCATGTTAACTTCCTGTAACTGTTAAAAATTAGGGTTCTGGGCTGGGCGCAGTGGCTCATGCCTGTAATCTTAGCACTTTGAGAGGCTGAGGCAGACAGATCACCTGAAGTCAAAAGTTCAAGACCAGCCTGGTCAACATGGTTAAACCTTGTTTCTACTGAAAATACAAAAATTAGCCGGGCGTCATGGTGTGCGCTTGTAATCCCAGCTACTTAGGAGGCTGAGGCAGGAGAATCACTTGAACTTAGGAGGCAGAGGTTGCACTGAGCCGAGATCACACCTCTGCACTCAAGCCTGAGCTGAAAGAGCAAGACTGTCTCAAAAATAAAAAAAAATAAAAAAAAATAAAAATTGCATTTTGCCCCAAATCAGCACTATCTTTATTTAACAGTCTACTGTGAGTCTGACATTTATTTGCCTTTAAAAGAAAAAATTTGTAAATTTAGTCTATACTATCACCGGGTACTGCAAACTTGCTAATTATATCTTCAGTGTAAAATAGCTCTTCCTCTCATGTGTCTTGAACATGTGCTGGTCTTTTAAGCATGAGAAAGTCCAGATAACAGTTGAAGTCTGGAAGAATAAGTTTATGTTTGCTTTTCTGAAATAATTAAGCTTAGAGCTGGTAAGTATGTCTTCTTTCCACTTTCATCTTTTTAGAGTGAAGAGTGCTGATCACTTGAGTCAGTTTTACAAAAGGAACAAATGCATTCGCTCCAGGACTTGGGTTGCCTTCACCAGAATACCTTCCACTGGTAAATCAGTTAAGTAGGAGACCAGAATCTCAGATCGTAATCCATGTGCACAGTCAACATGGCTTTGTAAAAGAAGGATAATGTTCTCTGTTTTCTTTCTTGTTTCTTTCCTAATGATGCCCCAAAACCTAGCATTTTTCTGCATTGCAGCTCCGCAATGGCATCTTTTAGGAACACTAGAATTACTACCTTCCCTGAGCCTATGGATTGTATAGAATATAACCAATGATCACAAATTTTTCTTGGAGGTTAGCAAGAATGAATCAAACAAAAATTTGGATGAATGATCTTTCCTCAAAACTTTAGCATTTCCCTCAAGACAAGAATAAGCTAACCACCATTATCTAGGGTTCTGTCAAGGAGAAACAGGATCTGAGGAGAAAGCATACGCAATGATATAACCAAAAGCACTGAAAGCAGAATCTCAGAGATATTTGTACATCATGTTAATAGGAACGTGATTCACAAAAGCTAAAAGATGGAAGCAACCTAGTGTCCACCAAGAGATCAATTAATTAGCAAAATGTGGTATTTACATAAAATGGAATAATAACCAGCCTTGAAGGAAAGGAAATTCTGACACATGCTACAACATAGATGAACATGGAGGACAGTATGCTAAGTGACACAGCCAGTCACATAAAGAAAACTACGGTATGAGTCCATTCACATGAGGTACCTAGAATAGCGAAAGTAAAATGGTGGCTGCCAAGGGCTAGGAGGAGAGGGGAGTAAGGAGTTGTTGTTCAATGCAGCAGTCCCTAACCTTTTTGGCACCAAAAAGAGACCAGTTTTGTGAAAGACAATTTTTCCACGAGCGGACAGTGTGGGAGGCAGTGGGGGAGTGGTTTCGGGATGAAACTGTTTTACCACAGATCATCGGGCATTAGTTAGATTCTAATAAGGAATGTACAATCTACATCCCTCACATGCCCAGTTCACAATAGGGTTCGTGTTCCTATGAGAATCTAATGCCGCTGTTGATCTGACAGGAGGCAGAGCTCAGGAGGTAATGCTCGATCACCCACCACTCACCTCCTGCTATGTGGCTTGGCTCCTAACAGGCCACAGACTGGTAGTGATCTGTGGCTCAGGGCTTGGGGACCCCTGGTTTAATGGGTATACATTTTCAGTTGTTCAATAAGAAAAGAATTTGGGAGAAGGATGGTAGTGATGGTTACATAACAAGATGTACATACACTTAAAATGGCTAAAATAATAAATTTTATGTTATCTATATTTTACTGAAATAAAACATAGAGAAAAAAACATATGCAATAAACATTTTTCATGTCCATTTAACGTGTGATTTTTTTTCAAGAAAAGAGATGAATTTATCTCAACTTTTCATATATTCCCCAATAAGACAAATGGAGAAACTGTACTTGGTTCCAATTTTGCCTTTTAAAACTCATATTTTCAACCTATCATTCTTTCAGAATATAATTACAGGTAACCTGAATTCTAGAATCAGATTGTTTTCACTATGACCATGCCTCTAGACGTGGTATTTAAGAGAGAACTATTTGCTGAAACTCACTATGGTAGACAATCCTAGTTGCCTACTCAAGTGTCCTTTCTCTCCTTCTCACTTACAAGATTAATCCCATTTTTTCCCCTGTAGCAAGGCGGCCAGTTAAAATATTCGCCTCGCCTTGCAACTAGAGATAACCATTTGGCCCAATTCTGCCCAGAGGAGGGGAGAAGTATATTGGGTGGAAGACCCAGGAGAACTATTAGTTCCCTGATAAAAATTAACAGACTTGGCTGGCATGAACATCTTGCCCTGGGCCTTTCCGCTTCCTCCAGGAAGACAGAAGCTCCCAGTTTCCCTGAGCAGGTAACTAGCCCTGGGTTGCCTACCTACAGACTGAAGCTTACTTGAGAAAAATGAGTTCTTTCTTAATTAATCTTTAGTAAAAGGGTTTCTCTTACTTGCAGCTAAACTCAATCCTTACTCAATCTGGCACCACTGAGATGAGTCTGAGGAAAGAAATTCAGGAATATTTCTGGTCTACAAGTTGGAGTTGGATGTTCCAGATCTGTAAAAGGAATGTTAATAAGGCTGAAGTGGGCTGGGCGCAATGACTCATGTCTGCAATCCCAACACTTTGGGAGGCCGAGGCAAATGGATCGCTTGAGCCCAGAAGTTCGAGACCAGCCTGGGCAAAACGGTGAAACCCTGTCTCTACAAAAAGTACAAAAATTAGCTGGGCATTGTGGCAAATGCTTGTGGTCCCAGCTACTTGGGAGGGTGGGGTGGGAGGATCGCTCGAACCCAAGAGTTCGAGGCTGCAGTGAGTCATGATCATATCATTGCACTTCAGCCTGAGTGACACAGTGAGACCCTGTGTCATGAAAGAAAATAAGATAAAATAAGCCTGAAATGCAACAGTCCCCAGTCACATGTCCTATAACTCCGATCTAAGGTGTAACACTGAAGGACAGATGACTGGAATAGTGAGATGCATGCACTAAGGATGCTATCAGAGCATCCATCCATAAATCATGTTTTCTCATAATAAAACTGACATTTATTAAATGCTTTCTATGTGCCAGACACAGGGCTAACTACTTTGTACACATTATCTCATTTAATCCCAACAGCCTTATAAGGTAAAACCCAGCTCCCAACTACTTTATTGAACTGCTTTTTGACTGCTTTATGTCTTGAACAATTTATTTTTCTCCTATATACAAAGGGGGTAAAATTATAACCCTTAAACAATTGTTATGAGAATTAAAGATAATAATCAGCATGCGGCAAGAGCCACATGGTTAATTCTCAATAAAACCCAACTGTCATCATGGTCAAAAAGAATAGCAGACTGCACAAATTCCCCGATAAAGCAAAACATCAGAATCCCCTGGACAACTGTCTTAGAATACAGACTCCTTGACTCCAGCCAGGCTTAAGGAATCAGATGGGGCCCAGTCATCCAGAGATGTGAAGGAATCTGGTCTAAGGGAATACCAACTGCTGTATTCTCAAGATACTAAAAACTTTACCACTTTGTCACACCACATCATCACAAAGCTTACCTAAGCCACATACAGGAATCCACCCTGTGCCCACACAACTGCCTTCACAGAACCTACATTTAAAAGTATGCCCTCTGTTTTTCCCGAGATTTAAGAATGTCTCTGTAGTTTATGTGAAATTGCTTTAAATAAAAGAAGACATACATATGGCCAACAAGCATATTTTAAAAAGCTCAACATCACTGATTATTAGAGAAATGCCAACCGAAAACACAATGATATACCACTTCACACCAGTCAGAATGGCTAGTATTAAAAAGGCAAAAAATAACAGATGCTAACAAAGTTGAAGAAAAAAAGGAATGCTTATACACTGTTGGTGGGAGTGTAAATTAGTTCAAGTATTGTGGAAGACAACATAGCAATTCCTCAAAGACCTAAAGACAGAAATACTATTTGACTCAGCAATCCCATTACTGGGTATGTATTAGTCTGTTTTCACACTGCTGATAAAGATATACCTCAAGACTGGGCAATTTACAAAAGAAAGAGGTTTAATGGACTTACAGTTCCATGTGGCTGGGGAAGCCTCATAATCATGGTGGAAGGCAAGGAGGAGCAAATCACATCTTACATGAATGGCAGCAGGCAAAGAGAGAGCTTGTGCAGGGAAATGCCTCTTTATAAAACCATCAGATCTCATGAGACTTACTCACTATCACAAGAACCACACAGGAAAGACTTGCCCCCATGATTCAATTACTCCCACTGGGTCCCTCCTATAACATCTGGGAATTCAAGACGAGATTTGGGTGGAGACACAGACAAGCCATATCAAGCTATATACCCAAAGGAATATAAATTGTTCTGTTACAAAGACACTGCAGCACTATTCACAGTTACAAAGACTTGGAATCAACCTAAATGCCCATTAGTGATAGACTGGATAAAGAAAATGTGGCACATATACACTATGGAATACTATGCAGCCATAAAAAGGAATGAGATCATGTTGTTTGCAGGGACATGGATAGGGACATGGATAGAGCTGGAGGCCATTATACTTAGCAAACTCACACAGGAACAGAAAGCCAAATACCACATTTCTCACTTTTAAGTGGCAGCTAAATGATGAAAACACATGGACATATAGCAGGGAACAATATACACTGGTGTCTATTGGAGTGTGGAGGTTGGGAGGAGGGAAACAATCAGGAAAAATAACTAATGGATACTAGGCTTAATACCTGGATGATGAAATAATCTGTAAAGAAACCCCCATCCTGTGATATATATTGACCTATGTAACAAACCTGCACATGTACCCCTCAACTTAAAAGTTTAAAAAAGAAATCCTTCCCCGGAAAAAAAAAAAAAAAAAGAAAGAAAGAAATTGCTTTAGAGGGCAAGGTGCCTGCCTCACTTCTGCTCACTTTGGGGACCAGGCATAATGAAGGCTGTCTTGACAAAGATCAGAGATCTTCTTTGTATCACTTTGTCTTGGCTGCCAGGAAGTTCAGAGCCAAATTTTCTACTTTAATTTTTCTCAATCAAGTTTTTTTTTTTTTTTTCTTTTTTGAGGTTCCAGGCTGGAGTGCAATGGCCCAATCATAGCTCACTGTAGCTTTGACTTGGGCACAAGCAATCCTCCCACCTCAGCCTCCTGAGTAGCTCAGACTACAGACATGAGCCACCAAGCCCAGATAATTTTTTTAAAAATTATTTTAGAGATGGAGTCTTGCTATGTTGCCCAGGCTGATCTCAAACTCCTGACCTCAAGCAATCATCCCACCTCAGACTCTCAAGGTGCTGGGGTTGCAAGCGTGAGCCACCATGCTGGGCCCCTCAGTTGACTTTCGAGTATAATTATTTTCATTATTTTTCTTTATTTTGGGAGGGGATATTTTCAAACATTTTATTACAAAAGCAATTCCCATTTATTAGGGAAGACTTAGACAAACCAAATGAAAGAAATTTAAATCACTCATTTTCCCTCTGCCCAGAGATAACCAGTATTAACAGGTTTATATATATCCTCCTAGACATTTTTGTCTGCTTCTTCCTTACATAGTATTTTATATTTATTTAAAATACATTATAAATCTGTTTTTATTAAGTGCACATTCTTTAATAATGTCATTTTAAAGCTTCATAGGTATTTTATTGTCTGGACATTAAATAATTTTAACAATACCTCCCAGCCTGGTATTATGCATTCCTAATGCTGATTTCTGCTCTTAATTTTATAAGCATTTCAATAATAACCATACTTAGAATTAAAATTTTGAACATATACATGACATTTATTTATTCGTTCTTCATTCATTTAGAGAATAAATTCTTAAAAATGAAAATCAAATACACATTCCAGTAGGCTTCCACTGAGTAGAACACTCCCTGCCTGAAAAATTCTTCTCATCTTCCCAGATTCCATTTCTTCTTTCTCCTCCACTCCTCCACAGCAGATCCTCTATAAGTCAGATTTCCTAAAGGATCAATCTTGGACCTCTTCTCACTTTTACTAAGTGGTCACTCATCTACTCACTCCACAGCATCTATGCGCAAAACTCCTGATGTCTTATTTCCAGCCCAAACCTTTCTTCTGAATTACAAAATCATGTGTGGTGGTTTTAAAATACATTCACAAATCAGTTTGGTGGCTGTCCATTTAAGTGAGGGGCTTAATTCCCCACCCACTGAGTATGGGCTGAAATTGGTGACTCACTTCTACGGAATTCTATGGAATAGAATATGGCAGAAGTGATGATGTGGAACTTCTGAGACTAAAGGTATTACAGCTTCCCCCTTGCATTCTTTCATATCTCTCACTCTAGGAGAAGCTCACTGCCATGTCATGAAGACACTCAAGCAGCCCTAGAGAGAGGTTCATGTGGCGAGAAACTGTGGCCTTCCACCAAGAGCCAGCAGGGAACTGAGACCTTCTGCCAAAAGTCATGTACATAAGCCATCTTGGAATCAGATCCTCTAGCCTGGGTCAAGCTTCAGATGATGGCAACCCTGGCCAACATCTTGAGTGCAATCTCATGACAGACCTTGGACTGGAATCACCTAGCTAAGCCACTCCCCAATTCCTGGCCAAGGAAACTGCATGAGATAATAAATATTTGTTGTTTTAAAGCACCAAATGTTGGGGTGACTTGTTACAGAGCAATAGATAACTAATATAGATTTCCTGCTAAGTTTCATAATAATTTATTATGCAGCAAGAGATAAACACATACTATGTATCTAACCACCTACTTAACATCTCCACTGAGATAGCTCACAGACTCATTTCAACCTTAACATATCAGAAAACTGAACTGTTGTTCCTCTCTCAAATCTATTCTGCCTCTAGTCTTTCCCAACTATGGGAAAGCACTTTCATCCATTCACTTGTTCATGCCAGGATGCTGAAATGAATCCTTTCTTCTAATACCACAATCTAACCCCTCTATCAACTTTTGTTGGTTCTAATTCCTAAATACAGCTTGAGTCCATCCACATCTCTTCAGTTCCACTGTCAACCCCCAGTCCAAGCTACTGTTATCTCTTGCCTCCAACCTAAAGCCAATAAGCTTCTGACACTGTCTCCTAAATTCTCTTCTTATTCCTTCTAATCGACTCTCTGAACTTTGGAATAACTAAATTAACATGGTTTATAAGGCCCTGAATCATCTGATCACTCCTATGCCAAGCCTTCTCTTGAAACACTCAGCCTCCTCAGTCTGCTCCAGCACACCGACCTTTGTGTTACTCTGACAAACCCAGCCCTTTCCTGCCTCAGGATATTGGTTCATGCTGCTATGCTTGCCTCCTTCACCCTGTTCTCAACCTGCTTAATTCAGATGAACACTGCAGGTTTAATTTTCAACATCTTCTCTTCAGAGCAGACTTCTGGACGACCTCTCCAGTCTCTAAAGGCAACCTGTCTTCCTTCCTTGTGCACCCAGTACTTATCTTAATTTGATTACATATTGTTTTGTGTAAGCCCAAGAGGGCAAGAAATGTCAATTTTGATCTCTATAATATATGCAGCTCCCAATACAGGTTGTCAATTAAAAATTTTTTGAATAAGTTTATTTGAAGTGTCCATTAAGTCTAAACACAGTGTGTATTCAATGTAGACCTCTAACTTGTCCATTTCAATAAAAAGAACATGCATCTGTTATATCTATTGCCTTTTCAACCTTCTGCAAAATTGCAGGACCATCATCATCAAGATGATCCACTGTCTTTCTCATCTTTTTCACATGTTTAAGGATCCTTTAATTCTTGGCATAGATGAAACTGTGACTTCTAGAAACATTAAAAAGAAGAAAAGCTGGTATAATCATAGTCCCTAAAGGCGGACCAGAAAAGCAATTCTAAAAGTTCATTAGAAAATTAAGTTGGCCCCTGATTGATCTAAATAGGAACATTTTATCCTAGTGTTTAGAGTTGTGATGAGTAATCATTTCCCTTTCCAAAGCTCAGTGTTTTGTAAAAACAGGGAGGATCACGACTCTGTGCAAGATTATTTTTTGGTGAAGAAATCAGAGACTCACTGATGGAAGAACCAAGAAATACTAATAAGGGCATGCTGAAGCACAGCATAAATCAACAGTGCCCTGTCTCTTAACTTCCAGTAAATAAGACACTGACTTGTAACCAGAGACAGAGTAGGTCTGGGAGCCAGCGGACTCTGTGGGTCCTGAGGCAGAGCCATACACAGGGAGCAGCCCCACAACAGTGTTCACAGCAACTATCCAGAAAAGAAACTGTTAATAATGGCACTCCGGTAGAAAAAAAATAGCAACCATCCATGCCTCACTCTTGCCACCCGCATTCATACACACAGACTCTCAGGCTAGCACCAAGGCTCTGAATTCAAAGATCATATAGGTTTATATATATATATGTAATCACACCAAACTTTGATAAGTGGCACAGATTTTAACTTAATAGATTTATGGGAAATACATGGTGACAGAATATGATAAACTCAACTCTGTAACAAGCACATGTATATTCTTGCACACAGAAATAAATGTTACTTGGTACAGGCCGGGCACCATGGCTCACACCTGTAATCCCAGCACTTTGGGAGGCTGAGGCAGGTAGATCACTTGAGGCCAGGAGGTCAAGACCAGCCTGGCCAACATGATGAAACTCTTTATTGAAATACAAAAATTAGCTGGGTGTGATGGTGCATGCCTGTAATCTCAGCTACTGGGGAGGCTGAGGCACGAGAATCACTTGAACCCAGGAGGTGGAGGTTGCAGTGAGCTGAGATCACACCATTGCACTCCAGCCTGGGCGACAAAGCCAGACTCTTTCCCAAAAACAAACAAACAAAAAAAGAAGTGATTCGGTATAGAAAAATATATAATAGTCATAGATTTGAAATACTATAGCTTTGGTCACTTCATTTATTGTGAAAAATAGGGTGCATATTTTTCTAATCTGTAGTTTAGAGTATACAGTATTGTTAACATACTGTACTATTAACGATGATTTATTCATTTCTTTAAACCAAGTAATAAAGCTAGACCATTTTTACTTTGGTAAATTCTTCAGTTCTCTAGAAGTGAAATCTTGGTAAAAGAATTTAATCATAGGCACCTATAGCAATTTTATACATAATTCTTTAATTTGCAAATTACCAGTAGTCACTAAACTATTTTTTTCTAAAAAATAAAAAGTAAAGAACATAATGCTATAAATATTTAGGATACAATAATCATTCTAGAAAAATTCTAGAAATCATTCTAGAAAAATTCAAATTAGAATGACACTGGGAAGCCTGGGCATGGCAGCTCACACCTATAATAATCCCAGCACTTTGGGAGGCCAAGGATGGCAGATTGCTTGAGTCCAGGAGTTCGAGATCAGCCTGGGCAACATAGTGAGGCCTCTGTCTCTACAAAAAACTTTTTTTTTTTTCTTTTTTTGAGACAGAGTCTCTCTCTGTCACCAGGCTGGAGTGCAGTGGCACGATCTCAGCTCACTGCAACCTACACCTCCCGAGTTCAAGCGATTCTCCTGCCTCAGCCTCCTGAGTAGCTGGGATTACAGGCACACGCCACCATGCCCAGCTAATTTTTTTATTTTTAGTAGAGAGCAGGTTTTACCATGTTGGCCAGGCTGGTATCGAACTCTTGACCTTGTGATCTACCCACCTCAGCCTCTCAAAGTGCTGAGATTACAGGTGTGAGCCACCGGGCCCGACCCAAAAAACTTTTTTAAAAAGGTAACTGAGAATGGTGGTGCACACCTGTAGTCCCAGCTACTCGGGAGGATGAGGTGGGAGAACTGCCTGAGTCCCAGAGTTCAAGACTGCAGGGAGCTGTGATCGTGCCACTGCATTCAACCTGGGTGACAGAGTGAAGCCCTGTTTCAAAAAACCAAAAGAAAAATGACAGTGGGTATCAAAAACCCACTACAACATACAAAAAGCCTGCTACCCTACGTGGGAGGGAAAAAACATGCCATCAAAAGCCAGGCAGAACGTGCTAATTGACATAGACCAGGCTGTGCACTAGACCAGAAGAGAGGTACCCTCAAACAAAGAGGAGGAGCTAGGAAGCAAGGGCTCCAACATCTAAGGCCTTCAATGGATACATTCCAACCAGCAAGCAACACCAAGGCAGCCGCCTGGCAGGGCAAGGCTAGATTCTTCCAACCAGGTGAATCCCCCTAAAAATGAATCAGAGTCACAGCTTTATCAAAGGTCAAAGTGAAACACTGAGAATCAGTAGCCAGGCAAAAGCAAACAGGGGTACAGATATATAGCAATCAAAGACAAGTCAAACAAGGCCACATATCCAAACAAAGAGCCTGGAAAAAAAAAGTCACCATGAAGCCCAACTACCAGGAAACTGTGAAATGATCTTGAGATTGATAACAATGAAATTAGAACACCCTTTAAGCTTGAGGAAAGAAATCCAGAAATGAAAGGTGTAGCCCAGATCACTTTTAGATCTGTGCTAGATAGCTAATGTGCATTTCCCTAGCCATAACCAAATATTCTAACATGCCTATAAACCCTGAGTTATTAATGTTTACACACTTGCATAAATATCATTTAGCTCTTATAACCACAAAATGCCCCCCAGTCGCATCGGTTAATAGTTATCAAGGATCACAGCACTTAGGATATGGCTGACGCATTTAGCAAACATAATCCAAACGTTAAGTCTAGATAACCAACTAAAGAATAGAGTCCATCTGGGACGTGTATTTTATGTAAAATGTTTTCAAAAAACATTCAAGTGTGATTACATTAGCATAGTGCACTACTAGAAGTCTCATACTATGTAGCTACTGCCCCAAAGAAGGAAACACTCC
This sequence comes from Papio anubis, assembly GCF_008728515.1. Lineage (NCBI taxonomy): Eukaryota > Metazoa > Chordata > Mammalia > Primates > Cercopithecidae > Papio > Papio anubis. Next base: position 118,194,967 of record NC_044981.1, read on the forward strand.
TTGTTTAACTATGGGAGAAAACATGAAAAGGATATTTCATCAAGATTGAGGAATTCCAATTTTTTTTAAGTATTTACTTTTAGTTACCTTTTATTTTTGAGACGGAGTCTCACTCTGTCACCCAGGCTGAAGTGCAAGGCACAATCTCAGCTCACTGCAGCCTCCGCCTCCCAGGTTCAAGTGATTCTCCTGCCTCAGTCACCCACGTACCTGGGATTACAGGCGCGGGCCACCACACCCAGTTAATTTTTGTATTTTTAAGGCTGGGTGCGGTGGCTCACGCCTGTAATCCCAACACTTTGGGAGGACGAGGCAGGCAGATCCCAAAGTCAGGAGATTGAGACCATCCTGACCAACATGGTGAAACCCCATCTCTACTAAAAATACAAAAATTAGCTGGGTGTGGTGGTTCGTGCCTGTAGTCCCAGCTACTCGGGAGGCTGAGGCAGGAGAATCACTTGAGATCGGGAGGCGGAGGTTGCAGTGAGCCAAGATCACACCACTGCACTCCAGCCTGGTGACAGAGTGAGACTCCATCTAAAAAAAAAAAAAAAATTGTGTTTTTAGTAGAGACAGGGTTTCCCCATATTGGTCAGGCTGGTCTTGAACTCCTGACCTCAAGTGATCTGCCCACCTTGGCCTCCCAAAGTGCTGGGATTACAGGAGTGAGCCACAGTGCCCAGCATCTTTTAGTTATATTTTAATATCCATGCTCTTTTTTGTTCTGTCTCCACTGATTAATTTTTAAATTTTGTTGTTTTGTTATATGTACTTTTTGTAATCCACTGAACCTGGAACAAAGTATAGAGTTTTTAACAAATGTAAAATATTTACCTTATTCCATGAAATAAACTCAAATTATTCAACCAAAAATAAAAAACAAAAAGAAGATTGAGGCATTCCTTAGCGTTATCCTATTCTTGGTTTCTTTGCTTTCACTCCATCATGTGAGTTGAGAGTACCCAATTATATAAATCAAATAAAAGAAAGTAAGAAGAAAAATCTATAAATGCCATATGATCTGCCAAGAAGTACTTTATTTTATAGTAAGAAGATGCGGTGTAAGCAAATGGATAACACATACACCCACAGTAATTCAAAGGCTTTCCATCCCAGGACCTGTTCACAAATGCAGACCTTTGAAAATATTCTGCAAGCACTGAGTGCCTAATATTTGTGTAATTTGAAGAAAAGAACTAGAAATAATATAACCATAAGAAATTGATATTTTTAGGAATCATGAATGAAATTAATTTTGTAGTAACAATGAAGATGATGACAGCAGCAGCAAAAATAACTAAAACATAGAGTGCTTACCATGCTAGCGGCATGGTACCACCTCCCAACTATTATCCTATTTTTTGTCATCGGGGATATAATTCACATGCTATAAAATCCATCCGGATTTAATGGATGTACGATTCTGTGTTTTTTTAGTGAATGCACAAAGTTGTGCAACAATCATCCAATCTTAATTTCAGACACTTTCATCACCCCAAAAAGAAACCCATTAGCAGTCACTCCCTCATTCCCTGCCAGCCTCCCAGCCCTAATAAACCAGTAGTCTACTTTCTCTCTTTATGGATTTTCCAATGGCAGACATTTCATATAAATGGAATCATATGATATGTCACCTTTTGTGCCAGACATCTTTCACTTAGCATTATGTTTTCAAGGCCCATGCATGTTGCAGCTTGTAACAGTCCTGCATTTCCTGTATGGCTGGATAATACTCCATTATATGAAATGACCATATTTTGTTGATCCATTCGTCGGCTGATGGGCATTTTGGTTGTTTCCACTTTTTGCCTATTATGAATAATGCTGTTATGAATATCCATGTACAAGTTTTTGTGTGAACATATGTTTTCAGTTTTCTTGGGCATAAAACTTAGAGAGAAATTACTGAGATATATGATAACTCAATGCTTAACTTTTTGTAGAACTGCCAAAATATTTTCCAAAACTGCTACACTATTTTACATTTTCACAAGCAATATAAGGTTCTAATTTTCCCACATCCTTGCCAACACGTATTTCTTTCCATTTTTATTACATCCATACCAGTGGGTGCAAAGTAGAAAAATCTGGCTATGGTATTGATTTGCATTTCCCTAAGTGACTAATGATGTTGACCATCTTTTCATGGGCAATAATTATTAGCCATTTGTTTATCTTTTCTGGAGAAGTATCTATTCCTTTGCTCATTTTCCAATTGGGTTACTTGTCTTTACATTGTTGAGTTATAAGAATTCTTGGATGGACATGGTGACTCACGCCTATAATCCCAGCACTTTGGGAGGCTAAGGTGAGCATATCACCTGAGGTCCAGAGTTCAAGACCAGCCGGGCCAACATGGTGAAACCATGCCTTTACAAAAATTAGCCAAAATTAGCCATGCATGGTGGTGCATGCCCATAGCACCAGCTACTTGGGAGACTGAGGCAGGATAATTGCTTAAACACGGGAGGCAGAGGTTGCAGTGAGCCGAGATCGCACCACTGCATTCCAGTCTGGGCAACAAAGCAAGACTCCATCTCAAAAATAAAAAAGACTTCTTTATCTATTGCAGATACTAGACCTTTATCAGATACTTAATTTGTAAATATTTCCTCCCATCCTCTGGAATGCCTTTTACTTGCATTATCTTATTTTAATCCTCATAAGAGCCATGAGGTATTATTGTGGCTCTTACTGTCCCATTTAACAGATGGGAAAACAGAGCTGACATACACAACTAATAAGAACTGGAGCAGAGTCCAACCCAGGCAATCTGCCCCCAAGCATCCGTAGGATATACTGTCAGAAGCATTGAGCTCGTTAGATGCTATAGCAATAGGCACTAAATAAAATAAGCAGAATTAAAAATGATAAACTTAAAAAGAAACAGTATTACTGATGCTTTGCACAGAAATACCAGAAGGCCCTTCTTAACTTGAGAAGGAAGAGTGGCTTAAAATAAAGCACATTCAGCCTTAAAAGGAAGGCAAAACTTGGCCTTTAAACACTGTCTATTCTTTTCAATTGTAGGAAGCTTTTTTTCTTATTGAGTTATGTAGTTGAAACAAAGGAATTCAGAATACAAATGGTATTTTTGCGGAGATGCAAACATTGTAAATAGTCACAGTGGGTGTTCTGTTAGGTGGAGGCCTATTTCTTAGTCAACAACCCCCTCTTTTCAAAATGTATGCCTCCCCTAGCCCTATGCACCCACTCTCTGAGACGATGAACAAAGCAGAGTTTTAGCAACTAAGATATCACTCCAATCTGTCACTCCTTCTTCTACCCTTATTTCTGCCACCAGCTATGTGAAATATAAAAGTTAATCTGCAAAGAACTTTAGTATGTCTGTAGAATTATGTTCATGGTAAATAACGGGTAATACGGGGATTTAAAAGAGCATGCTAGATGTACTAATACTGGCATGGAAACGAATTCAGTATATTTAGCTAAAGAAAAACAAAAGCTATAAACAATATGAATAATATCATCTTGTATTTATTAAAAATAGGCAATATAAATTCATATTTTAATACTCATGTTAGTAAATGCACACAAACAAAAAAAAATAATCAGTGGGGAGAGAAGACCCTATTGAACTTGACTCTATTCTGGCACAGTGAAGAGACATGAGAGGTGTAGAATAAGTGGGAGGCCCCCTTGCAGGGATGAGTCAGGAGACCCCCTTGCAGGGATGAGTCAGGACAGTGCTAGGTGGGGAGTCTGACTGGGGCAGTACCTCTGTCAAACAGTAATGCAGGTGTCCTAAAGTGAGCTACGGGAGGACAGAAACATCCCATGGAGCAGAAGGGCAAAACTTACTTGATCTTAATTTTCAGTATGAATACAGTCTGAATAGATGCAAGTCTGAAATCGAGCAGGGGCAGTCGAATCATAAAGCTCCAAAATGATCTCCTCTGACTCCATGTCTCAAATCCAGGAAATGCAGATGCAAGAGGTGGGTTCCCATGGTCTTGGGCAGTTCCACTCCTGTGGCTTTGCAGGGTACAGACTCTCCTGGCTGCTTTCACGGGCTGGCATTGTCTGTGGCTTTTCCAGGTGCACGACTGTCAGTGGATCTACCATTCCGGGATCTGGAGGATGGTGGCCCTCTTCTCACAGCTCCATTAGGCAGTTCCCCAAAGGGGACTTTGTGTGGGGGCTCCCACCTCACATGTCCCTTCCACGCTGCCCTAGCAGAGGTATTCCATTAGCGCTCCGCCCCTGCAACACACCTCTGCCTGGACATCCAGGCATTTCCATACACCCTCTGAAATCTAAGTGGAGGTTCCCAAACCTCAATTATTGACTTCTGTGCACCTGCAGGTCCAACACCATGTACAAGCCTCCCAGGCTTGGGTCTTGCACCCTTTGAATCAACGGCCTAAGCTATACGTTGGCCCCTTTTAGCCATGGCTGGGACACAGAGCACCAAGTCCCAGGACTGCACAAAGCAGCAGGGTCCTGGGCCTGGCCCACTAAACCATTTTTCCCTCCTAGACCTCCTGACTTGGGATGGGAGGGGCTGCCATGAAAACCTTTGACATGCCCTGGAACTATATTCCCCACTGTCTTGGGGATTAACATCTTTCCGGGAAGCCCTCCAAATTGTTCAAAGCTCTGCCTGTTACCCAGTTCCAAAGTCGCTTCCTCACGCCTGTAATCCCAGCAGTTTGGGAGGCCAAGGCAGGCAGATCACGCACAAGGTCAGGAGATCGAGACCATCCTGGCTAACACAGTGAAACCACATCTCTACTAAAAATACAAAACAATTAGCCAGGCATGGTGGCAGCACTTGTAGTCCCAGCTACTTGAGAGGCTGAGGCAGAAAAAAAAAAAAACAAAGTCGCTTCCACATTTTCAGGTATCTTAATTAGTAGAACCCAACTCTACCAGTACAAATTTCTTGCATTAGTCCATTTGCATGCTGCTGTGAAGAAATACCCAAGACTGGGTAATTTATAAAGAAAAAGAGGTTTAATGGACTCATAGTTCCACATGGCTGGGGAGGCCTTGCAATCATGGCAGAAGGCGAAGGAAAGGCAAAGGCATGTCTTACATGGCGGCAGGCAAGAGATCATGTGCAGGGGAACTGCCCTTTATAAAACCATTAGATCTCATGAGACTTATTGAATATCACAATAATAGCATGGGAAAAACGTGCCCTCATGATTCAATTACCTCCCACCAGGTCCCTCCCACAACACACGGGAATTATGGGAGATAAAATTCAGGATGAGATTTGTGTGGGGACACAACCAAACCATATCAGAGGGTTCCCCACTAGGAGTAGGGTGTAATTTTTTTTGTTTTTTGTTTTTTGTTTTGAGATGGAGTCTCACTCTGTCACCAAGCTGGAGTGCAGTGGCGTGATCTTGGCTCACTGCAACCTCCACCTCCCAGGTTCAAGCGATTCTCCTGCCTCAATCTTCCAAGTAGCTGGGACTACAGGTGTGCGCCACCACGACCAGCTAATTTTTGTATTTTTAGTAAAGATGTTGGCCAGGATGGTCTCGATCTCTTGACCTCGTGATCTGCCTGCTTCGGCCTCCCAAAGTGCTGGGATTACAGGCATGAGCCATCACGCCCTGTCCAAGCTATAATTTTTATGCGATGAAATGTTTGACTTTTAAAATACAACTATACAATATTGTATTTAAAAAGAAAGAAAACAACTAAGAGTAGCACTCTGTCAGATGGTCCTACAAACCTTACAAGCCATGGAAATGAATAAACAAATATGAATAAAATGAACAAAAGAACAGATCTGGGTAAGTATTAGTGACTTTCCAAACTTCTTAAAGTTATAAGAAAAATAATGCATGTCCTCACATATGTGAATTTGAGCACATGCAGAAATTCTATATCCTCCACACCAATTTTTTTAAAGAGCTCTCAATCCAAAAAAAAGTTTATGAACACTATCTTTAGAGACTTCTATAAGATCTCATTTTATGAAAGGTCAAAACAGAAATTAAAAGACAAAACAAACAAAACAAAATCCCTTAAGTCAAACACAGTAAAAAGACACCTTGTAAGTCACAAAAGAACTGTCATTAGGTCTCTCTTAGATCCTGGTCTGTAATTTCCAAATTGCCACTAAACTGACCCTAATTTTAAAAAACCTTATCACTTATAATCCTTTTTTTTTTTAGACAGAGTTGCCCAGGCTGGAGTGCAATGGCATAATTTTGGCTCACTGCAACCTCCCTGTCCGGGTTCAAGCAATTCTCCTGCCTCAGCCTCCTGACTGGGACTGCAGGCGTGTACCACCACACCCAGCTAATTTTTGCATTTTTAGTAGAGATGGGGTTTCACCATGTTGGTCAGGCTGATTCAAAACTCCTGATCTCAGGCAATCTGCCCGCCTCGGCCTCCCAAAGTGCTGGGATTACAGGCATGAGCCACCCAGCTAAGCTTATCATGTATATTCCTTAATGGCAAAGATATGTTTCTCTTTCCTTGAGATATAACATGAATTCCTTTCCTAAGGCCAAAAAACAAGTAATCCAGCATATAAAAATTAACAAATTAACATATACAAACAAATTATTTGGTTCATTGCTTTAAAAAACATTTATTGAGCATCTACTCTGTGCCAGGCTCACTGTTCTTTTAATGTCATATGTCTTTCTGGTTTGATATATGTCGCAGTTTTCTTTCTTCTACACACTGCAGGATAAAGAAACTGAAGAAATCAATGGCCAGAATTAGATTATCTTCAATGTCCATGTGATAATTCCCAACAGCCTGTACCATGGCTTTTTATGGGACATGAAAAGGGAAAGTAGCAACAAGCTTATAGGATCTCAGTCTTTAGATCACTAAGGATTATCAGTAATGAAAGAAACAGAAGGCGGGGCACGGTGGCTCATGCCTGTAATCCCAGCACTTTGGAAGGCCAAGGCAGGTGGATCACGAGGTCAGGAGTTCAATACCAGCCTGGCCAACATGGTGAAACCCCATCTATGCTAAAAATACAAAAATTAGCCAGGCGTGGTGTCGGGTGCCTGTAATCCCAGCTACTGGGAAGGCTGAGGCAGGAGAATCGCCTGAAACCAGAGCACAGAGGTTGGAGTGAGCCGAGATCGCACCACTGCACTCCAGCCTGGGCAAAACAGTAAAACGCCATCTCAAAAAAAGAGAAAGAAACAGAAACTTCTCCTTATATAGGGGTTTTCACATCTTAGGATTTTTCTCCTGGCCCCAACCCAACAAATAACTGTCTTCTTGAAGATAAATTTCTCCTTGAAAAATAAAAGCTAGTAGAATTTATCCATATAAAAACAAAAGATTCAGGCAGTATCTAACCTAGTAGGTTACTACGCTATCGCTACATCTATTTGTCTATTACAAAATCCTTACTTAATTCTAACAGTAACTTGAATTTTTCAGAAATGCATAATAGAAAATATTCTATTATTCTAAATAATTTAGATATTATTTAACAACAATTGCATTGTCTATATAAGAATTGAGGAAAGTCATGAAAACAACATATCTATAAAATAAAATTCACATCTGTAAAATTAACCAAAAAAAGTGACAGGTCTGAGTAACGTATCTATAATTATCTTGGAAGGATTTTTTTTTTTTTAAACAAATCCTGACTCATGTATAATCCTTTATTAAAAACGCAGGTAGAGGGGCCAGGCACAGAGGCTCACACCTGTAATCCCACCACTTTGGGAGGCCGAGGCAGGCAGATCGCTTGAGGTCAGGAGTTCAAGACCATCTCGGGAAACATGGTCAAACCCTGTCTCTACTAAAAACACAAAAAATTAGCTGGGCATGATGGCACACGCCTGTAGTCCCAGCTACTCCGGACACTAAGGTAGGCGAAAAGCTTGAACCCGGGAGGCAGACACTCACTGGAGTGCAGCGAGACAAGATTGCGCCACTGTACTCCAGCCTGGATGACAGAGCGAGACTCTATCTAAATAAAAAACAAACAAACAAACAAAAAATGCAAGTAGAGATACCATCTCACATCACTCAGAATGGCTATTATCAAAAAGTCAAAAAGTAATAGGCACTGGCGAAGTTGCAGAGAAAAAGCAACACGTACACACTGTTGGTAGGAGTGTAAATCAGTTCAACCATTGTGAAAAGCAGTGTGGCGATTCCTCAAAGACCTAACAATAGAACTTCCGCTCAACCCGGAAATCCCATTACTGGGTGTAAACCCAAAGGAATATAAATCATTCCATCATGATGATACATGCATGTATATGTTCACTACAGCACTATTCACAACAGCAAAGACATGGAGTCAACCTAAATGCCCACCAGTGGTAGACTGGATAAAGAAAATCTGTTACACATACACCACAGAATATGTGTAGCCATAAAAACGAACGAGATCATGTTATTTGCAGAAACATGGATGAAACTGATGGCCATTATCCTTAGCAAGCTAACGCAGGAACGAAAAACCAAATACCGCATGATCTCACTTCTAAGTGGTAGCTACGTGATGAAAACACATGGACACATAGAGTGGAACAACAGACACCGGGACCTACCAGAGGTTGGAAGATGGGAGGAGGGAGAGGATCAGGAAAAATAACCAATGGCTATTAGGCCTAGTACCCGGGTGATAAAATAATCAGTACGACAAACCCCTATTACACAAGTTTACCTCTATAACAAACCTGCACATGTACCCCAGAACTTAAAATCAAAGTTAAAATATATAGAGGTAAACATTTATTGAAAGCAACATCTCCCATGAGTATACTCTCCAGGCTTTCAAGTAAATAAACATGAGCTGTACTGATTTAACACATCAACTTTTATTTTCATGTGATTATGCTGTTTATTGTGTCAGAAATAGAATGTGATGCACATAAATCTCTATCAGCTGCCATAATATTTTAAGTTAGTGAAAATAAATTCCCAGACTGGGTGCAGTGGCTCACGCCTGTAATCCCAGCACTTTGGGAGGCTGAGATGGGTGGATCACCTGAGGTGAGGAGTTCAAGACTAGCCTGGCCAACATGGCGAAACCCCGTCTCTACTAAAAATACAAAAATTAGCCGGGCGTGGTGACACATACCTGCAGTCCCAGCTACGCAGGAGACCAAAGCAGGAGAATCGCTTGAACCCAGGAGGCGGAGGTTGCAGTGAGCCGAGATCGTGCCATTGCACTCCAGCCTGGGTGACACAGCGAGACTCGGTCTCAGAAAAAAAAAAAAAAAAAAATTCCTTCCATGAACGAAATGATCATTGAATCCACAGATCACCAAAAAAAAAAAAAATACCTTAAGTAATCTCTGAACTTCTTCACTTTTCAAAAAGTAGGAGTCATTTAAATCCCACTTTCAGTTTGGCTACTCATTTTCTTTCCAAGTACATTTGAACACTGTGGTGAATGTGTGTCGCTTAGTAACAATCCTGCCAATGACACTGAGAAAAAACCATTAAATCACATTAACTGAAGCATGCAGTTTCAGAATAAAGTGTGAAAAGTGGAGAATCCTAAGTGGTTTATGTACATGCTTTTGTCACAAGAAAGTTGACTATCTACTCCTCATGATCTACTCCAGAATTCCACTCCTAGGCTGTCCCTAAAGTTGAAAGTACTTGAGTCATTCCTTCCCTTTTTTCCCACCATCAGACATATGCATCATAACACACACATGAACAGGAAAAGCTTCTTCTAACATTATTTTTTAAATAATGATTAAGTCAACTGCCAAAAGAAAGTGATGAAATTTATTTCAGGAGAAAACAGGAATGACTGGAGAATTATCCACCACTCTCAATTCTTTCTGCAGATGCTCTTTTTTAAAAGAAGTGAAAATCAAGAACTATGCAATGTGGCAAGCAGAATAATACATCCTCTTCCTCTCCACTTGCAAAAGAGGCCCATGTCCTGTGAGTACCTTAGGTTACACAGCAAGGGGTAAATTGAGGTTGCAGATGAAAGTTTTTGTTTGCTAATCAACTGACTTTAGGATAGAAGGTTATCTTGGGTTAGCCTGGTGAGCCCACTGCAATCACAAGGGGTCTTCTAAGTGGAAAAGGAAGAGACAGGTGAATAGCAGAGTGAGCAACGAGCCACATGAGAAGGACTCAACCCACCATTGTTGGTTTTGAAGACTAAAGAGCGTCATGAGCCAAGAAACATGGGCAGCCTGTGGAGGCTGGAAAAGACCAGGGAAAAGAGTCTCCTCTGGAGCTTCCAGAAGGAACATGACCCTGTCAACACCTTCATTTTAGCTCAGTAAGACCCATGTCAGACTTCTAACCTCCAGAAATGTAAGATGCTAAAGTTGTGTTGTTTTAAGCCACCAAATTTGTGCTAATTCGAAACAACCACAAAATGAAACAAATACACCCACTCTTCTGCAACACTTCTCAGTCATTCATCCCTGCTTGTGAATCACAAACTGGGAAACAGAAAATCAGAAGTAAAAACACAAAGCAAGGACAGCAAAGCCATAGGTGCCTGAGCTTGTAGCCCCAGCTAGCTATAAGTACATTAGCACCCACACACAAAATCTACACCAGGAGTCATCCCACACAAACCGACCCAAAACCAAGACATTTGACCCAAATCACTCCTTTTACCTTTCAACGGAAACATAAGGGAAACAGTGGGGAGAAGCAGGTCCCAATCAGAAGCAATTTCTGCAGGTACCAATTGAGTTCCTAATCAACAAACCAATAATAGCACAGACCTAACAGGAGGGAGACTCTCACACGCCAAGTTCCTTCCATTACAGTTACACTGAAAAGAAGAGTGAGCTCAGCTTTCAGAAGTGGAATCTCAAATATTAAAATCCATGAGGAGAGCTTTGCCATAACTCAATTTAATTCATCAACAGAGCCCAGATATTCCCAGGCTACCAACCTCAACATCCAGGCCCTCAGTAGCATTCTCTCAAGGTACCACAATAACCTCCCATACTCTCTATCCTTTTTCGCATCTTAAACACCTCTGACAGATTCACCTTCTTCTGATCCCAAAATATCTTACACTCCAAACCTCCGAATATCACCTGCTGCCTTTAAATTCAGATATATCTATATGCTACAGGGCTAAATGCCTACCTAGCATGGTATTCAGCATGCTTTCTATAGCCACCCCCTATTAATTCTGTGCCCTCTACCTGGAACATTTTGCTTCAGTCCTAATGCTGCCATCAGCATCTGCAGCAAATGGTACCCCCTTTCATGAAGTCTTTAGATGGTTTCTCTCCCAGCTCTAAACCCATCCCACCCTCACCTTTTGAATTCATATGGTACTTTATTCCTTATTTATAACAAAATATTGTATATATACATGCCCATATGATCTCCTCTCCCTTTTTTGTTTTGTTTTCTTTTATTTGTTTTAGACACGGAAAGACTATAATGGGAGCTGACTGAGGAGTTTGTATCCCTGCCCATCTGCAGTTTTTGCTACTACACAAATTCCTACCAACTGAGTTGGGACCTAGACACTATCTTGAGATGTAAGAGCCATGTAGAAAATAAACCAATAGTAATAATGCTACAAAGAAACTGGACCGACCAGGCCAAGTCGGTCCTCAACCATTTTACACCTCACCAGTTCTGGAAAACCAAGCTCTCTGTGTGTCAATTTCAAAATGATTTTAAAGTTGTAGCTACCAGGTCACTATACAAATGGACATCTGTATAGAAATATTTCAGTGCTTCTCCAAGTGGGAAAATTAAAGATGGATAGACTCTTTCCTAACATCTGACTCAAAGGCCTAGAAAACACATAGAAAACAAGCAAAAAATACGGTTCTGTAAGATACTGTGTTTTGCGTGCCATGGTTTCTCTATTTTTAGAGAAAAAATAACTGTGTGTCCATCGGTTATTATGTACAATCATTAAAAAATCTTTTGAAAACATAAAATTAAAAGTGCTAAGTACTGAAAAACTTATTCAAAAATCATATTTCAAATAACAAACAATACCCAAAAAATTAAAAATATATTTTTTAAAAATAGCAAACCCATATAATACAAAACCTAAGAAAAACTGAGAACTTAACAAAATAAGCATAAATAGAACACATTACTTGGCATAGAAAACTCATTCTAAATGACCTGGCACACAGTAAGTCCTCATTACACCTTTGTTTTAAAGTCCTGACTCAGTGCAAACTCCTTAGCCTCACAGGTCAGATGTTGTAAGGACCCAAGATAGTGCATCGAGTGGAAATCAACTTTCACATCACATAAAAAATGGCATGTCCTTTTTTTCCCTTCTCTGCTGTATTTCTAAAACTATTCAGGTGTTGATACAGACCTTTTTCCACATCTTGGCAAAGTGTAATTTGAACAGGCAGTTTCTCATGACCTTCAAGTCTGTGTTCAACAATGAAATCATTTGGCTTTATATCCTATCCAGTTATTAATCACAAACAACAAAAGAAGAACTTTCACACGGAAAATGTGAAACCTATGCTGGCCAGCACTGACTCTGGGTCACTCCAGGTCACACTCACTTGGTGCTAAATTCACTGAAGACCATGCAATGACCTCAGCTATTTAGAAAATACATTCAACATTTTCCTGGAGAGGAAAAATACAGCTATGTGACTTTAAGACAAGTGCTCCTGGAAGTCAGCAGTCTGAAAAGGGTACAATGAACAACACGGCTGGGTCCTGGGCAGATACATGGTGGTGTGCACAGGTCGCTGGGTGCCCCCAGATGGGCGGTCACATCACCTACCCTCCCTCAGTTGGCTCCTTCACTAAGTGCCTAAGCAGGAAATTTCTACCCTGGCATGGAATGCTCACACCAAGATCTCAGCATTCCCACTCTACCCATGTATGAAGGAATCCAGCAATTCTAGCAAGATTTAACTTTATATAAATCAGCTCCAATGAGTTGATATTTTTAATAACAAAGCAAACATTTACAACTATTCTCCTGGTCTGCTCTTTCCTCTTCTTTCATCAATCAAGGTCAAAAGAAAAGTTGGCTAATATCTGAGTTTGGTTCTTCCCCCAGAAGCAGACCCTGAGACAAGGATTCAAGTATAAGTAGTTTATTTCAGAAGTGATCCCAGGAAACACTGGTAGGGAGTAAAGAAAGGAGACAAAGAAGGAAAGGCGGCCAATAAGAAAAGGGTCATTATCCAGCAAGTTACCATTGGATCACAGCCCAACTGGGAACTTGGAGATGCAGTATAAAACGTTCATCTCAAAAGCAGCTGACCTGAGATGCAAGAGAGCTGGAGAATTTATACTATAGCAGCAGTCACTGGCTATGGGTTGCTGGCCACTGACACTTCCTGCCAGCCCTGAGTGTGAACTTTCCAGCCAGAGAATGCCCTCAGGCAAAGTCATGCAGGTGTGGGCAGCTGGAAGTCCCAGTCCACCAGAAGTACTGATGGCAGAGAGTGGGGTCACCAGCAGCCTCTGCTACAGCTAGGATTGGGGTTATCTCTAAAACGGTACTTAAACAAGGTCTGGTACAGTGGCTCATGCCTGTAATCCCAGCACCTTGAGAGGCTAAGGTGGATGGATCACTTGAGGTGAGGAGTTCGAGACCTGTCTGGCAACATGGTGAAACCCCGTTTCTACTAAAAATACAAAAATTAGGCAGGCATGGTGGCAGGCACCTATAGTCCCAGCTACTCGGAAGGCTGAGGCAGGAGAATCCCTTGAACCCGTGAGGTGGAGGCTGCAGTGAGACAAGATCATGCCACTGCACTCCAGCCTGGGTGACCAAGTGAGACATGAAGAAAAGAAGAAAGGAAGAAGGAAAGAAAAGAAAGAGAGAAAGAGAGAAGAAAGAGAAAAGAGAGGAAAGGAGGAAGGGAGGAAGGAGGGAAGGAAAGGAGGGAGGGAGAGGAGAAGAGAGGAGAGCAGAGGAGAGGAGAGGAGAGAAGAGGAGAGGAGAGGAGAGCAGAGGAGAGGAGAGCAGAGGAGAGGAGAGCAGAGGAGAGGGAAATAAAAGTGTACTGAAACCAGAGGCAATCATTTCTGTTATAGGATACATATCACTGAATACAGAGTTGAATTCTTTTCCACAAAATTATCCTTATATTTAAATTTTGGAAGGTTTCATATTATGCAGCATCACTGGGAAAAACACAATAATCCAAAAGGATCTGAATCAATGTTCTACTCAGAGGCTGTTAAACATCAAGCAATGAAATGTAATACAGGCTTGGCTACTGAGGGATGAATTTCATTCAACTTTAACTGTTGAATGGCAGAGCAACCAAAAAAAAAAAAAAAAAACAGAGGGAAAAAAAAAAAGGTGAGTAGACAAAGGTTGTCACCAGAATCTTCAAATGTGGCAATGCAAATAAAAAAATATCATAAATGCTCATGATGACTAGTAACTACAGAAATTGAAGACAAAACAGTATTTTGGGTACTCACAATTCAATACTGGCTGGGCCTCAGAGATACTGACATATTTATATAAACTGATGATGTTAAACGTGTTACAGTCTTCTGAAGGGCATATCAGAAACCCTAAAACTAACCTCTCATCCCATAAATTCTGTTTCTAGGAATTTACCTAAATGAATACCTGAAATGAAGGATGGTACCAACAACAACAATAATAGTAGCAAATATCTACACTGCACTCATCAGGGCAGTGCCAGGCTGTTCCGCTGACCTTATAGCAGCGGTTCTCAACCGGGAACGGTTTTGCCCCTGCGAGACACCTGGCGATGTCTGGAGATATTTCTGTTTGTCACCACTGGGGAGTGGAGGCCAGGGATGCTGTCCAGCATCCCCAAAGCACAGGACAGCTCCCACAGCAAAATGGAACTGTATCACGGTGGACAAACCTGCCTCATATCTATCCCCTCATATAATCCTTACAACAACCCCGGGGCACTAGTATTATCTCCATTCGACAGATCAATAAAGATAATTTTCACTGTACTATTATCCATAATGTTGAAACTAGAAGTAAACTAAAAACGAAAACAGGAAAATCGTTAAACAAATGATGGTATAACTACCTAACAGAAAAAAATGGAAAATGCTTATAAAGTAATGTCAAACTAAACCACCAGAACTAAAAATTAGAAATATTACATAATTCCAATTATTTTTATGAGTACAAAGACTAGATGGGAAAATAACAAATGAAAGTTACTATTGTATTAACATGGTAGAAATAGAAATGGATGCTTCTTTCTTTTCTAATTTTTAAAATGTTATCACAATTTTTAAAAGAAAAAGCACTCAACAATGAAGATATGAATACTGGAATATTCTACTAAGGAGGCTGAAGTCGGAGGATCACTTGAGCCCAGGAGTTCAAGGCCTTCCTGGGCAACATAGTGAGACTCCCCATCTCAAAAAACTGAAGAAAGAAAGAAAGAATACTGGAATTTTTTTAAACAACACAAGAGTTAATAGAATAAGAAGAAGATGGTTAATATTAAGAAATTATGAATAAGAATTTCCATAGGACCCCACCAAATGTTGGTGCTTTAAATTTGAAGCCATAACTGTTTCATGTAAGGCTAAAAAATCTACATGTTATATCTACATCCTTCTGTATTTTACTTATTTCATGGCTCACTATCACCTACAGTAAAGAGGCAAAAATAATCAAACTTCAATTCAGCTAAACCTGATTCATTTTAGCAGCTCCATTATAAAAAGTGTGTGTGTGTGTGTGTGTGTACACACACTGTTACGGTATTTCAACTAAGATAATTTATACTGTTACATAGTTTTAATATATATGGTAATTTAAACTGTTATTCTAAATTTATCAAAAGTAGCAGCCATATTAGTAGTAGTAACATTACTGATGTTACTATGAACAACATTTACTGAATGTTTCTTAAATGGACTACCATATAGTCTAATACTCACAATATCCATATAAGATAGATGCTTTTGTTGTCCACATTTTTCAGCAAAGAGCACAGACATTTAAAGTTAAGCAATTTGCCCAGTTAAAAGTAGCTGAATCCAAATTCAGGCAGTCTGGCTCCAAAGCCCAAGTGCTTGAATCAAAAGAGTGTATAAGAATGGTTGGGGACAAGATGGTGGTGAGGCAGCCATAGGATCCTACCCTTCCTCTCTCTACAGCAAGGAACTGACTGTCTCTGTTCTACCAAATGTAAAACATGGCTTTTGATACAAGTTTACTAAGTTGAGTAGACTTAACAATAATTTTACCAGCAGCATCTCATTTGAAATAATAATTATTATTATCAACCAATGTCAGCAAATGAATGTTTCCCAAAAATACCTAAGTGGATTGAAAGGAGGAAAAAAAATAAGGCTGTCAGTTTCTGTAGAAAGTACTGAGATCAATGATTCTAACATGGGGAGATTTTTATCTGATCCTCATATCCCACTGACTACTCTGTTCTCGTAGACTTGAGGATTAAAAAACAAAATCTTCATCCTGTTAATAGGAAATTGGATACTGTAGAATCAGTAATAGAAGGAGTGTTTACACAATGTAAGCATCTGTTTCTAGAACACTGAAGAGGAAAGAATAGGAGGACTACAAATAAAACACTCTGTGGATATTAAGTTGTTGGGCTTCAATGTCTCTAAGTCTAGTCTCACCTGCTCAGAGCATATATTATGAAATGAAGCCACTGTAAACAAAATGCTGTGATCTTCTGAGATTCCTGAAGCACAGCTTAACTTAACAAATAACAGGGATCAGGATACTAATAACATATCATCGTGCGGAAATGAGGGGAATTTGGTATAAGCCGAAGTACAGGCTCCTATCTTTGCTGAGCCGCTATCAACTAAAAGCAGGTTATGGGTGGATGTGAGGAAGTCTGGAAGAACAAGTGGTCTACAAATTCCACACTCATGTGCTCCAACAGCCTCAAACCGTTCTCGAGGCTGCAGTGTCAGGAACATGGCAGGTGAGGACGAGTAAAAAAAGTTGAAAATCTCCCTAAAGAATAGAACTTACATTTCTTCCTACAACAGCCTATGGGTTTCTGACAAATTCTGAGTAAATCTTACAAAAAATGTGACTTTATTTTTTATGCATGTGGTGATTTAACTATGTAAAGAAATCCTAATATGTCTTGCTAAGCAGTATATGTGTGTGTGTATACACACACATATACACACATACACACACACACATATATATACACACACACACGCACACATATATATATATATTTATATTTATATTTTAGATGGAGTCTTGCTCTGTCGCCCAGGAGGGAATGCAGTGGTGCGATCTCGGCTCATTGTAGCCTCTGCCTCTGCCTCCACCTCCCAGATTCAAGTGATTCTCTTGCCTCAGCCTCCAAAGTAGCTGGGATTATGGGCATTCACCACCACACCCAACTAATTTTTGTAATTTTAGTACAAATAGGGTTTCACCATATTGGCCAGGCTAGTCTCGAACTCCTGACTTCAAGTGATCCACCCTCCTCAACGTCCCAAAGTGCTGGGGCTAAGTAGTATATGTTTAAAAGTTATCAGAAATAACAAATGAAAGATACCAACAACAATAATAATAGTGAATATTTAGAAAGCAGTTACTAGAGCAGTGCCAGCCTGTTCTAACTACTTCATATCAGGAGTTCTCAACCAGAAGTGATTTTGCCACCTACGAGACATCTGGCAATGTCTGGAGACATTTTTAGGACACTTTAGACATTAGTAGGACTGACACATTCACCAGCCAGCATCCCTTCTGATTATGTGAACAGCAATCTGATTGGTTGAGGCCTATGCCAACCTGTTAAATATTTTGAATAGCACCTCTGCCTGAATATACTATAAATAATTAAAACAAATATCATATCTAACAAAACCTGAGACGTCAATAAGTAGTGATTGCCATTCATATGGAGTACTACAGATAGATTAAATGAATGTTGGCCTTTGAAAGTAACCTTTCCCCTTTCAAGGTTCCAGAAGGTGAATGACACCTGAAAAACCTGTTTTAGAATCATTCGCACAAGAATTGGTCTATTTGCTTTGTGGATATATTCCCAACTATGACTACATACGAGAATTCAAAAGTTTTAATCCTTAAAATCAAAGAATTTAAATTTTAAAATATTTCTAATTCAAAGCTGGTGTGTTCTAAATATTATTTCATCTATAAACTTAAAAATCTTCAACAATAACTCTTAAAGCCTTTAATAATAATAATATTGATATCAGTTCATTAATTGTGATCAATGTAACATAGTAATGTAAGATGTTAACAGTGGGGAAAACTGGGTAACAGTGGGGAAAACTGATAACTGGGGAACTTTACATACCATCTTTGCAACTTTTCCATAAAT
The DNA here is from genome assembly GCF_008728515.1 of Papio anubis. Classification (NCBI taxonomy): domain Eukaryota; kingdom Metazoa; phylum Chordata; class Mammalia; order Primates; family Cercopithecidae; genus Papio; species Papio anubis. The sequence continues at coordinate 118,213,203 of NC_044981.1, forward strand.
GTAAAACTATTCTAAAATTAAAAGTTTATTTCAAAACAGGTGAAAATATTAATAATAAAGATACAGTATTATTTTCTTGGGCCAGAAAATAAGAAAAGCTATTTTTGTATATCCACATTAAATTTTAGGTTTCACATAATGTTGATTTACAAAACAACATGGAAAAATGGGCCGGGCATGTGACTCATGCCTATAGTCCCAGCACTTTGGGAAGCAGAGGCAGGTGTATCACTTGAGCCCAGGAGTTTAAAACCAGCCTGAGAAACATAGGGAGTCCCCATCTCTACCAAAAATACAAAAACTAGTGGGACATGGTGGTGTATGCCTTTAGTCCTGGCTACTGTAGAGGCTGAGGTAGGAGGATCCCTTGAGCCCAGGTTGCAGCGAGCCGAGATTAGACCACTGCACTCCAGCCTAGGTGACAGAGACTCTGTCTCAAAAAAAAAAAGAGAGAAATGAAAAATGGTCGAAAATCCTTCAAGCGACATTTGATCACATTGCTGGATTTGGATTCCACAGGCGGTAACAGGAATTCTATCTCATTCACCGAACAACAACAAAAAAATTACAGGAATTCTGTGTCATTCACTGAGCTACAACAAAAAATTTGAGCAACTGAAAAATGTGCCAGGAGCTAGGGAAGGTTTAAAGATTCAAAGACAAGAACAGGACCTTCTTCAAGCTCATGGTCTAAAGGAGAGGTTCTCAAACATCCACAATGGCCACCTGAAGATATTATTAAAAGATAGGTTTCCACCTATCTCACAGCACCGTGCAGAGATAGACCTCGTTTTCAAAAACACTGATCGGTAACATCCGTCATGAACGCTGTGACAGATGAAGACATCTTAGAATCTCTGAATTTAATCCAAGCAGGGAAGGAGAAAGCAGAGAAGAGGGGCACCCAACCCACACTTGGAGGTCAGCAGAGAATTCATAGAGAAGGTGTCCTTAACCGGCCATAGGAGTGAATGGCTGATGACCTAAGGGCAGCATGAACCATGAGGACAGGCCCGGCATCCAACAGAGAACTGCTCAATACCAAGAACATTTACCCTGCTTCTGAAATTCACTGGACACCTGCTCCAAAGTACCAATCAGAGCACTGGAAACCACCTAACTCAGGCCACTACCCAGCCAGAGAAAGGCGTTTTGTTTTAATCTAGTTGGGTCCAACAAAATATGAAAACAGGATTCTAGAGCCTGGTCGGATGCAGCAGCACAGAAAACCAAACTACCTGCCTTAACTTGCATGGTCCTTTCGGTGGAAGAACTTTTTCACATGCTAATTGTTTCTCCAATGTTAGCCTACTTGAGTAGCAATATAGCTTCCTACTGACCCAGGGGACAGAGCTTTGAGACATTTTTGTCCTGCCCTTTATTTTTTCATCTCCTCTGCAATCAGCCTGTCAACAAGCATATCATTATTGTCAGGGTGTCAGTTTATAGCAGTACTCACACCCACTACCTTTCTCATTTACCGCTTTAGATCTAGAAACTGATACCAAAGTGTGAAAACAGTTGCAAAATTAGAATCTAAGGCACTTCACCAATGTGCCTGCACTGCACAGGTCAGGAGACAAGTGTCCATCATCTCTGCAAGGCATATGCAGTGGTTCTAGGCTGCCAGTAAGTAGACTCCTTAAGTTTAAAACCAACTTTAAAACATCCCAGCACCTTCAACAACTACCACAGCACCCAGTAAACCACAGGTGCTCAATAAATGTTCACTGAGTCATTTATTTTTGGCTCCTTGGGGTTTTTTTGTTTTTGTTTTTGTTTTTGTTTATTTGTTTTAGTCTCGCTCTGTTGCCCAGGCTGGAGTTTAAAGGCAATATCTCAGCTCACTGCAACCTCCACCTCCCAGGTTCAAGTGATTCTCGTCCCTCAGCCTCCCAAGTAGCTGAGATTACAGGCGCTCACCACCACACCCAGTTAATTTTTGTATTTTTAATAGAGACAGGGTTTCGCCATGTTGGCCAGGCTGGTTACTGTTTTCTGATTTCTAATTCCTAGTCATGTGTGGCATAGCTGAAGTTGACAGAAAAATGAGTGCTGCAGTAATTAGGAAACATATATAGCCAGGCACAGTGGCTCATGCCTGTTATCTCAGCACTTTGGGAGCCCAAGGTAGAAGGATCACTTGGGCCCAGAAGTTCAAGACCCTAACCTGGCAATAGTGAGACCTTGTTTCTATTAAAAAAAAAAAAAAAAAAAAAAAATTCAGAAGGGCTGGGTGCGGTGACTCACGCCTGTAATCCCAGCAGTTTGGGAGGCAGAGGTGGGTGGATCACAAACTCAGGAGATCAAGACCTTCCTGGCTAACATGGTGAAACCCCATCTCTACTAAAAATACAAAAAGTTAACCAGGCGTGGTAGCATGCACCTGCAGCTACTCAGGAGGCTGAGGCAAGGGAATCACTTGAACCTGGGAGGGGGAGGTTGCAGTAAGCTGAGATCGCACCACTGCACTCCAGCCTGGGTGACAGAGCGAGACACCATCTCAATTAAAAAAAAAAAAATCAGAGAAATTAGCTGGGTGTGGTGGCACATGCCTGTAATTCCAGCTACTCAGGAGGCTGAGGTGGGAGGATTGCTTGACCCCCGGAGGTCGAGGCTGCAGTCAGCCTAGATCATGCCATTACACTCTAGCTTGGGTGACAGAGCAAGACCCTGTCTCAAAGAAAAAAAGAAGAAGAAGAAGAAACACAAATAAATGAGAAAATTTAGAAAACTACTGGAAAATCAATGCTGACAGTCTTCCTAACACAAACTCAATATGATAAAAATGATTCATTATAAAACACCAGGCAAATTTTATTTACTGAATGACTTCCAAATTATGGGAAATAAATGTCAATACTTTATTTCAGTAATCAAGACATAGATTTACCTTGAACAACCTCAGAAATTTTGCAGCATAAGGCCTAGTAACAAATTCAGCAAATATACAGAATGCAATCTCAAGGACTTTTTAAAAAACTAGTGCACACTTCACTTAGTCACCAAATAAATTCTCATCATAAAACATAAGATCCTCCTTGCAACAGTAGGAGAAATGCATAGGAGGGAGGCAGACAGATACAAAGGGTCCCATGGGACGTGAAAAGGAAAATAAGAACCATTTCCTCAACCCACTTGCAAAATATCCATTACCTCCCTCTTTTAAATACCATCACTATGAAATTTTTAATGCATATAAGCAAAGTGAGAATTTAATAATTATTTTAAAGAATTCACATGGGCAAAGATAAAATACAATAATTCATTTCAAGATGTTTATTTCTCCTCTGTCCCCAAAAGTGCCTTAAACCACATTCATACACACACAAAAAGATTCTACTTTTCCTGCTGTAACACTCATTACTCAGAGTTAGATAATAAGTACTGATTAACAATCAGCAGGTCTCAGAGTATTGGCAGATGCTAGATTGCATGGGTGGGTTAGAGTTATCTCAGTAGAAAGTGAATCTGCTAGGGGAATAAATTTCTTCTCTCAAACACAATACAGGAGCTACTAATACCAGAAAGAGAGTCATGGCCAATGAGTCCAAGGAGAAGCTAAAGGCACAGAATCCAGAAGTCAACAAGAAAATAGGCCAGGGCAGAAGCCAAGAGACTAACTCTGGCAGCAGGTTCCCAGCAAGAGACTGGCTGAGCCAGAACAAAAGTAGCAGTGTCGGTGTGATAGGAGGAGTAGCTTCTCAGAGCGCCAAGTGGATCGCTATCTGATGAGGTATTTACTGATGATTAAGTGCAAGTGACCTGGAAGAATCTGTGCAAGGTGCCTATCTTACAAGTGTCACACAGCCCAGCCTCTCCAAGTATTTGGATCAGCGGCATTCAACTGAAATCTATCACGTTTCCAGACTACTATGACAGTTCACCTCTATTTGGAGAAATAACCTCTCTGCAGACTAAATAAAGCTTTTTATATAAGGCACCAAAGGCAAATAGGTCATACAGCACAGAATCATAGGGGAGGCGGCTGCGTGCCCTTTTCCTTTGCTTTCCTGCTTGCTTGCAAGCAATAAAAACCCTTCTGAACAAATGATACAAACTTTGAAACCAGCAAAACATTTTGGGCACCTTGCCACAAAGATATCCTCCATGCAACTGCAGGCCATTTGCTGTCCTGTATAGCTCTCTATTTCCTGCCATTTACTGGATCTGTGGTTAAATGAACCCAGCATAGAATTACAGCCTCAATGCTTTGATGTGAAAAATCACTAACAAATCTTAATTGAAGGACGAGGACAAACTGGTAAATTTTCAATATGATGGTACATACGGGGCCTGATTTAAACTAATGTCTTATCTTCACTTAGCATCTAAATGTATTTTTTCCTGTATTGACTTGAAAGGCTCTGACACAAACAGCCACCAATTATTATAATCCTTCTTGCAATCTGTCAAGTTATGTGCAAAAAATTTTAGAAAGATGCACCTTTAAAGACTGACAACAGCTCCACAACAGGAGGTAGAATCGTTAGGACTTAATTTTAAGCCTAACTCAACAGCATCTTTCTGCTAACTCCATGTTCCATAAAATATACAAAAAAATGGGTTTTTTTTCATAAATAAATCTAGGACTTACCATCCATATGGAAATAATTTATCAGTATATGAAAATGTAATAAAATAGTGTATCTAAATAATTACTAGTCTCAGTACAGTTTGGGATGATGACGTCTTCCATATTAGCCAAAAAAAGAAAGAGAAAATATGACAGAATCTAAGTCCAAAGACTCAAACCTCTGTCCTAGAGATCTAAAAATAATATCTATCTTTTAAGGTTGCAGTTAACCATTTTAGAATTCAAAAGAAATTCAAATAAGTCATCCCAAATCTGCCATTTTGTAGGAATTTCCTTTGGAATCATTAAGAGTATAAAAGTCAGAGATCCAAGCAACAGAAGAAAATGAGCAATATATGTATGAAAAGTCAAATCACTGAAGAATTCATACAAACAGCCAATAAACATATGCAGAGAAGTTCAATTCCACAAAAAAGAAATGCAAGTTCAAACGACTATAAACTACATCTCATCTCTCTACATGTCATCTGTTGTAGATGATGATTTGACAGTAAAAGCATATTTGCCCCAGCGATTGCCCAAGTAAGCTAAGATACCATGTACACAGGCGGTTTTAATAATTTTAAGTGGGATGCCACCAAATCAGGATGGTTTCAATTTTAGTTCAAAAAAGAAAAGCCATGCTTACCCATAGAGGCATATATTTTTGCATTCATAGAAAACAAGTGTAGCAGAAGAAACAAAACTATTAACAATGGTTTTGGAGAGAGGAAGGAAATGACAATTTTCTACTTTGTAGAATTTTCATTTTGCGTTACTTTTTTTTTAGAAAACTGATTACTTAAGATATTTTAAAAGATATTTGAACTATATTACTAAAAATTAAATTTGAAGTCAAAAATGTATTTAAACGCTCCTTTTCCTTGAGAGCAACTCCACACAGAGGTCCACAGGAATTCCTGCCCAGCTCACAATCCAAGTTTCAGTACTCTGCATCTCAGACAGAAAGTTTGGCCTGTGTTCCTTTGGTCCTAGACTAAAATTTCACTTTAGCACAATGGTGGAACTCAGCTATGAGTCATCTTCCTCTGCAAAACAATGAACGTTCTAGTTCAGTGGGAAAAAACGACTTGAGTTGCCAGTTCATTGAACTGTTCAAATGAAGGTCAAAATACTGGAGCAGGAGCAAGGGAGTCGCTGTGTCCAGATCCTATCTAATCCCACACCAGTCCCCTCAATGGCCCTCCAACCAAGTCTTGAATTTGCAAACAGTTAGACTAGGAAGCACCTGGTGCCCTCTAAGTAGGGGTCAGAGAACCCAAGTGAAAATATGAAACAGATCCAAATCCAGTTTCATAAGCATGCCTTTCAAGTAATGTCAAGGAAAAATATACCAAAAACATGATGGAGTATACAGCTTCAGCTTAAATATATTTCAAGTACCATGATGAATATAATGTTTGATTTCCTACCCTAGAATCTACCTAAAAGAGCCCATTATCAACAGACTAGGTTTTTATAATTTTTACATAATTTATTACTCCATTTATTTACCTAGAACTATTACTATAGCTTGCAAAGAACTTTAACATGTGTAACATCATGAACCCTGACCACATCCTCCTGGGGCATCCTCCCTGGTTGGGAGATCCTGTGATCCTCCTGGTTGGGAGTCCCCTTCTCAGGGGTTCAGTGACTTACCCTGCCGATGGCAGCGGTAATGGAAACCCAGATCTTGAGGGCCAAGTCCCATCCCTTAAAGAACTGCTCAGGGCTGGGTAAGATGGCTCACGCCTGTAATCCCAGCACTTTGGGAGGCCAAGGCGGGCGGATCATGAGATCAGGAGATCGAGACCATCCTGGCTAACATGGTAAAACTCCATCTCTATGAAAAAATACCAAAAATTGGCCAAGGGTGATGACAGGTGCCTGTAGTCCCAGCTACTCGGGAGGCTGAGGCAGGAGAATGGCATGAACCCAGGAGGTGGAAGTTGCAGTGAGCAGAGATTGCGCCACTGCACTCCAGCCTGGGCAACAGAGTGAGACTGTCTCAAAAAAAAACAAACAAACAAAAACAAAAACTGCTCAGTACCATGTCACTCTTTCTACTCTTTTTCTCCTAACTTAACAATTCTCATTCTCTCACCTCTGTAAGTTATAGTTACCTGGCCTTCCTAACCACCTACTCATTTTCTCTATAATTATTAAGATTTGTAAAAAATTTACAAGTCCTAAGATACCTTCCCAGAAAAATATCACTGCCCTGTGATCACTACAAATTCTATGTTCCTTTATTTGGATACAGTCAACTGGTGGGTCAGGAAATCCCTAACATATGACAAAGATGACCACATTCCTTCCTTTCAGCCACCAGCAAACCTAGCATTCACTTTCACACACCATCCCTTCCAGGTTCTAACCTTCACAGGGGAAGAACCAAATCACCTTCATTTTTATATCCCCATACCTCCCCAGAGCTGGGCATATGCCAGGCACCTAGCAAATGCTGACTGAATAGATGAGTGTGGTCATCAACTTCCTGGAGTTCCAACACAAAAGACTGGAGTTCCTTTAAGAGTGAGTCATGGCTGGGCATGGTGGCTCAGGCCTGTAATTCCAGCATTTTGGGAGGCCGAGCGGGGAGGATCGCTTGAGCTCAGGAGTTCAAGACCAGCCTGGGCAACATGGCGAGATCCCATCTCTACAAAAAAAAATATTAAAAATTAGCCAGGTATGGGAGCACATACCTGTAGTCCCAGTTACTTGGGAGACTGAGGCGGAAGGATCACTTGAGCCTGCGAGGTCAAGGCTGCAATGAGCTAAGACTGTGTCACTGCACTGCAGGCTGAGCAACAGAGTGAGACTTTGTCTCAAAGAAAAGCATGAGCCACAGTTCAGGAGATTCTCCCAGGAGTGTCCCCACCTGGTCTCACATCCACATTCACACACACACACACACCCAGCCCCTGATGAAATTCTCTTTCCTAAAGTTCTCAACCTGCCTTGCCTCATAAGGACACCGCTGCCCTGCAGCCTTGTCTCTTCTGAGAGGTCTGTTCAGCACTCCCCCAGATCAGCCACCTGTTCCCCTGTGACTATTTCCTAGAGTGTCTTCCAAGATGACAACCACTGTTCAGCATAACATAGCACACTCTCTTACATCAGCAAAGACCATAACTAAGCTCTGTCCAATCTTCTTCCAACTTCCTGTTACTCAAAGGAACTCATTCATTCATTCATTCCACAAGCAGCTACTGAGCCTCTCCTGCACATCAGGCACACATTCAGGTGCTAGGGGGCAGCAGTAACGAAGCTGCCTCTAGTCCCTCCCATGGAGCTTTCAGTCTAGTGGGGAACGAATACATTATCCTGTACCCTCCACACTGGACACCCTTGGCTGGCTTTTGACAAGCTACAGAGCAGGGCCTCAGTCCAATCAAGCCGCGATCTCTGACTGTGGGGCACCAGCATGTTGATCATTCTAATGGGGAACCCAAGTAGTAAATCTTTTAACCCTTCCATCTAAAAAGGAAACAGCTGACACAGAGTCCTGTCGGCCAGCAAGAAAGCAGGAAGGATGGCAAGATGAGCAGGGCTCCCAGGAGTGGCTTCCTGAGCAGCAGCAATTTCCAGACATGAGTCATCTGGGCCTTCATAGATGCCTAAATGTCCAATCATGCCTCCAAATTATTCATTTCACATTTTCAAGCTTTTCTTAAAACTTTGGTTTATCTCAGTGATATTATTGTTAACATGTAGTGAAAATAATGATAGAGCTAGATGATAGAGATAGAGATAGAGATGAGATAGATAGATGATAGATAGATAGATAGATAGAGAGACAGATAAGCTAGAGAGAGTGATAGAGATAGTGATAGAGATAGAGATCTTTTTTTTTCTTTAAACAGAGTCTCATCCTGTTGCCCGGGCTGAAGTGCAGTGGCTCAATCTCAGCTCACTGCAACCTCCGCCTCCCAGGTCCCGGCGATTCTCCTGCCTCAGCCTCCCAAGTAGCTGGGATTTCAGGCACCCAGCACCACACCCAGCTAATTTTTGTATTTTTAGTTGAGACGATGTTTCACTACATTGGTCAGGCTCCTGGCCTGAACTCCTGACCTCAGGTGATCTGCCCTCCTCAGCCTCCCAAAGTGCTGGGATTACAAGCATGAGCCATTGTGCCTGGCTGAAAATACTATTTTTAACATTAAATTTAATGTCCCTATTTCTAAGAAGATCACTAAAGAGTCTATACTATGGACACACACAAAAAATTCAGTTCAGTAATAACTGATGACAATCTAGGCCCTTGTGAAATTCGAAATCATGTACACATTGGTTTTCTATTTTTATTAAAATAACATGCACTGAAATACATTTTATTTTTTAAAATGGTATTTTCAGAAAAAGCCTTTTGATTGGTCATAGAGCAGGAAAGAATGTTATCTAAATGAACCAGAACTCAACCAGCACAGCAATTAAATATATTTAACACTGTAGCTACTCATTTAAAAGCCTGCTTTTTTTTTTTTTTTTTTTTGACAGAGTTTCACTCTGTCACCCAGGCTGGAGTGCAATGGTGCGATCGCTGCTCACTGCGACTTCTGCCTCCCAGGTTCAAGTGATTCTCCCATCTCAGCCTCCCAAGTAGCTGGGATTACAGGCACCCGCCACCACGCCCGACTAATTTTTGTATTTTTAGTAGAGACCAGGTTTCACCATGTTGGCCAGGCTGGTATAAAACTCCTGACCTCAGGTGATCCGCCCGCCTTGGCCTCCCAAAGTGCTGGGATTACAGGCATGAGCCACCACCCCCAGCCAAAGCCTGCTTATTATTTAAAGGTTTGTTTGTACTTTTCTTCTAGTTGTCTTCTGATTTCAAACACTATGGTTACCCCAGACCCTTTGTAGCAAGACCCTTTGATGAAGACTAGCTGACTACAGAGACTCTCAATGTCGGGGAAAGAGAGAGGATTTAGTAACAATCAAAGGAAATCTTCGAAAGGTCACAAGTCTGCAATAGATGCTCCTATGCAGGCTTTTGAGACAAGATATCCCTCTGTTGTCCAGACTGGAATGCAGTGGCATGATCATGGCTCACCACAGTCTCAAACTCCTATGTTCAAGCTATCCTCCCACCTCAGTCTCCTAAATAGCTGGGACCACAGGCACATGCCACCATGACTGACTGATTTTTTAATTTTTTGTAGAGATAGAATCTCCCTATGTTGCCCAGGGTGGTCTCAAACTCCAGGCCTCAAGTGATCCCCCTGTCTCAGCCTCTCAAAGTGCTTGGATTACAGGTATAAGCCATCATGCCCGGCCCGCATGGAGTTTTAATTCAGGTCCCTGAGAGGTATTTTGATTTTGTTTTGGGATCACATGGTTATTTAAGAAAGAAGTAACAGCTAATGATGAGAATTGTAGTACATCAATCTTCTATGCCACTTGTTCAAGACACCCAATTCACTAAGAAAATATGAGCTGCTCCAATCATTTTGGTTTGAATTTGCTCCACAGAGACAACACTTACAACCCCTTACCACCTCATTCGCTGAAGCTAAGAAGGAAAACATTAAGAGGGAAAGAGTAATTCCACAAGAAAGAAAAACATTAAAAAAGAAAACCAACCAGCCTCAAAGTTTTTCATAGTGACAACATTCATGCATGATGTGTATAATCAAATAAAACACATCACTTGGGGTTATTTTTCCCTCCAAAAGTTCATACAACCAGTACACACATGTATACATTAAACAAGATATGAACATCTAAACTGATCAGAAAAACTAAGTCACCCCGGAAGTAAACTTCAGCGAGAGAAAAGTGCATGACACTTTCCCTACACAAAGTTACGCATATACACGTCTCATAGAGAAGCCTGCACTGAAACAGAAACCCCAGCGCTTATACAATCCCCCGAAGTACAAACGTTTTATTCTCCCCTTTCTCAGGTTGAAACTAAATATTTCAAGAAGTAAAATGCCTTTTTAGCCAACAGAGTAAATCAAATACAATATGGGATGAGGTCGACCAATACTCAACACCACAAAGGAGGCTTCTTCTCTATATGGCAGTAAACGGTCAGCACAGAGTAAGCTATTTTGAAAATACAGGGAGGTAAAGTGAAGCACATTTGCTACCACAAATGTAGGGATCCTGGAAATCTTCTTTCAAAGAAGCTAATAACTCTAGTGAATTATCACCTCCTGAAGAGAAGTGCAAAGCAGACAGCGTTAGTCTCTACTCTTCAGGGTCCACAACAGATGTGGCAGCAGGAAGGACAGGCTGTCTGTTCCCGTCACCAGCCTGGTCCTAAGCTTTGGTACTTAACAAAAGTGAACGAGAGAGCCCTGTCTTCAGAGGCGCTTCCTATGAAAACCTCACTGGCTGGGAGTAGTACAAGTTGACAAACTTACCTGGTAATCTCTTGCAAGCCTGGACAGCTACATGCCCTGGCAAATCCAATCTGCACTTTTTCCAGTGAAACGTGGTGGCTGCCGGGCTGCTCATCACCTACATCTGCTTAGATGACAAGGAAAAAGATGTGGAGGAAGTGGACAACAAAAGCAGCCTTCGAACTGCACACTGGGATGTCCTTTTTTTTTTTCTTGTGGCTTTTATTTTTCTCATGAGAGGATCTGACTAAACCTAACTAACCCCACCTCCTCTAAACACCAGACAGGAAGTTACACTTTGCAGTCAGTGAAAACTCCTTAGGTAGGTTTTTTGTTTTTTTAATAGTCACAACTAAGGGCCTCTATTCATGTTCCTATGACAGAGATTATAACTTTGCTTCCTGTTTTGACAGTGTCAGCTGGGAAGGGGCACTCCACCCACCTTGCTACCCACTGTGTACATAAATAAAGGTGTTAGAAGGTGATTGCCCTGGGTATACAACTGGCCTTAGGAGTTTTGTTACATATTAACTATACTTCAAAGAATAAATTGGGCTTATTATTTCACTGTAGTAGCTATATATACCTTGGGGAAGTAAAACTCAAAAGGATTTCTTCTTCATCCCTTAGAAATTGCTATTCTGGAAAAAATAAACCTAACCACATGCAGCTATAAGATAAGAGACCACCATTTAGACTAATTTTTCCAGCCTATTCTCTTTTATGGTCACTTTGCTCTCTTTATTATCATAATTTTTTTTTCCACTCTTGTCACCCAGGCTGGAGTGCAATGGTGCAATGGCATGATCTCGGCTCACTGCAACCTCTGCCTCCTGGGTTCAGGTGATTCTCCTGCCTCAGCCTCCCAAGTAGCTGGGATTACAGGCAGCCATCACTACCCCTGGCCTTTTTTTTTTTTTTTTTTTTTTTTTTTGTATTTTTAGTAGAGACATTGTCTCACCATGATGGTCAGGCTGGTCTTGAACTCCTGCTGTCACTTCTGCATGTGTCCTCCACATACATGCAAAAAGCAAGGAAAATCATTATTCATATGATCATTATCTACTTTCTAGTCCTTTTCTCATTCTTTTTCTTGCTTGTTGTGAAATAGAAATTTTCTACTTATTATCAAAGACTTTTCATAGAATATGTATCTTTGTCAGGATACACACAGGTTTGAATTCAAAGGCATCTCTCATCCTGCTACTGTACTGTGGTACAGAAAAGAGAAACTGACAGTACTTCCCCTTCGCTCCTCCTCTTCATCTCTACATTTTCCTTAGACTAGCAGCTGTATAACTCTGGCAAAATACTCTCTCTCTCTCTCTTTCTCTGTCTCTCTCTCTCTCAGCCTCAGTCTCCAAATCTGTAAAATGGACAGGCTGACTTCACCTGTCTTCTAGGACTGTCACAGGCAGGGAGACCAGGAAAAGTGCAGTGATACAGATGATGTCACATAGTCAATACCCAATAATCTCTTTTTGCATCAAACTTTATTGATATATAATTCATATATTATACAATTAGCTCATTTACACTGTATAACTTAATGATTTTTAGTATTTTCAAAGAATTCTACAACCATCACCACAATCGATCCCCATCCCTTAGCCCAACGCAACCACTGAAATCTACTTCCAGTCTGTAGAGTTACCTATTCTGTACATTTCATATAAAAGAAATCGTACAGTATATGGTTTTTTGTGACTAGCTTATTTCACTTAGCATAATGTTTTTGAAGTCCATGCGTGTTGTAGCATGTATGGGTATTTCATTTCTTTTTAAAATATTCCATTGTATCGATAGACCACATTTTATTATGTGTTTATCAGTTCATGAACATTTGGGTTGTTTTTATCTTTTAGCTAATACCAGTTAATTCTGCTATGAGCATTTGTGTACAAGTTTTTGATGTGGGCATACATTTTCATGTCTCTTGGGTGTGAGGTGAGTGTGTGTGTGTGTGTGTGTGTGTGTGTACCCAGAAGTAGAACTGCTGAGTCATATGGCAACCCTATGCTTAACCTTTGGAAGAACTGCCAGACAGCTTTCCAAAGTGGCTGCATCCTTTCACATTCCCACTAGCAGTGTATGTGGATACCCATTTCTCCACATCCTCACCAATATTTGTTATTATTTGTCTTTTTTATTATCGCCATCCTACTGGGTATGAAGTGACATTTCATTGTGGTTTGATTTGCATTTCCTTAATGGCTATCGAAACCCGTCTTTTATCCATAGGCCAAAAATGTCTTCATTTCTAGAATCAGGACTAAATATTCAAAACACAAAACAGCCAGGGAGGCGTGGGCACTACCTAGTCAGAACGGATACTGGCTACAATCCTGAAGTGAGGTCCTGAAGGTGTGCATCTTTAACAGTGGCTATTTTCCAATAGGAATCAAAGATTTTCAACATTGTTCCTGGTACAGCTGTCTAGGTTCACACCAGCTAAATATTGCTGGACTTCATATTTCTATCTACAGTAAGAGGCTGTGAAAGAAGTTGGCCCTGTTTCCTCTACCAAAGGGTTCTTCTGAAAACTGGTAAGGAAATGAAATTCTGAATGTAAATATGACATTTCAATCTTTACAAATCAGTTCTTTCCACCTGTCTCTATGTGTCTTCCTCTGAAATAGAAACAGGCACAATAAAAGCAGCCTTTTGTCAGTAAATAGTCATAACTGTTTATAGGAAGAATTTTTAGACCAGATGTGATTTAAGATTCAGGATCTCAAATTTTGAAGGTAGCCAAGGAAGACAAGTCAAGATCTAGACACTAGCAACAATTTCTCCTTCCCTCTAAAAAGTGCAGTACTGGGAGAATAGTAATTATTGAAACAAGTCTGCATCAAAGGGAAAATCTTTTTTTTTTTTCAGACCTTACTGTGTTAGAGTAAATTCATGTACAATGATGTTAATTACCTTTTTCCTAAAACATTCTATTTTAGTATTTATTTTTTTGATCCCCCCAAAACTAAACAGAACAAAAACTATACAAAATATAACCCAAAAAAATCAGAAGGCTATTAACTTTAAAAAATTAAAAACTTTTTTCCTTATTTTTTGATGTAAGACCTCGGGCCTTGTAGCATATATTAATAATATGACCCATCCATCTACTAAAAAATTTCCCATGTCGCAAGGCTATACTCTGTAATCCATTGTTTTATTTATTTCTTGCCCTAGAGCTGACTATGAAACTGACCATTGAACTTTCATATGTCAAACAGAACTTTCCATGGTGGGAAACTCCTAAAACATTCGTATTAAGCTAAGTAGAAATGCCATGATAACTCAGGAGCAAATAAGGTCTGTAATAGCCAATATAACTTCCAAACTAGATGCTATAGAGGAAAAGCAAACCATTGCACACACACAAGTGCAAAGGCTTCCTTGGAGTTTCTGTAAATACTTGATGGCGAGGAAAATCAGAAGCTAAAATCAGTTTATCTGAAGGTTCTTCTAAAAAGATCGATAGGAGGGCACTTTTGAAAACCGTTGTGCAATGTCAGGGCCCACTCTATTCACAGATCTGTTGTTCTGCTAGATTACACAGTGGCCTCATTTTCTAGTTCTTGTGAAATCAATAGACCATTTATGTTGCAAGTATCTGTCTAGGGTATGCACTTTCTTATTCAATCTGGTGTTGACAGCAGTAATCAAATTTTGTTCATACCACTAGCTCTATTATAGCTCAATAGCAACTGGCTGCCAGCCTAGGTCTACTCTCATCAAAAAAGAAAGAAAGAATTGGAGTGAAGAGAGAATTACAGAACAAATTAGCTGAAACTACAGGAGGTAGTGTCAAAGTGAGAGAGGAAAGCAAAAGAATTCAGAAACCAATCCTCTCTCCATGGAGAAAATATACACCCAGCAGCATCAGCACCACAAAATCCAGGCGAGCTGACCTTGGCCAGTTATCTGTAAACCCTCTTGGCTTTGAACATCATATTATAACTGTCAGTCCTAACTAATAAACCTACACCTCACCTTGCAGAGCTACAAACAAGAACTAGAGCCAAACCACACCCTCCAACACCAGAGAGACTAAATGCAAGGGACAAGTTATGGCACTTCCCATGAGCTCTCCATTTTATAACTCTTCTTTTTTTTTTCCTTGAGACGCAGTCTTGTTGTGTCGCCCAGGCTGGAGTACAGTGACGTGATGTCAGCTCACTGCAACCTCCACCTCCCGGGTTCCAGAAATTCACCTGCCTCAGCCTCCCGAGTAGCTGGGATTACAGGCGCATGCCACCACACCCAGCTAATTTTTATATTTCTAGTAAAGATGGGTTTCACCATGTTGGTCAGCCTGGTCTCAAACTCCTGACCTCAAGCAATCTGCCCACCTTGGTCTCCCCAAGTGCTGGGATTACAGGCATGAGCCACCACGCCTGGCCTAGAACTCTTCTTTGTACACTTAAACTACAGTCAAGCATTTTTCTCAGATCAGAATATAAAAAGTTAATCTTACAATAGAAACCAGGTCAGCTTTTTTAAAAAGAAAAAATTGGGAGGGGGTGAAGACCTGACTGAAATTTTACCCGATTTGCACTTTTAGACTTCGAATTCTCCAAGAAAACTAGACTTCTGCTCATAGATAGTCTCTACTTAAAAGCATCATGGATGATGCCATTCCCTGATATGACAAACAGCTCTTTTTTTTGTCATTTTTCAAATGTTTATCTTGAAATAATTTTAGACTTATAAAAGAAGTGGTAAAGAAAAACAAGAAAAGAGTGCACAGAGTTCTCATATTCCCTTCGTCCAACTTCCCCAAATATTACCATCTTACATAACCACAGTACAATGATGAAAACCAGAGAATTCACATAGAAGCAAAACTATGAACTAATCTATAGGTCTTTTTCAAATTTCTGCAATTGCCCCCTTTTTCTGGCCTACGATTCAGTCCAAGATCACATACAAGCAACACTTCAAAAATTCAAGATGCATCCTTTTCAATAAATCATGCCTATATAATGAATATTTCTGACCCCTTCTAAAGTTCTACTTCCCTTCAATGTTAATGAGGCGGTGTCATCATTAACTTTTGAGTCTTCCCAGAAATGTTCTTTTCTTCCATAGATCTTGCCTTCATTTCTTATCAGTCAGTTTCATCAACCTTATCCTGTAAACACACGTCAAATAGTTTCACAACCTCTTTTCCAAAACCCTAGGGCCAGGGGTGCTGCTGAACCAGAACTCTTCCCATTTGAGAAAAGTTATATAGCACAAGTCATATATCACAGTGGAAACAAAAAACAGCAAGATCCAGGGCAATTTCCCCTAATCAAACACATGAATAGCCCTGCAGCAGATACATGTGTTTTATGAAGGATGCCTGACATACGTAAGGACTTTAAAAGTGTCCCAGCTGTTCAAGTCAGGCTTCAACACCGAATGAGTTCAGGTCAAACTCAAGTTTTCCTGCCAAATGAACTACAAATAAAACACCTTCTGGTTTTCAGAGGTCTTCTTCAATCGTGTAGCTGCAGATGAAGGATGATGAATCTTTACCTATGAAATCCACAGCTTTATCCATCTCCCACCCACCCTCACCACATCTTCTACCTGGTCTCCTGGCAGAGCCACCTGCAATGCTCCATGGGCCTCTAGGGGCTCTTCCCTCTGAATCACTCTCCCACAGAGCCCAGAGTGATCTTTCTAATAACCTGTACCTGTCCAACTTCAAAATCCTTAAAGGTTTCCCATGCGAGGATGGAGTCTCATCTGCTTCATGCAGTTCACACAGCTCCCTACAATCAAAACTAAATCCCATGACTATACTGATCAACTACACGGTGCCCAAGAAGAATGCAAAAGTGAAAAAGGCATCAACTGTCCTCAAGAGTCTTACAGTCTAATTAACTCCCCTAAATATCTTCATCAGACTCATATTGTTTAGAATACAACTTAACCAATAATGGAAGAGTATGTCAGGTTTTTTTTAAAACTCATTTGTGTCTAGCTAGGAAATTCCACCCTAGTTCTTGATCACAGTAATGATTATAAACAAAACTCTTCGTGTTGACACAAAAAGAATTTTCACTTGATTTTAACAGCACATCTAAAGATACTCATTATGCTACTATTGATATGGTTCAAAAAATTATAAAAAGCAAAAGCCAATAAAAACTGTTTTAAAAACAAGCAAACCCAAAAAAGTAATGTCAAGGATGGTATTTAATGGGCTGAGTGATTTCTCCAAATCATGCTTTGTTTTTCCAAAGCATGAAGATATAAATGAAATCTGAAATCATGCCTTTGTTTCCATGTGAGTATACAAATGGAATTGAATGACAATATAATCAACAAAATTAAGTCAGAGAGAGTTAAATCTAAGCTGCCATCATCAAAGAGCTTAGAAAATATTCCAGGCTGGGCTCAGTGGCTCATACCTATAATCTCAGCACTTTAGGAAGCTGAGGCTGGTGGATCACCTGAGGTCAGGAGTTTGAGACCAGCCTGGCCAACATGGTAAGACTCCATCTCTACTAAAAATACAAAAATTAGCCAGGTGTGGAGGTGTGCGCCTGTAATCCCAGCTATTTGGGAGGGTGAGGCACGGGAATCGCTTGAACCAAGGAGGCAGAGGTTGCAGTGAGCCGAGATCGCACCTCTGCAGTATAACCTGGGAGACAGAGCAAGACTCCATCTCAAAATAATAATAACAATAAAGTATTCCAAACCACATGGAGTCAGACGTCAGATGCAGACCTTAAATAGCACACCAATAAAAGCAGGAAAATCAGATTTAGGTATTGGTTTCATTTTCTAATGTGCAAACAGACAAAGACGCCTACTTGGAATGATGAATTTAAAAGAAAACTCCTAGAAGTTGTATTTCAGGATTAAATTATAACCTTTCTCAAGAAAGCTGCCTGCAAGTAGTGAGATTAAAAGGGAGACAATAATCGCACCAAAGCCCTTAATGAGGAGGTAAAGAGAGGTAGTAATAGGGGCACACAGCTTCTTCCCCCACCAGGAGATAGAAGGAGTGGGCTGAGACGGGGGAACTCAGGGTTTCATCCCAGGGTGGCCCTCCTCTCACGTGTGTGTGTGTGGTGTGTGTGTGTGTCTCTGTGTGTGTGTGTCTCTGTGTGTGTCTGTGTGTATGTCTCTGTATGTGTGTCTCTGTGTGTGTCTGTGTGTGTGTTGTGTGTGGCAGGGTTTCTCACTGGCAGTGTTGCTTCTAAACGGAAGTGGCAGCTGTCTGGAACTCAGTGGGTGAGGCCTCCAGTGGCCAACAGCGATCTGCAGGAGAACAGAAAAACACTACATGGGAGCCAAGTGATGCCACCAACTTGGTGGAAAGTGGATTCAATCTGCCAGGGCCACAGGCGCAACCCTACATGACTGGCTGCTTAAAGCAGTCATCCCTGGGATGGCCCTTCTAGCTTAGAACTTCTCACTCTAGTGGCAGGAAGGAAGGCCAAGAGTTCTTCAGGGAGACAAGAATTGTCATTTAAGGCAACAGTGAACGAAATTAATAAAACAACCCAACTACTTTAAAAAGAAAGGAATTTTAAAATGCGACTTGAAAAAAAAAAAAGAAAGAGGGAGTAATTTTTCTGGACTCTCTTCATAATCTGTTTTAATAAATCAGGTGGCAACCTGCTGGACTGTGGAACAAAGGTCAGCAAGTGAGTTTTCTGGAAGCACACTTGCTGTCACAGTGAGGAAAATTTTTCTAGTTTCTGGTGAGCTTTAGAACTTTCAAGCTTCATGGGGAGGAGTGAAGAAGAGACACTTAGAGATTACTCTTTGGTGTTGGCAGGAGAAAAAAAAAACACACACACACACAGTGGGAAAAGTGACCAAGTGTCCTACAGGGCCACCAGCCTATGAACCCCAATGTGGTCTTCATAATATTTTGTTCCTTGGTCACCTACAGTCACAATCTCTACCTCAGAAAACTTGTGCTACTGCCTGTCTTCTGTCTGGCTCTCTGCAGGTGAGTGTGCCGATGTCCCCAAGCCCTGAAGGTTGTTTACTGTCGTTTGGCTTGCCCATGATGATGTCGGAGTCTGGATTGAAATTCCCACCATATCAGGATCACCCTCCATGAGGCAACACTTTCCCTGCCTACAACTTTTCTTCCACTGAGCACCACCTGCCCCAGTCCAGCAGACACACCTGTATGCATCTCAGCCCTGATCACAGGATCTGTGTGCTTCCTCTTGCAAATGCCCACATGCAAATCTGAGGATGTTGGCCACTCAGAAGATGTGTGAGTCACTGTAGATCCTGCCGCAGCTGGTACTACACAAAGATAGTCCTGTCTAACCATGGGCACACCCACCCACTCTCATGTGTCCTATCTCTACTTGGGAATGAGACATAATCATCTACTTGTGACAACGTAGAGCCGAAAGTGAAGAGACAATGAAGAATCTAGATGTTCATTAGACAGAACTGATGCTGAGGAACTGACCAGAGGTATTTCAAATCAGTTCCAGGGTTTCCAAGACAGTTCCAGGATGATATTAAGAGGGAGTCAGGTGAGAACTAGAGAACTCAAATGACAGTTATCACTTGAGAGTTTATTTATGAGCTATGAGATTCAGCAGTGGGTTCACAGGGCCAGAGTTCCTGGAAAGAGAATTTGGGAGAGCCAGGCCCCTGATAGGTCTAAGAAGCGCCTACTGTGTTCCATGTAGTACAGCAGTAAAAGAGCCGGTTCCCAGGCCAGGCAAGACAAGTGCTATAGATGGAGAGTTGAGGCATCTGCCATATCATTGCCTCAGGGATCAGGTTCAACTATGGAGGCAGGCCAGAGCATGCCAAAAGGGGGAAAGGAGAAGGCAGAGGCTGAGGAAACAGGTGAAAGTGAGCACTGCAGAGGCAAGACAGGCACAAACAACCTATTATTAAAATATTCTACAGAGTTGCAAAGGAGCAGGTGGCAGATGGTAGGAGGGAACACAGAAACAATGTCAGAAGGTACAAAGGAGAAAGGGTGATCCAGAAATAAGACAAGAACAAAGCTGGGCTCTCTTATTCCAGGGCAGTCTTCAGTGGTGAACAAGCCATTCCTGAACTTGCAAGTCGGGACCACTTATGTGCCATTTCACATTAAACTTTTTCCATGAAATTCTTCTCCGCCAGAGAATGTCCAGTAGTAAATCTGTCTATCTATAAAAGTATGAATAAATTAAACATGACAAAGTTGGTTTAAAATTAGGAATATCAGGCTACCGTAACTTCCTGGAGGTTGTCAATGCACTACAGTACTGGAACTATGGATGTTCCTACTTGATCATCAGGATATAATTTGGTCTGTATTAACTTTTAGAAATCTCTGAACTTCAAAGTGCATTCAATTTATTTTCACTGATGCCTGCAAAATTCTTACAAGTTAAGCTGTGTCAATATTTCAACTCTCACTTGAAAAATAAGGTTACTGAGGTTTCAGGACACAAAGTAAAACATCAAATTCGTGCTGTGAGTGGATTTAACCTCAGGGCCAGGTCCCAGCTCTTGAGCTGTTCCTTCAGCCATAGCACGCATCTGGCAAAGCAACTCCCTGGCTTTCGAGAGCATCACCTGAACCAACATGAAGCCTAGAGGTGTCAGAGTTGTTTCTATGAAAGTAAATGATACTATGCAATACCTCCTGTCTTCCTCAGTCATAGCCAAACAGCAGATGAAGCCAAGAGGAAATACATGTTCCTCAACAGCAGTAAGGTTCCAGGTATCGGGTGGCAGCAGCAGCTGCTGAAAGCCTGTTCCACTTCACCCCTCCCCCAGAACCCCAAACTCAGGTATAAACCCACATCTCAAACTCTTGAGGCTGCCGGATTATGAGTCTTTCGGCGACAGATGACAGAGTGACGCAACACTACGACTCCTGGGGGCGCTAAAATCATAGCCTTGAAGGAACAGGAAGGTGGTGACTCTTCACAGGAGCTACTAATCTGCCGCCCCCCCAACCCCCCACCCCCACCCCAACACACACACAGACCGGAAAGAGGGAGCAGGAAAAGGAAATGAAAGCAAGTGACTCTAGGGCCTGGATTTCATATGCAAGAATAGCCAGCAACAGGTGCAGCGTTCCAGTGAAATTAAGACACTCAAAACACCATTTGCCTCCACAGCATAAAGAGCCCAGGCACAGAAACCCAACATTAGGTAATGATGTCAGAAGTGCAAATCATCATCATTCTCTAGCCAGTAGCAATTTCGTAGGAAAAAAAGTAGGGGGGGGGGAGGACATTTCTCTGTTGATACATAATTTCTTTTAATTTAGGAGTGCTCTCTTAAAATAGTTTGAAAATAATTTTAGCACTGATCATCAATATACTTTTTTTAATGCCTAGTGACTATCACAGTGCCTAGCACATAGTAGGTAGGTAGATGAATATTTACTGAACGAATGAATAAAATGAGAGGTAAACAAAAAATTTTGTCACAAATAAAGATAACCAAAATCTACACTTGTAGTATATAAGTGTATCTTTTTCTCCATTTCTCCAAGAAGAGAACAAAAGGTTGGAATCAGTAGCCAAGGACACTGGCTTCATCATGTTGCTGATGAACACATCAGGAGGTGCAAACCATCCATCCCTGACTGAAACTGAGAAGCCTGATCTGCCACCCCTTGAGGGATTTATGCAGGGAATCCTCAACTGCAGAAGATCCAATGGGAAAAAAAATCACCATCATTTAAGCAATCCACCTTTAGACTTTCCTTTCTTTCAATGTGCCATTTCACATAACATTTTTTTACCCGCCATTATAAGAGAATTTACAAGATAAATCTTCCTCAATGTGATAGAAATCATCAACTCATAATATGTTATGGAAAATGTCTTAAGCTGTGTGTGACATGCTATATGAAAAATCTGAATGTGGGATAAGATGTTGTAGAAAGGAAGCCATTTTATAGGCTCTCAAAACTGGCAGAAGCAGGAGAGAACAAAGAGCAATAAAAATGAGCCCATCGATGGGAGAAGGTCTGTTACAGGAATACTGTATTGAATTAAAAGGTTAATACCAGGCTGAGCTCAGTGGCTCACACCTGTAATCCCAGCACTTTGGGAGGCCGAGGTGGGTGGATCACCTGAGGTCAGGAGTTCGAGACCAGCCTGGCCAACATGACAAACCCCATCTCTACTAAACATACAAATACGAAAATTAGCCAGGTGTGATGGCGGGAGCCTATAATCCCAGCTACTTGGGAGACTAAGGCAGGAGACTCGCTGGAACCCAGAAGTGGAGGTTGCAGTGAGCCAAGATCACACCACTGCACTCCAGTCTGAGTGACAGAATGAGACTCCATCTCAAATAAGTAAGTAAATAAATAAATAAATAAATAAAAGTTTAATATCAGCGTCAGAACATTACTGATTACGTAAGTTGAAAGGTTTCAGTAAGTTAAAAATAATGATATTAATTATAAGAATAAAGTATTCAGAGCACAGATAAGAATAAATCACCAAAATTATCAGGATTTTAGAGAATTGCGAATACACATAAAAAGCAGTGTCATAAATAACTTTACAAAATTACTATTAAAAACGGTTTGACTTAATGATACTCTGTTCAATTATTTTAATCTATGAATTTTTCTTGTGTTTGTAACTTAAGTATTCTGAGTAGGAGTTATCTCTTCCCTATATATTCAATTTAAAGAGTCCTGGCCGGGCGCGGTGGCTCAAGCCTGTAATCCCAGCACTTTGGGAGGCCAAGGCGGGTGGATCACGAGGTCAGGAGATCGAGACCATCCTGGCTAACATGGTGAAACCCCGTCTCTACTAAAAATACAAAAAAATAGCCGGGCGAGGTGGCGGGCGCCTGTAGTCCCAGCTACTCGGAGGCTGAGGCGGGAGAATGGCGTGAACCCAGGAGGCGGAGCTTGCAGTGAGCCGAGATCGCGCCACTGCACTCCAGCCTGGGCGAGACAGCGAGACTCCGTCTCAAAAAAAAAAAAAAAAAGAGTCCTTATATTTTTTTCAAGTTAACTTCCAAAGATCCAAAATACTCCCACTTTGTTTTACTTTGAGGTAATACCCAAAGGTCTTGACTACGGTTCTTAATGAAGATCCTAAGTGGCTAGTTAAGAATTACTCCAAATTTCAAAGGATAAACAGGAATAGGAAGTGCATTACAAGTGCTTTTGTTCTTTTAAGTGACTCTGCCTTTTCATTCATTCATTCACTCATTCATTAATTCATTCATTCACAAGGATCTATCACCCCTACAGAACAGACACTGTACAAGGCACTATGGACACAATCATGAACAAGACAACCTTGGTCCTTGCCCATATGGAGAGCACAGTCTTGGGGACCTATCAACACTAAAGTAAATGAACAAGTGAACAAAAGCAATGAACAATGGTGACAAGTGTGGATCATGGGAACAATAGTACAAAGTCTACTTCAGGTGAGTGTCAGGACAGGCTTCTCTGAGCAGGTGCAATTTCATCCAATGCCCAATCCCAGAAGGAGGAGAAGGAGATAGCCAAGAGCTGGGGACCGGTATTCCAGGTAGAGGAAAGACCCTGTAAACAGAGGTTGTTCCCAGAGCTGAAAGCTGACCAGTGCGGCTGGATGGAGCAATGATGGACAGTGAGCAAGGAGGTGCATTACACATTTGAAAATGGCATCTCACCATATGACTCACTGAATATTTGCCTTTCCAAACACTTTCTCCTCGGTCTAGAATTTCTCCCTTCCACATTCCTCTCTGCCAACTTGCAAGTCACTTCTCTGGGAAACATTCCTTGACCCTCCGAGGAAGAGCAAAAACTCCAGGAGTTTATCCTTCCTAACCTGTGGTCCCACAGCACATAGTATGTATCATGAGCACACGTCTTGCCACGCTGCTGACTCGCTGTGTTTGAAAGCCTGCAAGCAGCGATCTTGCTTGTCTGCCTCCCAGCAGCCTATCACGTAACTTGGCACCAGCTGAGAGAAATAAATGACAGTGAACGAACCAAGAGATAAATGGACAAATTAAATGGATGCAGGGGCACTAAACAACTACTCAATTGTTGGAGATTTGGGATAGTGTCAAGGTTACAGCTCCTTAACTCATTTACAGTTTAATTTCTACCCCATACGACTTTCATATCACACACACTTTTGGGCAAATCTTTTTCCATCACAGAGAAGTGATGGAATAACTTTCACAGTGTATCATTAGACACTGGACCCAATCCATTCATACTCAACAAACACGCATTAAGTACCAGGTTCTGTGCTAGGCTCTGAGGCTGACAGTGGCCCTATCCTAGATGATTTATGAGGCCAGTAAGCAGAATAAATCATATTCAGAAAATGTTTTTAATGACTGACCTTGTTAGATTCTTTACATGTAACTATCTTATTTCATAACATTATTAAGAAAAAAACGTTTTTTAAAAACTTCCTAGGTCACCCAGAGAACAAAATAATTTAGAATCTGTTAACTCAGTAATTTTCACACTAATTCTTGTCAGAGAGTCATGCCCAGGCTTCCTTTCAATGAACAGGTGGACAAAATTTAAGTAACCACATTCTCAATGAGCCTTCTTTACCTGCCTGTGACTGTCTGCCGTCTCCGTTCGTGGATTCAGCTCTCACTTCCATTTCTCGTCGGCTCAGCGTGTCCTCCAAATGTAGCTAAGACTCCCAAACCAACAGTGCATGATTTCTGAAGTCACAAAGGGATGTGTACCCCTCTGCTGGAGAATGTGCTTTGATGGAGTCAAATTGAAAAACAGGGTCAAACAGTATGGGAACCGTGGATAGATGTGTTCCTCCTTCCCCAACTGCCCGGACCAGAATGGTCACATTCCTGCCTCTGTGAAGAGCCCAATCCTGGTCTGCTCTGTCTGAGCCTCTGCCAGGTGTGGAGCCTGTCGCCTTAAAATCTGAAGACGTGTGACAACACTTATCTGCCTAGGAACAGCAAGGTATGCATTTCTACAAACACCACTGCTGAAATTGCTCGGTATACAGAGAAGCCAAGCCCTTCCTCTCTTCTCCTCAGGTTTTTCTTAGATTCAAGCCAAATAGAAATCTGAGTGAGGAAAAATGTTAAGAAATTTAGCATTAGAAAAATTTCTTTTTTATGTTTCTAACTCTTGCAAGAGTTTGTTCTCATCAATTTTATAACCTATTTTTCAACCTACATACTCCAAACTAATTCCTAATGCTTTTAGGGATCCATCCATTAATGCACTAAATAATACATGCCCTCAAACTAAGAGGTAAACCATGCCCCTTCAATCAGGATAAGAAATACTACTGAGTGAAATGCAAACTGCATCTTTCTGCCAATCTCAATGCACAGCCTTCTGCTCACTTCATTCCCAATCACTGGCCTCACTCAGGCTTTCTCTGGGCCAAGTTCTGCCAACTTAGAGTCTGCACACAGCTCTGCCTTCAGCCAGCGCCCTCCACCACCTTGAACTATGGATTTGAATAGTTTCCTCAAGAAGGCCTTCCCTGACCACTCAAACTACCACTCATTCCAGGTCCCTGTGAAGTTCCCAAGTGATTTGCCATCACAGCATTGCGGAATGTCTACCCCCGAAGCAGTTAAATAACTATCTGTATGCTCTGCAGTTTGATGTCTGGTTCTTGTACTAGTCTATACACTTAAGAGGCCAGATGCCATAATAGAGCTCATCGATTTTGTCAACCACACCCAGGGCAGTGCCTGGCATATGGGGCACTCACCCAAGACTACTTTCCATTTAAAATTGTTGTCTCTTTTAAAACACTCTGTGGCACACTGCTGCCATTGCTGAGGTCTAAGGAAACAAATACTCTTTTTAAGCCATCATCTTTATCAGGAGTTATTACTAGGCAGGGGGTCCATGAACTTGGGACAGGAAAAGCAATTAGATATTTTCACTGATCTCTAACAGAAATTTGCATTTCCTTCCATTGTAATGGCAGATCACAAAACACATTATTAGTGGTAGCTTTGACAGCGTCACCAACAAAAATCACAACCATTTTCATATCACTTTATAACTCTAGCAGGTACCTTGAAAATACCATTTGGCTCATTGTTATTTCAGAAGGGTACAGAGCTTAGATATGCTAGAAGTTCTTACTGAACACACTAATCAAACAGCAAATATTACTCTCTCACAGACTTTTTCAGTATTTTGGTAACTGTATGCATGGAATGCCACGTACTCTATTTTATGCATTTAAAAATATTTGTCAGGCCGGGCGCGGTGCCTCACGCCTGTAATCCCAGCACTTTGGGAGGCCAAGGCAGGCGGATCACAAGGTCAAGAGATCAAGACCATCCTGGCCAACATGGTGAAATCTTGTCTTTCCTAAAAATACAAAAATTAGCTGGGCATGCTGACACACACCTGTAGTCCCAGCTACTCGAGAGGCTGAGGCAAGAGAATCACTTGAACCCCGGGGTGTAAGTTGCAGTGAGCCAAGATCAGCCCCCTACACTCCAGCCTGGTGACAGAGTGAGACTCCATCTCAGAAAAAAAAAAAAAAAAAAAAAGGCTGAGTGCGGTGGCTCACGCCTGTAATCCTAGCACTTTTGGAGCTGAGGCGGACGGATTACCTGAGGTCAGGACTTCAAGACCATCCGGGCCAACATGGTGTAACTCCGTCTCTACTAAAAATACAAAAAAATAGCCGGGTACAGTGGCTCGCACCTGTAATCCCAGCTACTCAGGAGACTGAGACAGGAAAATTGCTTGAACCTGGGAGGTGGAGGTTGCAAGGAGCCGAGATAGTGCCACTGTACTCCAGGCTGGGCAACAGAGCTAAACTTTGTCTCAAAAAAAAATTTGTCTGGCTTCACTAAACTGCCAAAGGAGTCTATGGGGGCGATGAAGGGGGGATGAAGATAAAGAATAAAAACCCTAATCTATTAATAGATCACTATCTTGAGATATAAACATCTGATGCACCAAGAAACAATTATATTTTGTTCTGAATGGATGTATTTTTACTCATTGTAAAAGGAAATAATATTTCCTTAAAAAGACAGTGCAAAATAAAATTAATTAAGATACTATTTTTAAAACAAAAAGATATTTATTTCCTTGGTTTTAATACAAAACAACTATAAAAGAAGAAATTCCCAAGAGACATTAACAAGTTTAAGGGTTACTTAACAGTTCAACTATGAGACACCCCTGGCACTCCTAAGAATATTCTTGATTTGATGAAACTTGCGGTAACACCTGGAAGCTTTTCCTTTGTTCCATCACCTCTCTAAAAATTTATTATTCCTTTGTTAAGATGCTAGATAAGCCCAGTTCTAACCAACCCTTTGAATACTCATGTCTGGGTACTCCTATGTGTATGCACTACGCATATCTTAATAATCATATTTGGGTACTCCCATGTGTATGGGAGTACTCCACATGTCTGGGTACTCCCATGTGTATGCACTACGCATATCTTAATAAACATATTTGTTTTTCTTTTGTTTAAAAAAAAAAAAAGGAAAGAAACTTCTCCCCCTTTTTTCCAGAAAGACTCATCCTTGAACCATTAAGGCCCTGAGCTTGCAAAGGGAGGCTAGCAGACAGGTGGGGTTGCGGAATGTATTACACTCCGATTTCCACCACAGTGTTGTTCTAGTTCTCGCCTAGCAGTTGGGGATTCCGCCCCATCTAACTTCTGTTGTTTTTTTGTTTTGTTTTGTGTTTTGAGACAGACTTTTGCCCTTGTTGCCCAGACTGGAGTGTAATGGTGTGATCTTGACTCACTGCAACCTCTGCCTCCCAGGTTCAAGTGATTTTCTTGCCTCAGACTCCCGAGTCACTGGAATTACAGGCACCCGCCACCACGCCCAGCTAAATTTTGTTATTTTTAGTAGTGACAGGGTTTTGCTTGCTGGTCTCGAACTCCTGACCTCAGGAGATCCACCCGCTCGGCCTCCCAAAGTGCTGGGATTACAGGCATGAGCCACCACACGCAGCCCGGCCCCATCTTACTTCTGTAACAACTCTGTGAATATACACACATAACCACCCGAAAGAGTTATAATTAACACCTTACTATGAACTGCTTTCATCAGCCAACCATTAAAATCCAGGGAAAAAAGAGCTTTGATGAGAGGGGAAAGGCCGAACCCAAAGGGAGTTAGGCCAGTGGGCAACACCCAGAGGCTGCCTCAGCAGAAAACAGGCTCAGAGAAGACACCAAAACCAAGCTCTACAGAACCTCAAGGGCAGCCAGAGGGCCCTGATTGCGTTATGCAGGCTTCTCTGGAAGAATAAATACCACAGCATTTCTTTTACACAAATTAAGACAGGTTCTGACCAGTTCAGTTCAGCAGCTCCAGTTACATTCAGGAGCTTTCTCACTCTCTCCCGCCAAAAGGAAAATGCGTAACAGGAAAAGAAAGGATCCTGGCACCCCTCCTCCTTCTCCTCCTCCCACTTCCCCTCTCCTTCACCCCCTCCCTGTTTTCTGTCTCTAAAACTTAGACTCCAAGCCCAAGGTAGACCTGATCTGTCTGCTTTCATCCACAGGCGTCACATCTCTTACAGAATACTCACAAAATCCCCTCGACTTCACACAGCAAACAGAAGCCTAAAATCCCTCCCGAAACATCCCTTCTCAGGTACAAATCCACCAGACGAGCATCAGCAATGGCATGAGATTTGAAGGAAAGTCAGAACTGTCCTTCAGGTCCAGGTGGCCTAGAAAAGCAGAAAGAAGGCCAAGTTCGGACCCCTAGTCATCTCATAGGAACAGTTTCATCTTGAGAAAATCATTTTCTCCCTCCTTGAGTGGGATTCCTCAGGCATAGGGGAAAATAACTGGACTGGTTGGCCCCTTAAAGCATCTTCCAGATCTAAGATTCTGTGAGGGTCTGTGTTACAACAGCCATGCAAGGTTACAAGTGAAGGGGAAGAGCAGAAGGAAGCCACTTACTATTAAAAGTGGTGTATCGGCCAGAAAATGTTGGAAAGAGACCATTTCAGCTTGAAAGTCGGCTCGCTCTTAGTACTCATTCAGGATTCCAAGTTCCTTGCATTTGTATTTCACTACTAGCGAGTTAAATATACCACGAGTATAAAATGTCTCACAGAAAACACTCCCACCATCACCAGCAATATGGAAAATACGTGGCCGTCACATCGGAGGAGAAACTTGCCTCGAAATAATTTGGATATTTACAACCACACACACAATGTGATGATTTAGATAATTTCTAAAGCCATGAAGCTTCTCAGGCCTGGCAGAAAGTATAAAAAATATTAGGATCACTGTGCCTGACAACAGCAAGAATTTGGTGCTGACAAAAGAGAGCTACTAAAAAAAAAAACTAAGGGACCATGTTATTCACTGAGGTTTATGAAACTGCCAAAATAAGTAACAGTGCAGCGTTTTCTGTACTATCAATAAAATGTTTTAATAAAATGACTTGTACAGTCAATCTCATTATATATTTCTCAATTTTTATCCAAGTAATAAATGCACCTAAGTTTGTTTTCAATAAAATAAGATGATAACACAATGCAGCAGGCTTGGGGCATCCCCTTTCCTCTGTTATCTGTTTCTTCTGACAACAGTTTATGCATTTCTAAATACTATGCTTCTAAAGCTCCTTCCTGATTGCAAGTCAGACATTATTTATAAGATATTTTTTACTTACCACTTTTATATCCACTCTTCCAATCTCTACTTGAGATCTTGTTTCTGACATCACACTTTTAATCTCCAAGATCTCTTTCTTATTCTCTGATTTTTTTTTTTAATCACATTCTGTTCTTGTTTCAAAGACAATTATTTTCCTACTTCTCTGAGGATACACGCCAAATTCCTGTTTCCCCTAAGTGGCTCCTTCCTTTTGTTTGTGTTAATGTAGGTTCTGTTGGTGGAGGCTTTCAAACATCTGCTGATTCCTAGCAGCCCTTCCCATTTCAAAATGAGGCTCAACAGTGCATAGGCTTGGGTGTCATCTACCAACTGGCAGGCTCAAAGTAAGGAAATCAATTTACGTGCTGTAACTATACTGCACTCCCAGTAAAAGCACTCTTTAATTGGGGGCTCATCGGCGATGGGTGGCTGTCTTAGTCCATTCAATGCTACTATAACAGAATGCCACAGACTGGGTAATTTATAATGAACAGAAATTTATTTGGCTCAAGGATCTGGAGGCTGGGAAGTCCAAAAGCATGGCACTGGCATCTACTGAGGGCTTTCTTGCTATATCATCCCATGGAGAAAGGTGAAAGGGCAGAATGTACTGACAGCAAGTAAGCAAGAGAGAGTCAAACTCACTTTTATAACAATGACATTCTCAAGATAACTAACCCACTCCTGCAATAATAACATTAATCCATTCAAGAACGAGAGCAGAGCTCTCATGACCTAATCACCTCTTTTAGGCCCCACCTCCAAACACTGTTGCACTGGGGATTAACTTTCCAACACATGAGCTTTGGGGGACACTTCAAGCCATGGCAGACACGAACTAGGGGAGCTCCTGGTGTCAGTTAATCTTTCTGATGTCTATTCAGAGCCTTACCATGCTCTCTGGGCTAAGGGTCCCAAGTCAGAGTTCAGTTTTTCCAGAAAAATACACAAATCTCTGTTCTCCTGTGCAGGTGAGGAAGAAGGGGAAAGCTCTGAGAGTCAAAGTGCGCCGTTTAAAGATTCTCAACCAAACTCTCAGTTTTCAGTTTCAAACTTCTCCCACTTTCCCCTGACCCAACCTCAAACAGTACTGGCAACTTCCAATCAGAGGGCTTGCAAAATCTGTGAGATGCATGAGAAAGCCACTCCACCATCATCTTTCTTCCCCAGCAATGGCTATTTCATTTCCACTTCCCTTTGACCACAGGAGTTTATTCCTTTTTGTTCTTTTATTGTAATTATAGGAGCAACATGACAGCAAGCAATGATAAACACAAATTGCTCTACCACTTTTAACTGTAAGTTCTGCTCTCTTTAATTTATACACAGGAAGACTCCTAAAATGGTCCCATTTCCATGAGACTGGCACTGAGTTTCACATGGCAGCAGTGTGCAAGCAAGATATGGGTCTCATAGTCTTGAATTCCAAAAGATAGTCTTGCTAAATATTTTATGGTCAAACCCAGACTTTGTGCAGTAATATTAATAACATCAGCTGTAACTGTCAGTTAATTATTCTCTTTATGATTAAGTCCAATTTGAAATATGCAATGATTTCCCAGAGAGAGAAATTTTATAGTCATAGCATAAAATTACTTTTCCTTTCCTTTGTTTTCAAATGTGAAATTTTACTTTAGACTTGGTAAATCAATAGAGCCAAATTGCAGCTGCTATTTTGGGACCTCGATGCAGACTTACTTTTACTTTATGTGCTGAAAATCCTAAATTGCATTAATGTTTTATTAAAAATTTAAATAAATTTTATCGCTAAAAATGTGTGCTAAAATAAATACAGAAACTCAAAGTTCACCTATGTGTATTAAAGCAAATCTATAACTGTATCAAGATATTAACAATGAAAGAAAAATACACCCAACATAAAGGTTTCTAGAACCCAAATGCTCAGCTTTCTCCGACCCATAAAAGTCTGCCTCTAAGTTCTGAAAACAGATAGCAATTCTCATCCTGGCTGAAAGGAACACAAATGTTGTTGATAGTAATATGGTGAAATACAGAAATAATTTCTCAAGACCACCTTGTAGACCAGAAAGAACTTAACATCTGATACCAATGTTCCCCACAAAACCCAGTAAAATTGTCTTTGGCTACCTAAGGATGGGGAAAACTTCCCAAGCTAATAAGTAAGATTTTCCAACGAATTCATAAAATTGCAAGCTTTCGCCCAAAGTACTTGGTTTAAAAGGGCACATACAGCCAGTTTGATTAATCCCCTGGCAATCAAGGAAGCTTGTAAAAAATATTTTGCCCACATTGTGATATATGTTTAACATATGACCAAAAAAAAAAACAAGCAATGGAGAGAGAAATTTTAATAAACTGTTCTTTCTTTTATTTTCTTTAAACCTTAATGTTTCTGAGAAAGCTTAAGAAAAAGATAAAAGTAATTGCTACTAAATGACTGCAAACTTTTAAGCAAAATAAATATTAATGGTGTGCTTCATGGATTCTGATACAAGAATATTTAAAATTCCCTGACATTCAAAACAGATTATCACAAAAAGTGATCTCCTTGCTCTTTTCCAGCCCATCATTAATTGGAGGGAGGGAGGGCTCTTCTGGCTCTCATTCAAATGATAATAATTTGTCTATTAGTCTTGATAAGGGGATGGAGGTGAATGATGTTGGAATACTCATAAATAATCTTTATAGTAGTTAATCCACCATTTACCTAGTGGTCATGATGATTTAATAGCTTACTGAAGGACATATAGTCAATCCAATCCCCAAATCTAAGAATTGCCAAGGTTATGCTTCATCAATGCAAACATCTTTGTTACTTAAACGTAAGCATTAGACCTTGAATTGCTAGGAAGCCAAAATAGTGCCACTCTCCACATTTAAACTGGATTTGCCTCTAAAAAGATCAGAATCACACACTCCGTACACATTTCCCTGTGTGTATCCTGCTCGCTAATCCTTTATACACAGAAGAGTCCCCATGTACAAAGCACTGCTCAAGACAGTGACTTACAATGGCCCATGAAATCCACTTTTCTTCTCCTACATTTTGCCCACCAAGATGTTAGTTTCCTTTAATGAGTCCCTGTGTGGAGGATATTTCTGAGTTAAAATGTCTTGAATTTCCAAATCCTACTAGAGAATGATAAAAGCTCTTGGTGATGAGTCACAAGGGTAGTTTGGTGGTCAAAATAAATTCCTGCTCCACAAAGTCCCCTGCAGGGCAGCTGGGAAGGGCCACTCACAGATTTAGGGGGATTAGCTGAGCTATAGGTTCACAGATGAGTGTAGTAAATCCATCGGACACACTCAACGAATGCTCACTAGCGCAGGACACACTGCAGAGAGCCACCAAGATCACTTGCTACATAAACACCCAACTAAAATATTTATTTAACAAATGAAAACAGTCAGCTCCCAAACAAACATCCATCCAAGGTAAACAAAAGAAACCAGTTTCCATGTGAAAAAACTGTATCATTTCATAAATTTGTTTTTAATAAAATAACTTTCGGCATATTGTGGTAATTATTTAATTATCATTTGCTTAGAGTTACAGACTCAGCACTGAGAAGTACTCCAGGGTAGTGATTAAGAGTATAGGCAGCCGGGTGCTCATGCCTGTAATCCCAGCACTGTGGGAGGCTGAGGCAGGTGGATCACTTGAAGTCAGGAGTTCGAGACCAGGCTGACCAACATGGGGAAACCCCCATCTCTACTAAAAATGCAAAAATTAGCCAGGCGTGATGGTAGGCACCTATAATCTCAGCTACTCGGGAGGCCGAGGCAGGAGAATCACTTCAACCCCTGAGGTGGAGGTTGCAGTAAGCGGAGATCACGCCACTACACTCCAGCCTGGGCAACAGAGCAAAACTCCATCTCAAAAAAAAAAAAAAAAGGCTGGGCGCAGTGGCTCATGCCTGTAATCATAGCACTTTGGGAGGTCGAGGTGGGCAGATGACGAGGTCAAGAGTTCGAGACCAGCCTGATCAACACGGTGAAACCCTCGTCTCTACTAAAAACACAAAAATTAGCCAGGCATGGTGGTGCACACCTGTAATCTCAGCTACTCAGGAGGCTGAGGCAGGAGAATCGCTTGAACCTGGGAGGGAGAGGTTTCAGTGAACCGAGATCATGCCACTGCACTCCAGCATGGTTGACAGAGCGAGACTCCGTCTCAAAAAAAAAAAAAAAAGGTATGGCACAGCCACTTGGGTTTAAATTCCACCTCTGTTCCTCATTACCTGTGTTGGGCAAGCTACTTACCCACTCTCTGACTTGGCTTCCTGGCTGTAAAAAGGCAATAATAGAAGTGCCTCTTTTATAAGGTTATTGTGAGGATCAAATGAATTCATATGTGTGTGTACATGCACATGTCTGTGTGTGTATATAGACAAACACATATACCCAGATATGGGTGTATATGGGTGTGGGGGGGTGTGTGTGTGTAAATAATAGTAAAACTGTTAAATAGTGGCTGGCATAGAAAACATGAAAAACCATTAAGCTACTCTTCTTATTACTACAATACTTCTTATACATCAAATTATTTCATACAGTGTTTCAGGTTAAAATTAAGCAACCACTAAACGTGTGATACTGTGTTTAATACGATGAGCTAGAGATGCTTGAAAATTATCAGCTGATTCCAAACAGCTGTGCCCTCACAGCCACTGCTGCACAGCGAGCTTGTCTGAGTGCCTGCCACAAGCACCTCTCCCCACTCCATCCCCATTGGCAGCGAAAGACAATAAGTGAATCTGGTGAATAAGGTGCAAATAGAATCTCAACAGTTAACAGATTTCAAAAAGCAGACTCGGGTAAATAAAAGTTCCCAGTATTAAATGAGGCACATGGTAGTTCATCATCAGCCTGAATGCGAAAGCTCAGACCATGCCTGAAAGGAAGGGGTGGAAAATCGAGTGAGTGGTGCACTAGTTTTTTTTGATTAATGGTTCTACCTCTGTAATTCTACCTATGGAAACTGTCCTTTGCCCCAGAATACCCTTCTCTCCTTTGCTTTCTCACTGCTCTGTTGTTCCCTTGCTTCCTGCACAGAGAAATCTAACCAGAATGTCAAATTGTGTGTATACGTCTGAGCATCAGACACATTCCAACCAATTTATAATTTATTATTTCATAATCATTCTTTGTATATGTATTACTATTTATAACATTCACAAAGGCAAAATTCCAGTGGCCAGAAACGTGGGTCAGAGTCCATTCATTCAGACCTGGCAACCTGGATTGGGAGACATCCCCTCTCACTATCAGCAGCCTGGAGACAGTCAGAGGCAACGATACAAAGAGGGAAAGAGGGGCAGGAATGAAGCCAGGATGTAATAGTAATAGTAATAATAACAACAACAAAAGCAACAGCCTCTAACAATATTAGCCAAATACTTTGAACTCATTTAATCTTCACAATTCTAACGATCTGTTAAAACATAATAGAATAATTATTTTTATCTGAGTCCACAGAATTTACACCTTTAAAAATTTACTTAAAGGCCAGGCATGGTAGCTCACACCTGTAATCCCAGCACTTTGAGAGGCGGAGGCAAGCGGATCACGAGGTCAGGAGTTCGAGACCAGCCTGGCCAACATGGTGAAAGCCCGTCTCTACCAAAAATACAAAAATTAGTGAGGCATGGTGGTGCGTGCCTGTATTCCCAACTACTCAGGAGGCTGAGGCAGGAGAATTACTTGAACCTGGGAGGTGGAGATTGTAGTGAGCCATGATCGCACCATTGCACTCCAGCTTGGGTGACAGAGCAAGACTCTGTCTCAAAAAAAAAAAAAAAGACTTAAGGCTGGGCACAGTGACCCATGCCTATAATCCCAGCTCTTTGGGAGGGTGAGGCAGGCGAATCACTGGAGCTCAGGAGTTTGAGACCAGCCTGTCTCTACAAAGAGTACAAAAATTAGCCGGACATGGTGGCATGTGCCTGTGGTCCCAGCTACTCTGAAGGCTGAGATGGGAAGATCATTTGAGCCCAGGAGACCAAGGTTGCAGTGGGCCGAGATGGCGCCACTCACTCCAGCCTGGGCAACAGAGTGAGACCCTGTCTCAAAAGAAAAAAAAAAAAATTACTTAAAATAACTTGGGACCAAAAACTGAAGGTAGAAATATATAATGTTTCAACTAAATCTTATAGTATATAAAATTCTACCAGAAAATGTACTAGGCTTCCTCCTTTGCAGAAGTGATCATGACGACAGGAAGCAGAAAGATGTTAGTCAACCAAGTTATTCTGAGAAACAATCATCTAAATGTCTACTACCAAGCAAATGCCTCATGAAACAATTTGCCATTTTATCAACAAATCCTTAAGTGTCGAGGTCTCTGCCAAAAGACAACACACAAGTACAGAAAGTCTAACATACCCAAAAACAGCATTTCCAAGGAAAATGTCAGACCCACAACTTAACAGCCTGATTGGCAGACAGACTACCCTGGGCCACAACATGAAAAGAGTAAAATTCAAGCACCTTAACTTGGAAAATGTGAAAGAATAATGAGGAAAAAAAAAAAAAAACCTAACTAAATATTATAAAAATTACCTCTAATTCAAAAAAAAAGTTAAGCAAATTTATTTTTGTTTGTTTTATTTTGAGACAGTGTCTCACTCTGTCACCCAGGCTGGAGTGCAGTGGCAACACCATAGCTCACTGCAGCCTCGACCTCCAAGGCTCAAGTGATCCTTCCACCTCAGCCTCACAAGTAGCTGGGACCACAGATGCGGGCATCACATCCAGCTAATTTTTGTATTTTTTGTAGAGATGAGGTTTCACCATGTTGCTAAGGCTCAAATAATCTGCCTACCTACACCTGCCAAAGTGCTGGGATTACAGGTATGAGTCACCATGCCCAGCTAGATTTATTTTCAATAAACATCATAGGCCAGGCACAGTGGCTCACGCCTGTAATCCCAGCACTCTGGGAGCCCAAGGCAGGCAGATCACTTGAGGTCAGGAGTTCGAGACCATCCTGGCCAACATGATGAAACCCCATCTCTATTAAAAATACAAAAACTAGCCAGGCGTGGTGGCAGGTGCCTATAATCCCAGCTACTCGGGAGGCTGAGGCATGAGGATCACCTGAACCTGGGAGGCAGAGGGTCCAGTAAGCCGAGATCACACCATTGCACTCCAGCCTGGGAGATAGAGCGAAACTCGTTCCCAAAAAAAAAATAACAAAATAAAATAAAATTAGCTAGGTGTAGTGGTAGGTACCTGTAATCCCAGCTACTCAGGAGACTGAGGCACAAGAATCACTTCAGCCCAGGAGGTAGAGGTTGCAGTGAGCTGAGATCCCACCACTGCACTCCAGCCTGGGCAATAGACTGAGACTCCATCTCAGAAAAGAAATGAATAAATAAATAAAAATAAAGACATTATAAAGGAATTAAACTAAGCAAGACTTTATTTCTTGGTATTCCCTAAATAAACTCGAAGAAGTAAGAAAGACGGAATACACTGAAGGAAAATTTTCCCCTGAGAATTGGGAGTTACAGAGAAGTCCACAGCACTTCATCATTAACAGTATTATTGTACAGGCTCTTAACAGTGAGAAATATTTTCAGTATATATCACAGGGTGTTAAAACAAAATCAGGTACAAGCAGAGTACCTAAGCCAAAAAATGAAATTCAAAAGGAGATAATAGGTCAAAAAATGGTGAAACATACAGTTGTGAGGTTTGTTAAAAGAAAACAATCCCATCTGGAAGCTATTGCAGGAAAGGAAAGGACAGAACAAAGCCCAGAAAGATATGCTTATGTTCAGATTTACTGACTGTGAGAGCAGAAATTTATATAAAGCAATGGAAACAGTACCATGCAATATGATCAACTATCAAAGGGTTCCTTAACAGGAAAGTGTGAGGACTATTTTTAAAAATTAATTTATAAAAAGAAAGGTAAGAGAAGGTACTAATCTCTATTACAACAATTTGATAATTTATCAAGACACCAGATTGGGGCTGGGCACAGTAACTTATGACTGTAATCCTAGAACTTTGGGAGGCCAAGGTGGGTGGATCACTTGAGGTCAGGAGTTGGAGACCAACCTGGCCAACACAGTGAAACCCCAACTCTACTAAAAATATAGAAATTAGCTAGGCATGGTGATGGGTGCCTGTAATCCCAGCTACTTACGAGGTGGAGGCAGGAGAAGTGCTTGAAACCGAGAGACAGAGGTTGCAGTGAGCCAAGATGGCCCCACTGCACTCCGATAAGAGCAAGACTCCATCTCAAAAAAAAAAAAAAAGATATCAGATTGGAATGCTTAAATTGGCTCCAGGATTAAGGCAAATCGTTGGCAAACTTCCTGAAATCTCTCTTTTCTTAAAATGATTTTCTGTATTGTAACTGGTTTACGGTATGGGATGCCACAAATGAGAGTTGTATTAATCTAGATTATCACATGTAGCTGAAAAAATAGCTTCCTCCATATCATTCACTGTCCTATTTATGAGGTTCTGAGTTTTGGGGGGGCCTCAGAACCAAGAGAAACAAAAACTGCCTCATTTTATCAAATGTATTTATGAGAATTTATGAATTATGTCAATCTTAAAACTAACCATTTTCTTATTGCTTTGTCTAATATGACACTTTGAGACAAATTTACATCCAAAGTTTAACAAGGCGTGCGAGCACGTTAGAGAAAGCAAGCAGTTTCTGTGAACTACCCATGGCCTTATCTTACCAGTCCACTCATTTCTTCCTCTCTGCATTGTTGTTGATTTTTGTTTTTTCAAAATCCTACTTCCTATGCGGCGCTCTGTAAGAATTCAGAATTAGATGGGGCATTTTTTAAAATATGACAAAAAACGTACTCTAACTCGTAACAAGCATATCCTCATCTATGAAACACTGACAATTATATCTTCCCCATAAAATTATTGTAGGGAGTAAATTAAATAATATATTTGAAAGGCCCAACACATACACCCAGCTCTCTGCCTCCCTCTGTTATTTTAGGAAATACTTTCTCCATCTAAAATTAATTGCCCTTATGTGCTCCAGATTAGCAAGCGATCAATTCATTCACACTTTGCTAACTTTTATAGTGAAACTAACTGGATACAATTTTAAAAGTTAATGTATATCCAGATACTTCCTGTGAAAAACATTGACTTGGCTAAGACTCCTGAACCCATACGTTATTGGAAGTAAAAGTTTAACAGATTATGGTTAATTTTAAATGAAAGCAATGTAAGCGAAGAGACTGCAAACAAAGCAACTGCTATACTACTAATGTATTTCCCCAGACCCTCTCATTTCCGATGCTTTCTTTCAACATGACAGCGTTTCTCAACTCAAATGGCACCAACATTGTGCCCACTATCGCACAAACCACCAGAATGAGAGCTATGGGGTCAGTAAGAGCCACCAATTGCCACATATATTCAAATAGGAACCAATATCGGTCCATCCATTGTTTTGTTTTTTAGAGACTTTTTTGTTTTCTTGCAGTGACAGGGTTTCACTATGTTTCCCAGGCTAGTCTCAAACTCCTGGCCTCAAGTAATCCTCCTGCCTCGGTCTCCCAGAGTGTGGGGTTACAGACGTGAGCCACTGTGCCAGGCCCCACTTTTTAATACAACCATGAAAGATGAGAAGGCAGTGCAGAATGAAATAATTGAGAGAAATATATCCTGAAATCCCCTGGCTGCCTCTTCCATTTCAAAGGAGGGAGTGCACAGGGAACAGTCCTGTCCAGATAGCAATGGAGCCCTGAGGCAACTGTCAGCAGCTCATAGCACCATGACATTCTCATCTGTCAAATCATGGTAATACCTATTCTGCCAGATCATCACCAAATCACGCCAAAGATTCAAACACATATAAAGTGCTTTTCAGGTAGATTCCTACTAATGCCAAGCTGCCTGAAATCTGTCCACTGCATAAAGGCACAAGGCCAAGGTGGCAAAAGAGGCTGAAATCCAGCCAGTACAGCAGCACGGAGGAAAGAACACCTTTTGCTTTGCACAAAGGCACAGCCCACAAAGTACTGTGTCCTTCAGACTGTCTCCAGAGTGGCGGCCTTTGTCTAATTGCCAACCCAAAAGGGCTGCCTTGGTCTCAGTTAAAATAATGCCCAGCAGCAGCACTAGCTAATGGCAATTTCTAGGTGAGAATAGGAACAAGAGTTTGGCATCGGGCCCTGTCCAACTAGTGTCAGAACCTCAGCCAAGTCCCCCTTCCCTGACCTCTTCGATGCACATCAAGCGCCCGAACCTTCCTTCCTCTCTTCCCATCTCACCACAGTGCTGCCCACACTGCCACTGGCTCCTGGAACAGTGCCCTGACTGACCTATTGCCCCTGTCAGCCCTCCAGGAAGGAAGATAAGCCACTGGTCAGGCCAAGGACTCCACTTCCTGACCCCGCTGGTTGAACTTAAGATGCCTTTTCTTAAGAAACAATGTTAGGATAATTACAACCTATGGCACTTTTACTGAGGTATTGTCTTTCAGCTACCATTAAATGTGAAACAGGATTCTGCAGGCTGGCTTATGTTTCAACGTTTCAAACAAGCAAATTAGAAACTCTTACAGCCCACTAAGTGCCCAGGCCCTGGGTCCTGGCCTCTGTATGCAAAGAACATCATCTCCTCTCGATCTTGTGTAAGCCATTCAAGCTCATGAAACCTGTTTCCTTAGCTGTTAAAAAAAAAAAAAAAAAAAAAAGAAGGAAAAATATATATATGTGTATTTTCTTCCTAGGTATATTTGTTGTGAAGACTTAAAATGCAATACACGTAAAGTGGCACCAAATAGACACTGAGAAAGCAGTCACCATACCAGGTACACAATCCCTTATCCACAATGCCGGGATCTGAAAAGCTCTGGAAACCAAAGGCTTTTTCATAACCCATTTGGCAGCAAAATGTGACCTGAACTGACCTGAGGCTATTTATAACCCTGTTTGTGTTCTACTTAGTGTAAATATTCATCTATTTTGCTGCAGAATTATTAAGATATTGGATGATAGGGTGCTATCCCAAACTCCTCTGGAGGCTTTATGTAACACAGGCATATGGGCCATAGCGTTTCTGAAATGGGAAAAAGAAAAATCATAAATTCTGAAGCTTATCTGGTCCCAAGGATTTGGATAAGGGATGGAGAGTTTTGCCATGAAAGAAGTTTGCTGGCCAACCAAGAGCAGCTTTTTGTGCTAGACTCTCAGCTCCATTTCCCAGCAGCAAGTTGTCATGACGTCTGAGCACAGCAACAGCTCAGCCCTGAAGAGGTCAGCATCCAGGTCCTGGGTCTGGGCTGGCCAGCTCTAGGGAGGGGACAGGGTTAGGAGCTAAAAGGCTGAGCAGAGAGGGAATGCGGAAACCAGGCCCGCGCCGTACTTCACTTGCTCTCAGACAACCCAAGCCATCAAGCACATTCTTACGACTTGTGTAGTCATTTTTTTTCCTAGATTTTCAAAGTGAATCTTAGTTTTTATTCCCAACACTGGCTCCCTCTAGTCTGGGCAAGCTGCCATTTAATCACAAGGGCCACCCAAAGGTTGTTTTTTCTTTTTTTTAAGCTGTTGAAAACATTAAGCTAAATAAGTGAATATTCTCCAGCCTACCTCCCTGAGTCCCTCCCTACTTTTCTCATCCATTAAAACAGCATTCCATTTCCTTCCAAATATTCTACTCCTAGTGCATTAAAGATATAACATGTATATTATAAAACATAAATGTGAATATTAATGAAGCAAAAGCATGAGGAAAAGGGAAAATTTTAAGAATTGAATCAATGTAACGTTCTCTTTGTAGCATCACCTCTAGACCTAGACAAGCGAGGACCTTGCCTTAAATCCTGCCTTTTAGAGGGCCTTACTCTACTCTCTTCTATCCCCATCTCTCCCCCAGAAATAGAGAAATCAGAGGACCAAGGGGATATGCAAGTCCTACAGAACGGTCTAGAGGCACAGGATCCCAGTATTCCCTGCTCAAATGAGCACTGGGCTCATTTCCCAAGGGTAGACTACACTACTGCTTGCAAGTAGCAGAGAGTGGGAGACCATGGGTGCTTGGCCAACTGACCACAAACTTGAGTGCAAAGCCCTTCCCAGTGCCAAATGGAGCTGGCATGGGCAGACAAAGGGGAAAGTCTGCAAACTGGAGCCAGAGGTCAGCTCTCTCCACCACCATGTTCTGTTACAGAATATGAGGACCTGGAGAATTCCAAATTCAAACCTGGCCCACGAAATTGTTGTAAACATATACATATATTTATTATTATCCATTCTTCCTTTCTATTTTCTTTTCTTTTGTTTTTTTTTTTTTCAATATCAGAAACCTGCTCTTCTCCTCCATCCCCACAATTCTAGCTCAGTGGAAGCCCCATTTCTCAACCTCCCTTGCAGCAAGATGAGTCCACGTGGCTAAGCAGCAGCCAGTGGGATGTAAAAGAAATCAGGAATGCAACCTGAGGGCCATGCACTTTTTAAAAAATTTCTTATTTTTGACTTCTCTTTTTTCTTTCCTTGGACTAGAACTTGGACGTAGTGTTGAGGGGCAAGCCTCACCAAGAAGATGAAACACCACTTTGGAAAGGCAGAACAAGAGAGAAGGAACCAGGATCCCCAAGAGACCATATGAAGCAGAGCCACCTTCCTACCCTCCATCAGCCCCCAACTCTGAACTGTAAGGAGAGAAAGAAATAAAGTTTGATTTTATTTGAGCCACTGTATTTTGAGGTTTCTTTGGTACGCCCATGGAGCCTCTCTGTAACTAATACATTTGCAAATGATCTACATAAATTGGCTGGAAATTAGTTGTGTGAACCCACTATGGTGATTTCAGCCAAAAGAATATAGTATCCAGCCTCAGCAAGTAAAATAAAATAAAATGGAAGAGGAGAGCTACTGTGTGATACAGTTATTTTTTTAAGAATTCTACCAGAAAATCATTCAAATATATAAACATGGAGGAGAAAAACTAAAAGAATTCCACAGGACAATTAGCCATGAAAAGACTTAGTGTATCCTAGAATGTCTTGTTATTAAATATAAAGAAGCGGAAAAGGGGAAATTCTGTATATATTTAAGAAATAAAAACAAATTATCCTAGAGCAATATGATTAAAACTATTTTTAAATGCTTATTTTAAAAGACTGGAAAGAAATAAACTCACATTACAATAATTATTCGTATGGAGGTAAGGCTTACATTTATTGAGTGTTTCTATGTTCCAAATTGCTTTATCTATGTTAATTCACTTACTTTTTACAACACAAGGAGGTTGGTGCTATTACTATCCCTACTTTATTCAGGCACAGAGCAGCTAAGCCATTTGTCCAGGTTCACAGAGCTAGCAAGTGGCCACGCTTACACCCACAGCACCTGATACTGCCTGAACCACTCCCTGAAATATTTCTACAGAAGAGTACTAATAAGATTTTTAAATCCTGCAGGATTTTTCTTATTACTCTTTTCAAATATTGTGTAAACTAATACTGTGCTGTCCCTGATATCTAATTCATTTTAGAGATAAAAATGCTTATCCTAAATACTATCACATAATCTATATTTCTATAACCCCAACAGCAATATTTCAGGTAAGAATCCAAATGTGCAGAATATTTGTGAAGATCAGTGTAGATAATATTGAAATGACAGTGATGAGGAAAAAGGTACTAGAACACAGCCCTTTCCAAGCACAGCTCTCACAATTAAGCATTAACAATTAGGTTCTCTGGAGCTTAGAAAGTGATCAGTGTGAGGTCATCTAGTCCACAGTCCTTACCTTACAAACAAATCAATTAATTGTGCAGACAGATTGAGTGACATATTCAAAGTCACACAGCTGGTGATCTGCAGAGCTAAAACTAGAACCTAGTTCCTCTTTGACACTAAGGTAAGCTCTTTTTTTTAAATAGGGCATCCAGGTTTGCTAGAATTTAGCAATTGAAGCAGTGACTTTTAAATTGTGTTCCAAAAGACATGAAGGACCCTCAGAAGCCTGGGGTGAGCTACTCACCTGCCATTCCCGCCCCCCAAACCCTGCTGTATAGAAAGCCACGTCCTACCTATCAGCAATGCATCATCACATTACTAAAATGAGCCTCCACCAAAGACTTGTTTGCGGAAAGACTTCTAAGGCAAAAATAAAAATCACATAACAAAGTGAAGTATTCGCATCATTACTTTCCAGAGCCCCATAACCTGGGGCCTTTTGGAGCACTTAGTCATCTGAAAAAAGCTTCTTACACCAGAATTCATCTCATAGGAAGACGACTCCCATCATTTCACTAAATGGGCATTTTCATGCCAAATAAAAATGTAATATAATCACACAATAAAGGGCAATCTTAGAAGAGGAAAGGCAGTTGGCAACCACGCTGACAAATATCTATACTACACTGACCTCAGTCTGCTCATTTCATGATTGCCTGTTGAAAACAACATCAAGTGATCTGTCGTGAGCATCTGGGAAACACAGTTAAACGCTGACATGCAGCTAGTCAATCAGGACAGTGAAGATACAACAAAGATTGAACTGATATTTTGCTCAGGGATTGCATACTTGTCTGTTTTTTGTGTGTTTGTTTGTTTGTTCGTGTTTGAGAAAGCATCTTGCTCTGTCATCCAGGCTGGAGTGCAGTAGCACGATCTCAATTCAGTGCAACCTCTGCCCCCTGGGTTCAAGCGATTCTCGTGCCTCAGCCTCCCCAGTAGCTGGGATTACAGGCGCCCACCACACCCAGTGATCCCCACCGTCCACCTCAGCCTCCCAGGTAGCTGGGACCACAGGCATGCACCACCAGGCCCAGCCAATTTTTATATCTTTTGTAGAGATGGGGTTTCACCATGTTGCCCAGGCTCAGACTTGTGGAAAGCAATGAAAAACGTGATTTGCTTCTGCACGCGACATGTATTTATCGAGCACATACTATGTGCCAGGCACTGTTCTAGAGACTAGTGATTCAACTCAGACAAAACACCTGCATTCTCGTGGAAAGAGACAATCAATACAATCCAATAAATGCTATGGGAAAAAATAAAACAGGGTAAAGTGGGTGGAGAGTGCTAATGCGGGAAGGATTTGCTATTTTAATTGGCACAGTAGCTCTCTGAGAGGAGGGAGTTAGCCACAAGGTTATCTGCTAGAAGAGGGCTGGTG
Organism: Papio anubis; assembly: GCF_008728515.1. Lineage (NCBI taxonomy): Eukaryota > Metazoa > Chordata > Mammalia > Primates > Cercopithecidae > Papio > Papio anubis. The sequence continues at coordinate 118,257,824 of NC_044981.1, forward strand.
CCTGCCTCATATAATGAGCACAAACAAGTAAGGGGAGATGAAGCCAAGTAGGATAACCAGGGTCCTATAGATCACTGTAAGGTCTTTCACATTTATTACAACTGGAATGGGGAGTCACTGCAAACTTGGAAAGATAAAGCTACATATCCACTTCTGATTTGAAAAGGATCCCTCTACTTCGGGGTTCAGACCAGCCTCCATGGGCCAAGGGAGGACACAGAGAGATGAGTAAGGAGACAATTCTGGAAAAAGCAATGGTCCCCTAGACCAGGGTAGTAGTGGTGGAGATACTAAAATATGACCAGATTCTTATAAATTCAGTATTAGGAAAATAGAACCAGCAGGATCTGCTGCATTGGATGTGGGTATAAGAGAAAGAAAGGACTACAAAGGTGACTCCAAAACGGGGGGTGTGGGCAATTGGAAGAATCACATTGCCTTTATCTGAGACAAGCAAGGCTGTGGGATCAGCTTTGGGGTTTAGGGGAGATCAGGAGTTCAGATTTTCAGATTTCAACATAGAAGATATGAAGTAAACAACTGGAAATGCAAGTGTGCAGTTCAGAGGAAGAGGTCTGGGCTAGAGATAGAAATTTGAGACAGCATTCAGATAGTATTTAAACCAGGAGACTGGTGAGATGACAAAGAGTATCAGTGGGGACAGAAAGGAGGTCCAAGGACTGAGTCCTAGGCCCTCCAATGTTAAGAGGAAGAATCAGCGAAAGAGAATGGTTAGGAAACCAGGGGTGTGTGGGGTGTCCTAGAAGCCAAGTGAAGAAAGTGTCATGGAGGAGGGAGTGATCAATGGTGTTAATGCTATTGAGAGGTGGAGTAAGGTAAGGACTGAGGACTGACTGCTGGATTTAGCAACAAGGAGGTCCCTAGCAACTTTGACAAGAACAGTTTTACTGGACTGGTAGGGGGTCTGTCTGATTTGAGTGGTCTTAAGAGGAAATGAAAGGAGAGGAACAGCAACTATTGGTATATACAATCTTTGAGGAGCTCTTTCATAAAGGAGAGCAGAGGAATGGGGTGGTAGCTACAGAGACAGGTGGCATCAAAGTGAAGATTTGCTAGAAGAAAAACCATAGCATGTTTGTAAGCAGATCCACTAGAGGGGAAATCGTAGGGATGCAGAAGAGAAAAGGGAGGTGCCCTTGAGTAAGTAAAGGAGGATGGGTACCATGTCCATGGTTAGGGTGGCCTTAGGCGGGTTCTGGTTGAGGATAGATGTGGTATTGGAGTTTCTGGATTCCTCTTTGGTTTGCTTCCATTTTCTTAGGACAAGAGTAGGCAAAGTCAGCCCGACATGGTGGCTCACACCTGTAATCCCAACACTTTGGGAGGCTGAGGTAGGTGGACTGCTTGAGCCCAGGAGTTTGAGACCAGCTTGGGCAACATGGTGAAACCCCTTATCTACAAAAAAGTACAAAAATTAGCTGGGCATGGTGGCACATGCCTTTAGTCCCAGCTACTCTGGGGTGGGGGGACTGCTTGAGCCCAGGAAGCAGAGGTTGCAGTACCAAGAAAATGGGACGCTTAAAGTCGGATGACAGAGGGGCTGCCACCATAAACAATGACCTGGTCCAGCCAGAATATACCCACTATAGTGGGAGACAAGATCACTAGAAAGAGAACTTGGAGAAATTAAGAGGACAGAGTATTAGAAGGATCATCAATGTTTACGCTCAAATCACTAAAACAAGAGTAACTTTTAGAGAGAGTGACAGAGCTAAACTCACTGAGAAATGAGAGAGTGGTGGAGGGAGGGAGTGACATCTCACCAATGAGGTTCAGTTGGTGATGCAATCCAATGGCAAGAGATTGCAGCTAGGGGATCTGGTCTGAATGTGGAATGAGGAGCAAAGGGGCACTATCTCTCTCTCCTGTAGTAGGAGAGGGCTGGGAGAAAAGAACCCACACAAAAGGCAGTCACAACAAACATATCTACACTTTGACAAAGAAATTTCTTTTGATGTCAGAAAAAATAAAGCACTGTGATACCCATTCCACCTGAGCTTGATGAAGCCCAAGTTTCATTAATTAAAAAAAAAAAAAGCCTGAGGCAGACTGTTAATTAGTAATCTATGTCTGATTATTTGCCACTTTTAGCAACAAAAGAGAAAGATTCATCAACAAATAAAAATTCATTATATGCAAAACTGGGTCAAACATTATCAGAAATTTTGCCCTTCAAACTTTGTGTCTTCTCACTCTAATTCTAGCAATCCGGTCTTTTGTGTGGGTGGCTTCGAGGCAGTAGAAGTAAAGTAAGGACCAGAATTTGAGTTACAGCAAAACTGTGAGACCCTCAACTCATGCCAGGGAATTGGACTGCCAATTTAATTTCAGAAAAACAGAAACATGATGAAGCCATAACCCTAATAATATGTCACTCTTCCTCTAACAAGACTTAACTTTTCATTACGTCATAGGTCTCCTTTGAGAATATAATGAAAACTGTCGACCCTTTTTCCAAGAAAATATGCAGAAGCACAAGTGTAAAAACTTCTGCACGCATTGCAGGATTTATTGTTAACCTCTTCTCTCCCTCCCCAAACATCCAATCAGGCTAGCTAGAGTGATATCTGCAAGGGGGCTTCCTATGCCCTTGGGAGATAAATACAGTCAACAACTGTGGCATCAACTAATAATATCTACTAAAAAATATTACAAATCAAAAACCACTTCTTAATTCTTCATCTTCCACTGCCATCATCTACCATCCAGATGCTCATTCTAGGGTCAAATATCTCAGAAAATACAAAGAGAAATAAAATATGCAACCGCTGTTGATTTTTTTTCTTTTCTTTTCTTTTTGCAACAGAGTCACGCTCTGTTACCCAGGCTGGAGTACAGTGGCATGATATTGGCTCACCATAGCCTCCACATCCCAGGTTCAAATGATTCCCATGCCTCAGCCTCCCGAGCAGCTGGGACTACAGGTGCACAACCCCATGCCCAGCTAATTTTTATTATTATTATTTTTTTTTTTTTTGTATTTTTAGTAGAGACAGGGTTTCACCATGTTGGCCAGGCTGGTCTTGAACTCCTGACCTCAGGTGATCCACCCGCGTCCGCCTTTCAAAGTGCTGGGATTCCAGGCATGAGCCACCACATCCAGCCTCTTGAATTTTTAACATTATCTTGCAAAGAGCTCAAAAAATGACTGAGGAAAGTACTCAGGACTCCAGCTGCCAGTTTTCAAGGGCAGATCTCAGCCCAAGCCACTCTCATAAATGTAAGAGAAGTATATATATTACATATTTTTCCCAGATATCTCTAAGCACCTCAAAACTCAATCTAGGACCTCACTTACTAACCCCTTATGCACTGACCTCTCCACAAAACCTAGAAAGAAAGACTTTGTTTGCGAGTGTTAAAGTCAAAACCTAGGCTTCTCTCTCCATCCCATCTACTACCCATCATTGGAAGACCACCACCATGTCCTATCAGGTCTGCCTCCTACCTAAAGCTTCCAAACCTTCCCCCTCCTCCTTCCCAGCTACCTCACAATCAGTTTTGGCTTCAATGCCTCTTACCCTCTGACTGTGACAGCCACCCAAAGGTCCTCCAGAACCCCAGCCTTGTCTCATCCAGCACCCATCCCACACTATCCATGCTCCACGTGGCTTCTAGAGCACCACTCAAAAAAGTAAATCTGATCAGATCAGCCCTCTGTCACAACCTTTCAGAGGCAGCAAGGCCTTCCTAAACCAGGAGTGAGACAGAGGAGGCCATCTCAAGTAACCAAAAACACAGATAAAAGGGAAAATAAAACAGAAAGTATGTAACCTGATATTACAGCTACGGTTTGTGGTATGTAGTGTGTGCAGGGTGTGGGGTATGTGTGTGTCGGAGGAGGGGGGTAGTTTGGTGAGTACTGCTCCTAGAAATTGGAAGCTTTTTTAATTTAATATGCCATATTTTTCAGACATACAAATAGACAATAAAAGGCAAAATAAAATGGTACAAGGTCCATGACTGTAGTGAATCCCTGATCCAGATCTGCCTTTCAGGCAGGGCAATGCACAAATTCATTCCCCCAGCAGCTGAGGGCTCATAGCTGAGCATCCCTCCAGGAACTGCCCTTGGCCAAGTTGCCTTGCCCAAATTTTCACCTCACCTCCTTCCCAGGGTCAGCCTAAAGCCTACCCGTCAAGGCAAAGGTCCCAAGCCTCAACGACATTGCCTCAAGTTGGGAAATCTCTGAAGGGCCATCCTTCTTCCCTTCCCTGGCCCAATCCTTCATCCCTCATTTCTTTCATTAACAGGAATTGTTCTCAAGTGTACACAAATCTCTGTCTCAAATTCTACTTCCAAGGAACTGGGCTTAAGACAATCATCACCTAGTTCACAAGTCAGCATTATTTCATATTAGTTTAAGATTCTATTTCTATTTTCATTGAGGAATTAAATATTATAGATAAAACTGAAGAACCTCCTCTCTCACTATCTCTAAAGAAATCTAGTGTTTATAATTTCCATAAAAATTTTTATATTTTGCTATATATTTATAATATGAACACATAAACACTGCAGAATAATTTCCACAGGTATATGAGCTTTATATACAGTACCATTCAATACTTTGTGCAGTCTGATTTTCGTTTGTAGTCAAATTGTTTTTAAGATTTATCTATGCTGACATAATTAGCTCTTTAAAATACAACCTAAATCAAGTATGTAAAAATATTACCAGCCTGACCAACATGGTGAAACCATATCTCTATGAAAAACACAAAAAAATTAGCTGGGCATGATGGTATATGCCTGTAATCCCAGCTACTCGGGTGGCTAAGGCACGAGAATTGTTTGAACCCAGAAGGTAGAGGTTGTAGTGAGCTGAGATCGTGCCATTGCACTCCAGCCTGGGCAACAAGAGCAAAACTCTGTTCCAAAAAAAAAAAAAAGTCAAAATATTAACAGCTGACAAATTTCAAATGAGGGCACCAGCATATCTGATATATCATTTCTTGTACATTTTTTTAGATTGAATACTTCAGGATTTTTAAAATGATAAATATATAAATAATTTTTTTTTACATTTTAAAGCCCTTTCAAAGATTCATCATTATGCTTAGGATACAAGCCAAACTCCTAAAGATGGTTTATAACACTCTTCATTAACTGGTCTCAGCTTCATTCCCCAGCATCCTGCTTTAGCCATATTGAAAAACTCGCAAGTCTCACCTCCAAACCTCTTGCCATCAACTCTCTCTGCCTTAACAGCCTCCCCACATCCCCACTCATTCTTTCAGATCTCAGCTTAGATATTCACTCTTCCAAAATGCCCTCCCTGAAGCCCTGGGATGTCAGGTACCCCTCCTGAGAGCTCACACAGCAATCTGTGCTGTTTTTACTTTTACAACTGTGTAACTGCCTGTTTAATCTGTTTTCTTAAATTCCTGTGTACCTGCCCTCTCTAGGTGACAGACACTTGACAACTGGAACTGTGTCTTAGTCACCATGTGCCAATCCACAAGCCTAACACGTTGTAGAGGCAAGGCAACAAAGTACTATGCAAAAGTCTCTTACTGGCCAAAGCAAAAACTCGGGTATCACCAAGAGACAACCCAAGAATGTTTGCAAGAGTTCACAAATGAGAACTTTTGCTTTTTCTTGAGGGTTAAAGGAACCACCATTTCTGAAATACCAGCACATATACTAGATTTTAGTTATCCACGGACTATAAAGAAAGATGAACTTACAAACAATATGACAATAACAGCCTCTTCTTTCTTCTATTCCCAAAACCTCCACAGCAGAGCATCACATTAAGAAAAGCACCTGTTACCTGAATTATTATAATTTCTGAGCATCCCAGCTTTATTAACTGAACTCCAGGGCCTTTCTACCACTTAATTATTCCCTAAATGTAAGACATTTCTCAACATCTGCTCCTAATTTATTTTTAATTTGCATTTATTCTATCCTATTTGTTGAAGCTGAAATTAGTAATAAAGGATGACATTATCTTCACAGCATCACATTAGACTACCCTTCAATTAAAGTTCCTCTGAAGTAGTTTTCCAAACTCTTTTAGTATACAGATTTCTCTTAGCTGTGTAAGAGTTTTACCTTCACTTTAAGATGAGATTAATGTTATATTTCTTTGCTACTTTTTCAAAGAACTATTATAGTATACTGCATAGACATGAATAAACCATCTCTTTTCTCCTTTTCATCAACTTTTTCCTAAAGCGTGACCCTTCTTTCAGAATAGATATAGAAAAAAAATACAGATCCTACTGCAACTGAACTGAATTTGAAGTTCCCTATATAAACTGACCAAGAGGTACTATGAGAAAAACAGCAGTAGTCAACTTCAGTAAGAAGTAGAAGTAACTGTAAATGGTTAAGAAATTGATCAAGTTAAGAAAAGTAATTCTAAAGGAAAAGCTAATAACTGAAAGTGTTGAAAATTTGAATTACAGTAGGATTGGAAAAACTATGTACCTGATTGAAAACATAAAGCAAATCCCACCAAGGTGAAGTTTACATTGAGGCTTTACAGATACTGCTACTAACAAGTCCCACAAAGGTGAAATGTACCTAGAGGCCTTATACATACTGTTACTAACTAACAGATCCCACAAAGGCGAAGTTTACATTGAGGCTTTGCACACACTGTTACTAACTGCTAACCACTTTTCACATCCTTTCCCCTACTCCGTGTCCAAGTCCTTATACTCCTTAACCTCAATTTTTTTCACAACTCTTACCTATTCCCTGCCTTCCCCTAACTCTGCTACCTTCCAAATTTATCTTTCCTACTGCCAGCCAAATTATCTTTCTGAAAAACAGTTCTGAGCCATTCATTAACTCACCTAAAATCCTGCAGTGGCTTCTTACAGGGAAAGATCAAATAAACCCTGCTTCAAAAGGGCTTTTGAAATCTCACCCCAGCTTCTCCCATCATCCCCATTACCCCAGCTACACTCAGTTACCAGGGACAGACTTCAAACGCCTTGCTCTTTTCCCATCAATCTGCACTGTTCTTCCCACATTGTCCACAGGGCTGCCTCTTACACATCCTTCAAGACACACCTCAAATTCCTTGCCTCTTTCACGCTCTCTTACTCAAACCTACCCTCATTCCAACCAAAGCAAGAACCTATCCTTCCTCCCTCCGTGTTTCCCTGGTTTGTGTGGGGATGTTTATTAATGTCTTTCTTCCCAGCTAGCCTGAGAGCATCTTAAGAACAGAGGTGAGTTTTGTTTATCTCTGAGCTCAGCATCTAACAATGAATAACAAATAACCATTTGCTGAATGAATGAAGTATGTATGTAAGCAAGTGTACTTTTTTAAAAACCATTAAAAGGTATAGCAAGTCTTTTTTTTTTTTTTTTTTTTTTTTTTTTTTGACAGAGTCTCACTCTGTTGCCCAGGCTGGAGTGTAGTGGCACAATCTTGTCTCACTGCAACCTCCGCCTCCCGGTTCAAGCGATTCTCCTGCCTCAGCCTCCCAAGTAGCTGGGATTACAGGCGAGTGCCACCACGCCTGGCTAATTTTTGTATTTTTAGTAGAGACGAGGTTTCAGCATGTTGGCCAGGCTGGTCTCGAACTCCTGACCTCAGATGATCCGTCCACTTTGGCCTCCCAAAGTGCTGGGATTACAGGCGTGAGCCACTGCACGTGGCCACAAGTCTTTATTAAGCACTTACTGTGTGTGTGGGGACTAAGCTAAAGGCTAGCATCAGAAAGTCAGATGAAAAAAGACATATAGACATGCACAAGCCAGTAGGGCCACAAACAGAAATGAAGAGTGAACGCGTGGGAAAGATTGATTCTGGCATGGAGAGAGCAGAGAGAGTAGAACACTTGGTGGCACTGATGCTGATGTTTTAAAGATGGAGGTTGAAAAACTGGGGGCGCAGGGAGAAGGAGAACAATCAAGCCCAGAACACAAAACAAGCAAAGTCACAGAGGTAAGAAAAGGACCATGGGCAGTCTTCACCTGGTGCCCTCTGCCTCCTTCATGGTGGTTTTAGGGGCGAGGGGGAGGGGAGGGCAGTGCTGTTAGAAAGTTGGATGGCGGCTGCAAGCAGTGGCTCATGACTGTAATCCAACATTTTGGAAGGCCGAGGCAGGCAGATCACTTGAGGTTAGGATCTCAGGACCAGCCTCAGCAACATGGTGAAACCCCGTTTCTAATAAAAATACAAAAAGTAGCCAGGCGTGGTGGCAGGCACCTGTAATTCCAGCTACTTGGGAGGCTGAGGCAGGAGAATCATGTGAACCCAAGAGGCGGAGGCCGCAGTGGGCTGAAATTGAGCCACTGCACTCTAGCCTGGGCAATGGAGCAAGACCCTGTCTCAAAAAAAAAAAAAATGAAGAAAGAAAGATAGGATAGCATTAGACTTCCCTAAATGTCTCCCTTAGACATATATGCAGAGAGTCCCCCTCTCTGAGCAATCTGCCATGATGCCAAGGCCCTCACAATAAGATATGTCTGACACCAAATGCCCAACAAGGCTGCCCTGAGACAGCAAGCCTATGTGTGTGTTCCGAAAACACCAACACTCTTCTAATTTACAACAGCTTACATATCTTGAAAAAGCACATGCAAGTTGAAATAATTCAAGTCAACTGTGATTTTTCTATACAAACTATCAAAATGGGAGTTAATATATAATTAAGGGTCTGATATGTTAACATTATAGAACTGGCCATTGATATCACATATAAAAACACAAAAATAAACATTTTTTATATGCAGTAGTATGTCATTTTCTAATCACAGATGGATTAGAAAGGAACTAAATGAGGTAACAGAGTAAACTAGAGCACACACAGTTTTATTTATGAATCCCCGCAAAAGCTGGGCTTTGGCGTAAGGCCAGGAGTCTTTAACGCTAAATAAGATGGAGATTCATCCTCCCACCTCTGAGATAATATTTACATTTTAAATTTTAAAAGATAATACAATTTCAAAACTGGCAATATAACAATCACTTTAAGAAACTGGTCATATACAACTTAGGACCAAATGTTGTTTTAAAGTCTATTTGCTTGGGGGTAGATTTTATTACTTTTATTTTGCAGTTTCTTAGTTTCAAATAAATCTGAAAAGGCTTCCTCCTGTTTCATGAAAACCTACTCCACACTTGAACATGGCCAACCTCTGCACCAAAGTCTCTGTTCTAATACAGATTACCAGCCCATTCACACCTTTCCAGTGGCTCCCTTTTTTTTCCTTAATCTTAAAACTGCCTGAGGAGCAGGTCTCATTGAATTTTGAGACGTGATCTCAAATACCACACAATGATATATGAAGAAGCAATTATGTATCTCAAGTCACTCTGAAGGTTATTTTATCAATGAAGAAATAAAGATCCCTTCGTGTATCTTCAAAGAGGTAAAAAATTAAAGCTCAAAAGACAGGTAAATAACCCCAAAGATCTACAAATAACCCAAGGTCTATGAAAGGGGTGGGGTTTGTTATTTGGCTTGATTTGGTTTGGTTAACTGAATATAAGGATATCACAAGAGGCCAGGAACCATGGTTCATGCCTGTAATTCAACACTTTGAGAGGTTGAGGTGAGTGGATCACTTGAGGTCAGAAGTTCGAGACCCGCCTGGCCAAGCCAACATGGTGAAACCCCATCTCTACTAAAAAAACAAAAATGAGCCGGGCATGGTGACACATGCCTGTAGTCCCAGCTACTCGTGAGACTGAGGTGGGAGACTCACTTGATCCTAGGAGGCGGAGGTTGCAGTGAGCTGAGATGGCGCCACCGCACTCCAGCCTGGGCAACAGAGCAAGAGGAAGATTACGGCTCAAAAAAAAAAAAAAAAAAAAAAATCACAAGACTTCTGGGCTGTTTTTACAAATCCATAGGGAAAATGCTATGGTGGTCTATAAGTCACTTAACTCTTTAATTCATCTTCACATAAAAATCACTATTCATCTTTTAAAATTCACTCATTTTAAAGAATGGTAGGCAAATTATTTCAAAAGCAAGCATAGTTATATTAACTATGTCACCGATTTAGAATTAAAAAACAGGGAGACAAATATTAATACATATGTAATACATTTCTCTAATCCTAAAGAAGATAAGAAAACTAGCATAGAGGATGAATGTGAGGATATTTTTTCCCACCATGACTCAAAAACACATCTATCTTTGAAATAATGTATTAGAAAATATACACAATACATTTTTTATAGTGAATGCATCAGCAGACTTGAAGGTGATGCATTACCCAGGAAAAGAGTTTAAGATGTGATGTTAGGCTCACAGCAAGAAGATCTTAAATACACATTGCAGCAATGACTAAGGAGCTCAGTGGAGAAATATGTCGGCACTAGATATATTGGTATCATCTTCTGGGGCAAAATAAGAAACACACCAGGTTTCATCACTCACCTGACCCACTTTCCTCAGTTTTAACTTCACCCAACACAACCCAAACTCTTCAAAATACAGTGTAAAAGAAAAAATGCCCAACATCATGAAATCTATTATCTTTTCAAATTATTTAAAGGAAAGTGTTTATAAGTAGAAATAATAAACATTGTAGCTTTCCTTGCTCCTCTAAAATGCAGATCACTTTCACTTTGGTTCTATGACTTGTAAACCTGCCTTCCTTGTTTATAAATTAAGAGCACTAAAGAGAATAGCCCACAGAACTTGTTAAAACTCCAGATGCTGGGACCCCACCCCATATAACTGAGTCTGGATCCAGAAGGGTGGTTCTGACATAAAGCTTGAATTAGGAACACCATATGTGAGAAGCTCAAAACCTAGTTTTCAAAATAAAAGCATGTGCATAAATCTACATATTGACTGGATCAATGTTAAATAACATGACTCACACATAGCCTTTGAGGGGCAAGTGAACAAATCAATTAGTAACAACAAAAAAAATGCTATTTCCTGCACCGAAAGTCTTTTGAATATAAATGTTGTATACCAAAATCTTAATTAGAGAATGGAGTTGAAGAAATTTGCAAATATCAAGACTATGAAATTAAAGAAAAAGATCTAAAGAGATCATACTTTTGAAATTATACAGATGTGTTAATTTCAAAGCAGTATCACTTCAGAGACACAAAGTCATATTTTTTATTGGATTCCTCTGCTACATCAGAAATGCCCTTATATGCTTTTTTCTACACTTTGAAAAAAGATTTTGTTCCACAATTAAATGTTAAAAGGATTGAACTGAATGTAAGTAGCCACCCATCCACCTACCAAAAAAGGCTCTTGTGAAAATGTTCACACAAAAAATGTGACTCTCATGCTCTATGTGTTGTTGAATTCCACTGCTATGAAAGACAGATCTGCATTTTTTTTTACACTTAATTTCTTAAAAGTGACGGTGAGGTTATACCACCATAAACCTTAATCTTAGCTGCCAGATGTGCATACACAGACATTTCCCTGATTAGCCAGGCCAAGAGAATGTGCTTCTGATAGAAGAGTCCCACGGGATATAAATAAACCTCAGGTATTTGGTTGTTTAAAGGCACAAACGCAAAGATTGGAGAACCACATGGATACTGGAAACTTCACCTGCTTCCTGGAATTGACATGTGCAAATCTAGTCAGTGTCACAGGAAGTAAAAGTGAAAGGACTGGGACCTGGTTTCAATTTCTCAGTCCACAAGCCATCATCTCGAGAGTAAATATATATTAAGAACTCATACTGCCTCATATTTCAAATATTGAATTAAGTTTATTTATTATTAAACAGTTAAGGCATATAAAAAGATAAAAATATAACATAGTAAATGTCTATGCCGCCACACAATTTAAGGGGAGAAAAAAAATCTAGCCAATGCATCTGAAACCACTTGAGCAGAGTAGCCTTTCTCCATTGCTTTAGATTAAATTTTAACTAATATTTACAACTGCTCAAATGGTCTTGCATGTTGACTTGTTCCCATAAAATCATCATATCAGCATGTAGTTCAAACTTCTGGGTTCAAATAAGGTTCAATAAAATTGAGTTCTCTGTTCTGTCTATACAATTAATGTACTTCCTTTGCTTAGAATCATCCTCAGCAATTCACATTTTCCAGTCGTGAATGGATCTCTTCTAAAAGTTTCACAACCATAGTAACAGGTCATGAGAATCACATTAATACAAAAAACTTTCTCATGATTGCACTACTTCAGCATAATGAGGTAACAACATGGAGAATATTTTTACAAGCAGGACAAGAATAGCTGCCCTCCTCTGCCAGAGTTGAATTTTCATCAGGGTTACTGTCTATCACTACAAATCCCCAGGGCTCACGGAAAAAAACAAACCTGCTCAAAGACCTCCCTTCAAAGCACAGGTATTCCAGCCAAGGAAAGCTTCAGGAGAAACAAAAAATGAACTATTTTTTCATAGTCCCTTGAGCTGCTTAGAAAAATCCCCTCACAGATACTGCTTTAAATGTAAAAGAAAGAAATAGACGGATGACTGCCTAAATACAACTTAACCACTGTCTTTCCTCAAGAAAGGTCTCAGAAAGATAAACAAATAAGGTAATCCTCCTCAGAATTTTCATAAAACTGAATCTTGTTATCAATTTTACTTTCCAAACATAGCAGATTTTCAGGAGGCTTGCTATAAATGTAACCAGGTATAATATTTCATATTTAATAATTTGTTTCATTTTTATTTCACTGGTGTGTCTTTGCTTCCTTCCCCCACACTCCTCAATCAACCCTTTCATTACCACAGATACCTATCTGGGCATCGGACCAAGACCTCCACTGTGCCAAATGTCAGTCCTTCTGAAATTGACTACCTTTTTTTTTTTTTTAACTTCAGCCAGTTAAAAGCCTTGAGCAGTAGTCAGAAGAAAAGAGAAAAAGGAATTCACGTCAGAAACACATTATCCATTTCTCTATCTTCCACCCAAAGGACTATTTGTCCTCTGGTATTTTCCCCTTTGCTAACTCCACAGAGAATGACAGAGACTAGAGCCAAAAATCAAGAAAGGCTGTGACTGGCCAGAAGCAGTAGGCTGTGTCTCTTACAATTAGCCTTCCCTTGACAGGGCTCTGAGATGCTAACCTGGGGTCCAGAGGAGCTCTACCTCACAGCCCAGGGTCCCATCCCTGAAAACTACAAAACAAGAGATAGAAGAGCTGTATGAATACAATTAATACAGTGCAAAATGTGTAAGGGACAGAATTAGGCACAAAATGAAAAAGAATCACCCAGCAGCAATGGAATAAAATGCCTTGTTAATTAGGAGATTGGGCACTCCATAGAGGTCAAATGCAGGGTTTCTAGAGTCAGATCATCTGAGTTCAAATGCCAGCTCTGGCACTTCCAGACTCCATAGCCTTTATCATTGAAGAAACATTTATTGCTCACCTATTATGAGCCAGGCATTCGGCTCAGTACCAGGGAAGTATTGGTCCCTGCTCTCGGGGAGTTAATTATAGTGCAGCAGTCCCCAACCTTTTTGGCACCAGGAACCAGTTTCATGGAAGACAATTTTTCCAAGGGATGAGGGGAATGGTTTTGGGATGAAACTATTCCACCTCAGATCATCAGGCATTAGATTCTCATAAGGAGTGTGCAACCTAGATCCCATGTGCAGTTCACCACAGGGTCTCACTCTTATGAGAATCTAATGCTGCCGCTGACCTGATAGGAGGCAGAGCTCAGGTGGTAGTGCTTGCTCAGCCACCACTCACCTCCTGCTGTGCCACCTGGTTCCTAACAGGCAACGGACTGGTACCAGTCCAGGCCCTGGGGGTTGGGGACCCCTGTTCTAGTGGGAAGTCTATTAAAGAACACACAGTACAAGAAAAGGTGCCAGAGAGTGGTAAGAACAACACAGGGAACGTAAATACAGTGATGCAGTCAAGAGTGACTGTGAGAGCTACTTTCTAAAGTCAGCAAGGAAGATCTCAGAAGAGGTGACATTAGGCCTACATCTAAATGACAAGAAGGAACCAGCCAGGCAAAGATGGAAGAAGAGAGATGTGCGAAGGCCCTGAGGCAGACACACTGGGCCTTTGGAGAAATGGAAAGAAGGCCAGTGCCACAAATCACTTCAGTATGGCTCACTTTTATCAACTGCAAAATGGTGGTTGTGAAGATGAAACTGTTAGCACCACATCTGCACACAGAATGTGTTCAATAAGTATAAGTTGCTAGAATCGTCATCATCATCATCACCAGTGAGACGCCATCACTGGAGGTGTGCAAACAGAGACTGGGTGAGCACATCACAGGCATGGCTGGGTTATAGGGCCTCTAAGGTTCCCTCAACAATTAGACCCTAGGATTAGATAAGAAGAGAAAATGCAAAGGAAGAAATGATAAAATTATTACACCCGGCCGGGCGCGGTGGCTCAAGCCTGTAATCCCAGCACTTTGGGAGGCCGAGATGGGCGGATCACGAGGTCAGGAGATCGAGACCATCCTGGCTAACACGGTGAAACCCCGTCTCTACTAAGAAATACAAAAAATAGCCGGGCGAGGTGGCGGGCGCCTGTAGTCCCAGCTACTCGGGAGGCTGAGGCCGGAGAAGGGCGTGAACCCGGGAGGCGGAGCTTGCGGTGAGCTGAGATCCGGCCACTGCACTCCAGCCTGGGCTACAGAGCCAGACTCCGTCTCAAAAAAAAAAAAAAAAAAAAAAATTATTACACGCAGGTTTCCAGCCCAAGGTCTCTTAAAGAATACATTGAATTATCCAAAAATGTGAAGCTTGCCCAACTATTTCATTCATCAGATAGTTCTTTCCCAACTGAGGGTCTATAATCCCAAACTGTCAAGAACTCCACATGGAGCCAGCTGACACACTGTCCTTAGCCCTGAGGTCTACTCTTTCTATGGCGCTCTGGACTAAAACCACAACAACACTGACAGCAACAGAAAAGGATGACTTATTCTATGTTACTAGGTTTAATGTATGCTAATTATTGAATGAAACAGCAGTGAGGATATTCTTCGATTGCATATGTATCCCAAACCATTTTATTATTTCATGTTTAATATGTTCCAAGCAGAACTTTCTGCATCACATACTCTACAGGTAATAAATTTCACTTTTTAAAAATTCTTACCCTTGGCCTATTGTTTCAAAATATTTACTAACTTGTTGAGCTTTCTGAAGCCTACTAATTAAGGCTGTTAATAATACAGTCCTTGATGATGAACTTGGCATATGGGCCTTTAAGCTAGAGAAAGGCAAGTCTACTTTTACCCAACACCAAATCCTTGATCATTATAGATCAAATTCTTTCCAGTTCCTTTCTAAAACTCACCCAAACCCAAGGCAAGTATACTACAACCATAAATAAATACATGGCTTTGTATTTTCAAACTACTTCATTACCTACCCTTGATAACTTCCTATTTGTTTAGATGGTGGGAATGGCTTTAAAATTATAAAATTAAAAAAATTATAATATTCACAAATGGCATGAAACAAAGTAATACTAAGTGAGGGCAATTAAAAAAATCACAATAATTTAACATAAAATGCATATATATTTTTATTATGGCAATTTTATTATGCCAGGCTTTTGGATTGTCCAAACTCAAGGATCTGGACAGCGGAAATCACACTCTCCATCTCCCCACTCTCATCTACTTTCCCCCCAAAAAAAGAAACCTGGAAGAGCAGATGAGGATCAAAATTTTCTTATAGGAAAGTGTTCCCTTTTAAAAAATGGAAAAACAACAAATTTGGCATAGAGTATGTAGACAGAGGATCTTTAAAATACATATATTATATGTAGACAATTCCTATGACTTAATCTAAACTAAAAATCCCTTAAAATATGTAAATTTTGGAGTACCATGAAATACTACCTCTGTATACTAAGCATCTGCATTAAAAGAATCAAAAAAAGTCCCTGAGAGGAAGCCAGATTGGGGCTAATGGGCTCATTCAAATCCAAATTTATCTACTGGCTTTTGCAACATAATTCAGCCAAAAGAATGTGATTCATATCTGAGCTATGTAACAACACATTTTCAATGTGTTTTGAAGTAGACGCCACCACAAAAAAAGTAATAGTCATAACCTTGGCATCTAAACATCCTAAGCAATTTGATAATCTTTAAAAATATAAGAACTTAGTAATGTGGATTCATTGAAGAACTTTAGAAAATATAAATCATCAAAAAAATAGTAATAATCTCAAACACCAAGATGACCACTATTAACATTTATTGTATACTTCACTAATTTTTTAAAAAATATTTTTCACAAAAACGACTTCATATAATACATACTTGTTTACTTACTATATCAAGAACACATTTCTATGTTCCTACACACACACACGCACAAACACACACACACAACTGTATCACTTTTTATGAATGCTTAATCTTCCACTTTATGGATATAACCTAATTTAGTGAGCTCTACTGGGATCATGTATGATCTGTTCAGATGTGCTAGAGTAAAGAAACAGAATAGGTTTAAACAACTATTTCCCAAAGCTATTTGACTATAACATCCTTTTGTGAATTACACATTTACAATCCTAGAACTTTTGATCTTTTCAAAATACTTTGGGAAATAACGATCTAACCAATTCCTAATATTAGATTTTCATGGTGTTTACAATGTTTTCTATTATAAATGATACTGTGATCAATTTCTTAAGTATACCTTTTTATGTATTGCCTAGGGAAAAACTCTAGAAATAGAATTACTCAGTTAATTGGTATGCATGTGTTAAAAATATGTTATCATTTTTGCCAAACTGTTCTCCAGCAATATTTGAGGTTTGTCAGCGTTTTTAAAAGATAATTTTAAATTTAAATAGTTTGGGAGTTTATATGTCCAATATATATACACAGTAATTCTGAAATTAGATAATTACTCTTTTATGGACATGGTTAAAGTACAAGTTATGAATATCAAAGGTCTTACTAGAATGAAGGTTGACTCAGAAAACTATTTAGGAATATACTTCCTCACAAATTAAGGAAAATGGCAAGTATGGAGACATTAAATCGTCTCTCTTCCATTTTCCTCTGTTATATTTACATATGTCTGAATATGTATTCCATACTCCTAAGAAGATATTAATAATCCCTTACATTTTTATACCACTAAAACATTTAAAACAAAAAGAACTTTACAGGAAGAGAACATCCTCAAAGCATATTTTAAAACAAGATATTAAGCTATACCTTCAAAAGACCCATCAAGCTACTCAATAGTTGCTACATATTTACAGTCAAATCTATAATAACTAAAATCTTTATCAGTCAATCAACACAGGTATCATGGAGGAAAATGTGTATTCTAAGATAGTTAATTTAGATCTTCTTTTCACTGTGTATTTCTACAGTTTCACATAATAAGAAGTAAGCTCCTAACATAACATAAAGATGGTTCACACAGCGAATACAGGCTTTGGGTTCCTTTTTTGTCTTTAAAGTGACACTGGATGTAATTTTATACCTCAAAGTAACTTTTCAAAGTTACTTAAGTATAGTGTTCACACTCAGGGTGGAGTTCTGTGTAATTTTCAAAGCTGAGAAGTGTTCTGCCTGTTCAAAAATATCTCCCCTTTGAGTTTGTCTCAGAATCATATTTGAAGCTTTTTAAAAATACAGAAATTTTTCTTCAATGGGTCTGGAATGGAGCCAATGCATCTGCGTTTTTTAAAACTCCCCAGTTGATTCATCTGTACAGCCAGAGTCAAAAAGCACTCAGTTATATAAAAAGATTGGAGGAGGGGGTGGTATCCTGAGGACCCCGATTTAACTGTTCACATGAAAACCATGAATCTGAGTCTGGTTTATTAGATTACCTAGGTGAAAATTTTACCTTGAGAAGGTTCATAAGATGTTTCAAGGTAGGACACCTGTCGGCCTATCAATGGCTACCAACAGGGATGGGGGTGAGGATATATGGTAATGAAATCAAACTGTGAAAGGATCCTTCCTGCCAGAAACTGTGGCACTTCCTACATTAAGCATATAATCCCTTCATTTTCCAAAAAAATAGAAAGAAAAATGCTCAGTTATATTTTGTTTTAATGGAGTAGTCTTCCAAATGAACAACCTTTAGCTATAAGCAGCAGTTTCACTAAGCAATGCCAGTCGACATACAGTGAGACAAAATTCTGTTAAGAAAGGATAGGACACTCAGAGATATTATGCCTTTTACATATACCTTTTACAAAATTATAGTCATTTGTCAGAATTCAGTTTCTCGAAAGAACTTCACCTCCAAGAAGTGCTTGCAAGAACAATGCAAATCAATATAAGAAATATAGGTTTTCTAAATACATAAAAATCCATAACTGTCTTGAGCTTCCTTTACCTACCAGATCTGGACTTAATGATATCACTGAATTCGTTCTGCCCATTGTCAGGACTGGCTTCATGTTCTCCATACTTGGCCATCTTGCCTGAGTTTCAAGATAATCCAAAAACTTTACCAAGTCCTCTTTCTAAGACTTTCAACTTCCTACGATGGTTCAGCTTGACATCAATACCTAAAAGGAAAAGGGAAAGTACTGACTTGAAAAAACATATTTATATCTTTTATATACAATTATGCATAGTAACTATTCATTCACCAAATATTGAGTGCCTATCACGTGTAAAGCACTGAGCCAGGGAATGGGGTTATGACTATCAACAAGAGACATAACCTCTGCCATTATGGAGCTTACACACACTAAGCAATTAATTATACAATGAATTATTTCATTACAATACTGATAGACTACAAATCATACAAAGGAGAAGTATAGAAGAAGCAAAGGAGAAGCATATTCTATTAAGTACTAAGAGCATACAGCAGAGGAATCTGACCTGTCCTGGGCAATTAGAGAAGGCTTTCTTGAAGAGACATTTGAGCCAAGACTTTAAAGATGATAAGAATTTAATTAGCCAAAAAGGGAAACACAAAGAGAAAAGGTAAGAGCTTCCCATGCAAAGTGGCAGAAGGAATCATGGAGCAGTCAAAGAGTGGAGCACAAGCCAGTGTTTCTGGAAGGAAGACAGCCAAGAGACAAGTGTACCTCTTGAACCAGGTGAGGAAGCTGGGCAGGACCAGGGACAGGACCATGGAGAACAGGTCAAGGGTTTGTGTCTTTATCTGAAGAGCAATGGGGAGCCAGTAGATGGTTTGTAAGAGGGAACCAACATTGTCAAATTGGCCTTTTTAAAAGATCATCAAGGGCCGGGCGCGGTGGCTCACGCTTGTAATCCCAGCACTTTGGGAGACCGAGGCGGGTGGATCACGAGGTCAGGAGTTCGAGACCAGCCTGGCCAGCATGGTGAAACTCCGTCTCTACTAAAAATACCAAAAAAACTTAGCCAGGCATGGTGGTGTGCACCTGTAATCCCAGCTACTCAGGAGGCTAATGCAGGAGAACTGCTTGAACCTGAGAGGTGGAAGTTGCAGTGAGCTGAGATCATGCCACTGCACTCCACCCTGGGCAACAAGAGTGAGACTCCGTCTCAAAAAAAAAAAAAAAAAGAAAAGAAAAGAAAAGAAAAATCATGGCTTGTAGGCAGACCATGGTAATATGTGGGGAACCAGTGAAGACTATGGCAGAATATAGCAAAATGCTAATTAAGGAACCTAGGCCATAGGTATATGAATGTTGAATGAAAATTTCTTGCAAGTCTTCTGTATGCCTGAGAATGTTTTCATAGTAATATGTTGGGGAAAAATTCCTAACCTTAACCAAGTGATCAAAATTAACATAACCAATCATGGGGCATCATGCAATTCAATGGAAAATTACCACATCATCTACACAATATCCTTGCCAAGATGTTGAACATGAATCTTCTCATAAGCAGACAAATCTAGACGGTGGCTAGTTTTCAAAACAAATGACCTGGTCTCTTCAAAACTGTCAGTGTCTTGAAAACCAAAATTACCTGGGAGAGGGGGAACTTTGTGAATTAAAGGAGACTAAACAGACATAACAACCAAATGTAATCTTTGATTGAATTCAGAATTTTAAAATAAAACATTTTGAGGATCATTTGAAAAATCTGAATTTGGACTATGTAATAGACAATATTATTGTATCAATGTTAAATTTCTTTAACATTAGTTAATGGTATCGTAGCAGGAGAATGTCTTTGTAAGAGATATGGTGAAATATTTAGCAATGAAGTGTGATGGCATCTTTAACTTAAGTTCAAACAGAATAGCATATATCTGTCTATATTGATACATATATATTTAGTTTGATATATGTATGTAGATGTATATATGCATATACACACAGACAGGCAGAAAGATGCAGCAAATACTGTAAAATAAGTGGGAAAACTAGGCCGGGCACGGTGGCTCACGCCTCTAATCCCAGCACTTAGGGAGGCCAAGGCAGGTGGATCACCTGACTTCAGGAGTTCGAGACCAGCCTGGCCAACATGGTGAAACTCCGTCTCCACTAAAAGAAAATACAAAAATTAGCTGGGTGTGGTGGCGGGTGCCTGTAATCCCAGCTACTTGGGAGACTGAGGCAGGAGAATCACTTGAATCCAGGAGGCGGAGGCTATAGTGAGCCAAAATTGCGCTATTACACTCCAGCCTGGGTGACAAGAGCGAAATTCCATCTCAAAAAAAAAAAATAAAGTAAGTGGGAAAACTAGTTTAAGGGCATCTGGGGCTAGGCGAGGTAGCTCACACCTGTAATCACAGTAATTTGGGAAGCTGAAGCAAGAGGATTACTTGAGCCCAGAAGTTTGAGACCAGCCTAGGCAACATGGTGAGACCTTGTCTCTACTCCATGTAAATAAAAATTTAAAAGAATAAAATAAAAAGGACATCTGGGTGTTTATTGTGCTATTCTTTCTATTGTAATATTAGAGGCAGGAAACAATTGTGGTCTAAACAAGAATAGATGGAAAGAAATGGGTGAATATGTGGGATATTTAGATATCAAAGAAAGTCAATAGGATTTGGGAACTGATTGGATATGAGGGATTCATATCCAATGTGCAAAATGTACAAAACGACTCCCCAGTTTTGGCTTCGGCAGTTAGGTGAAGTGTGAGTCATTGAGCTGGGGAACACTGAGGATAGTGGGCTGGGAGAAAGGAATCATCAATGTGGTTTGGACTCGCAGAGCTTGAGGTGCCTCTGAGTTATATAAGCAGAGATGACAAAAAGAATGTTGGGCTCAGCATGGTGGCTCATGCCTGTAATCCCAGCTCTTTGGAAGACTGAGGCAGGCAGATCACTGGAGGTCCAGAGTTCAAGACCAACCCGGCTAACACTTGAGATCAGGAGTTTAAGACCAGTCTGCCTAACATGGCGAAACCTTGTCTCTACTAAAAATATAAAAATTAGCCAGGCATGGTGGCAAACATCTGCAATCCCAGCTACTCAGGAGGCTGAGGCAGGGAAATTGGTTGAATTCAGGAGGTGGAGGTTGCAGTGAGTCGAGATCGCTGCCACTGCACTCCAGCCTTGACGAACGAGTGGGTAAGACTTCATCTCAAAAAAAAAGAGAGAGAGAATTGGATATAAAGAATTGGATCATCAATCTGACAGATTTTATGACAGTCTAAGAAACTTTTTTCATTTTTTAATAGCTCTACTACTGCTAAAAATTTATGGATTATTATGTGATTACGTTCTTTCATTCAACTACATAACTATAAAGGATTTGCTAAATTCTTAAGTGTATTTTATTATATTCAAGAACTAAAAACTTTGTTCAGAAGAATGTCTATAAAAGTTTATTATGGAAAATTAAGTTTGCCCAAGGAAAAATTCTCTTTCCTGGAAAGATCTACAGTGTATCACTTTGGAGTGGTAAGTCTAATGCTTTTCTTCACAATTGGTCTTAGCCAAGATCTCCACTTCTATGCTTCCCAAAGCCTTTATTCACCCATAAAAGAGAAAAGTAAACTGTTTACACACTACTATATTCCATTTGCACATTATCAGTAATATTTCTTCACTATAATGTTTCACTTGACACTCTCCTCAAGGTGATTTTTCAAATTTTCTCTTCTTGATAATGAAAAGCCCTTACAGGTTGCCAAAGATACAGCAGAAAAGGTGATCAGAGTACAGGGGAAAATGCGGAGAAAGAAGAATAACAGAAGGCTATTTAAGTACTGATAGCCACTGAGGTTACTTGTTGCCATTAATGGCCAGAGGAATTTGAGTAAACTTAAGGCAGACGATGACTCCTTCTAATTGCCAAATGCAGCATCTTTGGTTTTCAGGAGACAGAATCAAAGTTTCACCACGAACAATGTATCCCAGTGTGACTCTCCCTCTTCCACACCTATAAAACGGAGGGAACACCATCTTCACAAAAGGCTAGGTGAGAAACTGAGAATCAATGAATGAGATGTTGCTTTAGAAGCTTTAAGCCCTATATAAATGCAATTTATTGTTACCTCTGCCCTAGATTTCCCTTCCCTCAAAATGATATTCTGTAAAGTTTAGCCAGATGTTCTTACTGAAACCAATCCAGTCAAATCGATATTCACTAACTCTCCCTTCAGAATGCTTCCGGCTGTCATATGGACCACAAGGCAAGAGTGTATGAAATAAACATAAAGTGTTTAAAAAATAAACATAAGGTGATGGCCTTAAAGACAAAACTAATGTTTTAATTTTTTAAGATTTAGGAATTACACAGTGAATATATGTATATAATTTTTATTTTGTACTATATTTTACGTATACAGCACATATATATCCAACAGTGTGCATTATGATGGAAATGCTGTGTAAATGGAAACACTATTCATTAATTTACTCTAGGAACCAAAACCTAAGAATGCTCAAGACAGTAGAAAAGGAAGCCAAGCGGACAAGAGTTTCCTGCTCTGCTTGAAACGCAGTAAAAGAAAACTGTGAGTGCCAAGAACTACCATTTACAAAAAAAAAAAGGCGCTCCAGGGAAGGTTAATACTACTGTGATTAATACTGTTTACAGGGCCAATAAATTTTAGGTAAACACCCAAAGGAGAGTTAAAGTGTTGTCTCATCGGTCCCACAAAGGCTGATAAAAGGGGCGGGGAATGGTTCCACGTTAACCCTGGCCGTCACCGCAGAAGTACCTACAAGCTTTGCATTCCTCCAGCTCTCCCCTGACCCTGAGCTATCTGCAGGCTGCGTCTCCCATGCCCACAGCCAACGAACCGGGAGGACCCAGATCGACTTCCTGAGGCCGGTGCAATTTACAAAGGAATGGATGCTGTCGCTGCCGCCCGGTAGGGAGGCCGGGAGCTCCGGATCAGACCTAGGGAATCCGGCCTCCCCAGCGCTCCGTGCGCTCTGGCAGCCGCGACCGCTGCACTGACCCTCCCAGCCGCGGCATGGGGAACTGGCCCGCAAGGCCCTGGTGATCCAGGTGATCTGAAGGCTGGGAAAGAGGAGGCCCTGTCCTAGACACCTCAGAGAGCGGGGTCGTGGAGTTAGAACACGGGCTCTGCAGTTCATTGTAAAACAAAGTGCTGGTCCCACGGCTCTCTGGGAGGTCGGGCAACGTTTTCTCCCTCCTCCTTGAAAAACGCACGGAATGAGTCCCTTTCGTAATCTGAGGCTTGGAGAAAAAAAATCCCTTTGAACAACCTGCGATCTAAAAGTTGCACAGCCTTCAGTTGGTGCTTTGTTGGTTTTTAAGTGGCCTTGAGCAACCAGAGCCTCGGACCCCGGGCCGAAGAGGGGCATGGATTACCTTCTCAGTTGCAGCAAGAGATCCCCAGAGTCCGGAAAAGGACAGCCCGCGACTGCGCCGGACTACACACCAATGGGGCGCCCCCCTCCTCCTGTCCCCTCAGCCTCTCCACGGCCGCTGGCAGGGAGCTTGGCGATCGCGCCACACTCTCCGGAGTCCCACCCTTGGGAGCAGCAACCACCCAGAGGTCAAGCATGCTCCCCGCTGGGCGGCTAGCTAGGAAGCGCTTTGCTGGCCGCCGACCACACAGTCACCCTCTGCCCACCCTCTCCTGTGGACACCGCCGGGGCCCCGCCTTCCCCGGGCCCGGGTGTCTGTGACAGACTCTCCTAGGAGGCCACGTCCCCTCTTGCAAATCACTGGCCCAGCGCCCTGCACCACGCGATGCACGGAGGGCAACCCTGTCACCCCGGCGGGGAGGAGGATTGGGGAGCAGGGAGGCAGTACAGAGCCGGTCAGAGAAGTTTGAATCGTTCACAACTAGTACGGATCCCCAGCTCTCCACGCCTCCGGCATTCTCTCTCGCACCGCAGGAAGCTAAACTGAGGCCCCGAGGAAAGGGCACGCAAAAGTTACTCCCATCTTCGACTCTGGGACTTGGGAAGGAGCTCGGGACGCCGATCCCACGCGGAAGAACCGCAGAAAGCCATCCTCCTCCCGGTCCCCGCCCCATTCCCTCGGGGGCTGTAGTCACATTACCAGCCCTAGGCTTCAATAATGCATGGGCTTACCTGGTGCCCGCGGGCCGCCTCGCCTGCCGGCCGCCACCGCCGCACCCCGAGCTGGCCAAGGGCTCCTCTAGGAGTTTGAGACGCAGTAATCGCGGGGGTGTGTGCGAGTGTGAGTTTAGTGGTGCGATGTATTTTTTTAAAAAATAAAACTTGGAGAAGCAGACAAGATCCGAAATTAAAGAAAAAAAAAAAAAGAAAGAAAGAAAGAAAAATAAATTGACACCCGACTGAAAACGCCCCTTACTTGTGCAATCTTCCTGCCTGGTAGTTCCGCCAAAAACAAAACAGTCAAAGCGCAAACCTGGAATGGGCGCGCAGGCACCAAGTTTGCCAAACGCCACAGAGTTTTCCGTCTGCAGAAATGACCCAAAAGAAGGGGGGCGCCGCTCCTCGTGATCCCCCAATCGGCTTCTGGAGCCAGAGGCTCCTCCTCGCCCCTCGGCGGGAGAAAGCCCGCGGCCGGCTGCTGCTGCCCGCTTCCCTCCTCCGAGGAAAAACGACTCCACAACTTTGTGCGCGAGAGCGCCTCGCTCCTCCGGCTCCTCCTCCTCCTCCTCCCCGCTGCGGGCCTGCCCCTTTGTTGGAGCCCAGCGCAGGCGGAGGAGGAGGGAGGGTGGGGCGCAGGACCGCTGGATCGCTCGTTGCCGCCCCAACTCCCCGGGAACAGGCTCGCCTCCGGGCAGCCGGGGGTCCGCTCTCCCCAGGAGAAGGGAGCAGATCAGCGCCAGCCCTCCGACCCGCGCCTCTGCAGCGCTCCGGCTCCCCTTTGGCTCTCTCGCCTGGCCGCCGCCGGCCCAGCAACTTTGTTCCGGGAGATCAGCCCCACTACGCTCCAGGGTCAGCGTCTGCCGGGCCTCGGCAGTGACCGCGGTCACCGTGTCGGGAACTTGGCGCCCCAAGTCACCTGACCGCGCGCCCCGTCAATCAGCGCAGGCCCTGCGCACCCTCCCAGCCCGCAGCAGCCGGGCTCGGCGCTTGGCTGGCCTGGGGCGCGCTCTCCAGTGTGAACCGTGCGTGCCGGGAGCCGGGAGTCCGGAGACCTAAGCCCGAATGGATGCCTCGAGCAGACACAATTCCCCTTATTCAGATTATCTGAAAATGTGAGTCACGTCCCCCTAGGCAAAACAGGTCTCTAGTTAGGGCGATTTTTTTTTTAAGAGATAAATTCCAGTCTGCCTTCCAACTCACCCCATCTCAGTTTGATGACGTTGCTGATTTTTTTAACCCTAGTTCCAACGGTACATTTATTTTACATTATTTCTCTAGTGTCGTTTTTAATATTAAAAAAGAAGTTTTCTCTTACATTAGTTTGTATTACAAGTAGTGTTTGTGCTGATCTTATTTTTCTGTTTTCCAATATGCACACACAAACGCACATGGGGAAGCTTGAGAGATTGACCAAAAACTATCTGGGAAGAAATGAGCTCGTGATGTGTGTGCATTTTTCTTATTTACACATTTCATTGCTCGTGTGTTCCTGTGATTGTTTTACACGATCAGCACACGTGGGAGGGGAAAGAAAACAACAACCTGAGTTCCTAGTTCGTATTAACAGAGAAAAGCATGGTTGATACTCGAGCGTCGGCTTATTGCTGGCTTAATATTTGAGTTAATTTACACGGCAGTAAAGATTAAACCACTAGGGGCCTTAAAGGAATTTTCAGAAAGAGTTTACTCGTCTTTTGTTTTAGTGAAAGTTTCCCCCATCCATCCCTAAGTGCTCCAGGGAGGGGGCAGGTAGGAGATTCCCAAAAGAGACTCTTCCTTATAAGGTTTCTAGGACAGCTTCCTTCCTTTTGATGACTTTCTATGTATAAGCCAAATGAAATCCAAAGGATTAACTTGAAATGGGTATGATTTTACTCATTCACTTCATTCATTCATTTAACAAGCATCAGTTTATGGCTGTCAGGTCTGCTGGTTCTATGGATAATGCAAAGATAAATCTGATAGTGATCTTACCCTTAAAGAACTTGGAATGTAGTAGGTGAGATAAGGCATGTAAAGAAGTAAGTATATACAAGATCCGGGAGATAAATGCCATAAGAAAAGAACAGATCAAGTGCTAGCTGAGTATGGTCACATAGAGGGACGCCAGGGTTTGTTTTTTGTTTGTTTGTTTGTTTTTAATTTTTTGACAGAGTCTCTCTCTGTTGCCCAAGCTGCAGTGCAGTAGCGCGATCTCGCCCACTGCAAGCTCCGCCTCCCGGGTTCACGCCATTCTCCTGCCTCAGCCTCTCTAGTAGCTGGGACTACAGGCACCCACCACCACGCCCGTCTAATTTTTTGTATTTTTAGTAGAGACGGGATTTCGCCATGTTAGCCAGGATGGTCTCAATCTCCAGACCTCGTGATCCGCCCGCCTCGGCCTCCCAAAGTGCTGGGATTACAGGCGTGAGCCACCGCCAGGCCCCCAGGTTTTTTTAACTGATCATTTTGCAGACACCAAAAGTTGCTTCTCACTCACTGTATCCTGGTTGAGTTGATGAAACTCAGACTTTCTCCTTCAAAATAGATAATAAGGGCACATTGAAGTGTTTGAGGTTGTTGTCAACTTAAAATTTGTGACGCACTTCACAATTTACAAAGTACTTTAATACATCATTTTAGCTCAAAAATTTTGAGAAACACGTTTAGGGTCCTATGATTTCTGGTATTGTAAGCTCTGAGGAGATGTTTAGTCGAGCTTCCTCAACTCCTGTAAGAGATGGAACATGAGGCCAACAGCCACCTTCTGTGCAGGAGTGACCTGCCCAGCATATCAGCCATGGTGGCTTACAGCCAGTTTTACCTGGTGACCTGTGCCCTGTTTCTAGCCCTTCCTTCTCTCCAGGCAGAGACTGATGCTCTTTGTAGATAATGAGCAAAAGAGGCTAAAGAAATTCTTGTTGACTGGGTGCAGTGGCTCACGCCTGTGATCCCAGCACTTTGGGAGGTCGAGGCAGGTGGATCATCTGAGGTCGGGAGTTCAAGATCAGCCTGGCCAACATGGAGAAACTCTGTCTCTCTAAAAATACAAAAATTAGCTGGGCATGGTGGTGCCTGCCTGTAATCCCAGCTACTCAGGAGGCTGAGGCATGAGAATTGCTTAAACCCCGGGGTGGAGGTTGCAGTGAGCCAAGATGGCACCACTACACTCCAGCCTGGGTGACAGAGCAAGACTCTGTCAGAAAGAAAGAGAGAAAGAGAGAAATAAAAGGAGGGAGGGAGGGAAGGAAGAGGAAGGGAGGGAGGGAGGGAGGGAGGGAGGGAGGGAGGGTGAGAGGGAGGAATTCTTATTGATGGAATGATCAAGAGATCTCAAGCTGGTCCTGTGCTGGTCCTGTCCTCCAACACTTTCTTTATTTGGTAGGGAAACCACATTTGGTGGGCGATCTTGACCACAGAGGGCTTTATTTCCATACAGCACAGTGGGATCTTCCTTTATATCCAGAGAATCTAGGTGAGGCACGGTGGAGACAGGCCTCTGAAGTAATGGGCCTGCAAGGAGGATGCCCAGTGGGGTTTTGTCTGCTCATCCCAAAGATCAGCTCAGTGTAGAACATCTGGAAAGAATGATAGGAATGTGACCCTGGGTCTACTGTTAACCCAAAGTCAGAATTGCCCTGCAGTCACCATAGAATGGTGAAAATTAAGGAAAACAGAGTTAGTTCACTGGAGGAGAGAAAGCCTGTGACAAAGGAGAAAATTATGATATGAGTAGTGTATATATAGATTCATATATAAAGATATATGTATATGTGTGTATAGTGTATATAGACATGATTCACATAAATATTGTTCATATACAGGGACCTGCATCCTAATATAAGAACCAAAAAGAAAACATTTGCCACTAAACTTTGTGCAAGACTGTATAAATGCAGTTTCTCTTTAAGCAGTAGACATGGGAAAATACACAATGTATAAAAAAATCAAGACACTTCCTTAGCTTTACCTTTAGTATTGACTATGATTAAAGCCCCACATATAAGCATTTAAGAGAGGAGAAAAGGTTAGAGAATTTAGCCTTTCTTATATTTTTCAGGTGAAAAAAGTATAAATCTGGAGCTTGTGTGTAATAGATAGTGGATTTTTGCTGAGTATTGTTGGTAAATTCTTCAGTCAAACATCTAGTATTTGCGCAAGTAGATAAAATTTTATCATATAAATAAATTTTTGTAATAGAATTAAAGAAACAAAAAATAATAGCACATGAAACTTTTAGAAAATAAGTAGCACAAAGGCTGAGTTCCTTACAACTTAGTGCACTCATGAATTACCCAGAGAATATATTTTAAATTCAGATTAACCGCCATTCCCCAGAAAAATTCTGATTGAGTAGGTCTGGTGGGGCCCAGGAAGTTGCAGGTTTAACAGGCAACTGCTTAGGTTTAGATCAGGATGGCCGAGGAGCCACACTTTGAGCCCCTGTGCTCTGGGGGACTCACCTCAAATAGGTCACTTTGGATGATTGGAGGGGTCGAGAAATTACCCTGCCAAAAAAAAGAAATCCATACTGGATCAATCATAATTGTGAAATACCCATGATTATCTTTATCTCTTTGAATTCAAGTGTTTCATTCTATCCAGACCACCCTGGAGGTTACCTACAATTGTTAACACCTTAGGACTATTCCTGGCAATTTAACCTGCACAGGTGGTAGGAAGCATGGCCCAGTTCTGAGGAAATAAGGCTCTGAAGAGAAAGTCTAATGACAAGAGGACAAAAAGGACAGGAATATTCAGAATACGGGAGCTGAAATGTGAAATCCAAAGAAGGGCAAAATAAAAGCACTAAGTTGTTGGGCAGAGAAGAGCAACTGATTGATCTAAATGGGAGAATAAAGGAAGCCCCAAAAAGAGAAGGAAGAGATGCAGAGAGGGTGGAGGGTGGGAAACCCAAGAGATGCGGAGAAAGTGGAGGGTGGGAGACCCAGAGCACCACCTTCGGGGTAAACTTGAACAAAACACGGTCTACACTGAGTTTATCCTACTTGTAAATTTTTCTTGGCTTAATTTAATTTGTATAATGTTATAATGTTGTTGCTGAAAAAGATTTTACAGAGTCTTTCCATCAACCCTCTGATTTTACAAAGAAGCAAATGAAAGACACAAAGCAGATCAGGGAATACCTTTAGGTAAAATAAAACCATCTATTGGGGGAAAATGTCCGAATTATTAAGAAGTGAAAAGAAGATCCCTATGTTACATGAGTTCATTGTTAACCAGAAGAAGAGGGGAGGAGGCGGGGGAAGAAAGCAAGCGTAGCTGAAAGAGAACTGGTCTAGATTTAAGTTACCTAAGTGCTCGTTATGATATTGAAGGCTATCAGCCATCTAAGTTTGTGAAACTTAACCTTTAGCTTCCTACCTGTAAAGTAGAAAGAATAATACCTCCTGCAAGTGTTGTGAGAATCAAATGAGTTAGTTAATATAAAGCATTTACACCAAATCTGGTACTTTTTACTTTTATTATGTTCCTTTCCCCTTTCTCTTAACTCAAGAGGACTGGCTGCCATTTTGTGATTGTCTTCATCCATTCTTTATTGAAAACATTCCGCCGGGCGCGGTGGCTCAAGCCTGTAATCCCAGCACTTTGGGAGGCCGAGGCGGGTGGATCACGAGGTCAGGAGATCGAGACCATCCTGGCTAACATGGTGAAACCCCGTCTCTACTAAAAATACAAAAAACTAGCCGGGCGTGGTGGCGGGCGCCTGTCGTCCCAGCTACTCGGAGGCTGAGGCAGGAGAATGGCGTGAACCTGGGAGGCGGAGCTTGCAGTGAGCCGAGATCGCGCCACTGCACTCCAGCCTGGGTGACACAGCGCGAGACTCCGTCTCAAAAAAAAAAAAAAAAGAAAACATTCCTGGAACTTCCACTATCTGCTGCAAAGCAGGATATGCAAATGGGATAGGCCACAGTGCTTATCTTCAAAGAGCTCACTGTCTCACAGAAAGACCAATACATAGATAGACAATTTAAATTAATAGGGTACACCAGCACAGCCAAAATGTAACATGAGCCAAAAGAGAGACACATAACCCAATAGAAAGGACAGGAATGGGCAGTACCAAGAAGTGACACCTGAACTGAGCCTTAGCGGTTGAGTAGGAATCCTAAAAGGTACCTGTTGTCTTGCCTGTGCCCAGCATCTTTCTTCTCTTATTGAAGGAATATTATCCCTTCCTTTGGAGATTTCCTTTTCTGCTCCAATTAGATTTTATGTGGCTGTCAATCATTTTGTGGGACTGTCAATCACTTAGCCTGGGGGTGGGCTCCAATCATGGGGCCCCTTCCCCAACCACAGTAATTAGTCTAAGAAGGGACCAGAGATTCAAGTTAAGCCTATCATAGTCCTTGCTAGGCGTTTTCATGGTAACACTGAAAGGGAAAGATACCTTTTTCTTTTTTCCTTTGGAATTAGTAAACTGGAGTGACATAAAATTGAGACATAATCCCTCCATTCCCCTCTCCTGCTCCTACTACTGGCTGGAGTTCTACTTCTATAGAAGGAGAAAAATAAACTATTGCACTGGGAGCTAAAAATATACAGAGAAAGTTGAAGATGCAAGAGTCGCTGGCTTCCATGCCCATCGGTAGTGCCTTATCACTCCCTTTATCCTGAATGTTCATGTGTATTGGAATTCTGTCACTTGCAACTGAATGAGCCCAGTTCAATATAAAAATTGACCAGGAAAAGAGCAGTCCTATGAGAGGGCTTCAGGCAAAGGAAGACATGGAATATGTATGAACGGTGGCAAGAGGCAGGAGGAACATTTCCTTTTGTTGGAGTCCTGCATGGTCTCCCTAGCTCCCTAACACATGCTAACCCAAACACATTTGCAGCCTTAGCCTGGTAAGCAGGGGGTGGGGGATCACCATCTAGATTTCCAGGCCATGGTCAGACATCTTCTATGTCTGGTTTTGCACTGGATCTCCTGCCAGACTCCAGCTGGCTATTGGAACTAGAATGTGCCCTAAATCAGCCTATTTGGCAAGAGCCCTAACCTTCAGTGTAGCTCTGCAGCTTCCTTTCCCAGAGGCAAGATTCAGGTTCCTGGACACACCCTTGCAATTCACTTGCAAGAAGATACACCGCTCTAGCCTGGATTGTGCCTCCTCCTACTCCAGTGCAACTCATCAGACAGGAAGGCTGGATGAGGTCAGTTCAGTGTTTTTGATGCCCCTCTGGAAAGCTGACTCTAAACTGTCAGCTGATTTGTAATGAATCTGATGTCTCCAGGGCCCGTCGCCCCACCTCCCTCCCTGCTTCTAGGACTCCTCCCTCTGGGCACCGCCTCTCTGTATTGAGGAGAGATGGCCAACATGACTTACACCTGCGCTTGATCAAGTTATGGTATTAATCAACTGGCCCTGCCTTAGCAAGCATTATTTCCTTCTAGAAAACTCTCATAGTTTTTAGATGGAAGCCAAATTCTTGTGTGTTCTTACTCTGCTTTTCAAAGACGTGGCCAGGTGCAGGGACTCATGCCTCTAATCCCAGCACTTT
Source organism: Papio anubis (assembly GCF_008728515.1). Classification (NCBI taxonomy): domain Eukaryota; kingdom Metazoa; phylum Chordata; class Mammalia; order Primates; family Cercopithecidae; genus Papio; species Papio anubis. The sequence goes on from NC_044981.1 coordinate 118,289,664, forward strand.
AGGAGGCTGAGGCAGGGAGGATCACTTGAGCCCAGTAGTTAAGAGACCAGCCTGGGCAACATATTGAGACTCTGTCTCTACCAAAAAATAAAAAATAAAACAATACAAATTAGCCGGGTGCGGTGGCACACACCTGTAGACCCAGCTACTTGGGAGGCTGAGGTGGGAAGATCGTTTGAGACTGGGAGTTCGAGATTGCAGTGAGCAGTGATGGTGCCACTGCACTCTGGCCTCGGTGACAGGGTGAGACCCTGTCTCAAATAAATAAATACTGCTACATGAGTTTCCCATCTTACATTGAGGGCCTGGAGGGCAGGACCAGACACTATGTGGATTTCTTCTCCAGGGAACTAGCAGGGGGATCTGATGCACTGATAAGTAATACCTCCCAGTGATTACTGGGCATTTCTAGCTATGTGAGCCTAGGGGAAATCCCAAGGAGTCCATTTCAGGAAAAGAGGAAAATATTGGAGTTATGCAGACAATTTTAAGATATTGATTATTTTAACAAAGTCAACTATTTTGATTTACAAAATCAGGTCCCATTGCTTTTTAGTATAGTTCAAATTACCACAGACCTCAAACTGGTGGCCATCTGCCCGAGAATGAAATGGTATTGCCACATCAAATGTGCCCTTCTCCCAATAGGCAGCTCTATTCGCCTAGTATTTGCTCTTACTTTGTGAAGAAAATCCAGGAAAAGGTGCTTTTCATTTCTGTAATTCTACATAAGTACATACTATTTTCCTGCTTTGATAAAAAGGTCACCTTCTCCAGGAAAGCTTCCCAGAGAGCTAAGGACCAACTAGTGTCACCAGTCAACTCATGTGGGCAGCACAAACATTCCTCAGAAAATACATTTAAATTAAAAGAAGAGCAAAATGCTTTTTCACATTTATGATCCCCTTGGCATCATGAAGTTGTGTCATATTTGTTAGAGACTAATATAATAAGAACAGATGCAGGCTCAGGAGGTAAAAGATGCATTCTTGCTAAGTCATGCTTGTATGGCAACAAATCTTGCTATCTGAAAAATGATTTGTCTGTGTTTCAAATTCAGGGAGAGATGGATGAATTTGTCTCTCATGCAACACATTGTAGCAGATGGATGAAGAACTTGAAAGAACCCAGGACACAGCAATAAGCACCATATTCATATTTAGAGCAGCAATGCTGCTCCATTAAAATAATCTATCACATTAAATTTATGTTGTTAATTTGAATTAAATACATGCTTTTGTTGAATTGGTTTTTTTGTTTTTGCTTATATAACTAGATAAGAGCTGTAACTATAAATAGTGGATGCTTGTTTGTACACATGTAAATAATGTTGTAATTAAAATAATGTAATTCGGCACCAGGAATCTATAGATTTCATTTTTCCTTAAGTAGGGTTAGAACATTACTCAAGTTTGCAAAACACTAGGTTAATGCAATAGCTGTGTGATATAGTTTGGATATTTGTTAAATATCCAAATTTGGAATATCATGTTAAAATTTGATCCCCAATGTTGGAGGTGGGGTCTAATGGGAGGTGTTTGAGTTCATGGGGGAGGATCCCTCATGACGCACTTGGTACAGTCCTTGAGGTAATAAGCGAGTTTTCACTCAATTAGTTCCCTTCAAAACTGCTTGTTAAAAAGAGCCTGTAATCCCAGCATTTTGGGAGGCCGAGGCAGGCAGATCACCTGAGGTCGAGAGTTCAAGACCACCCTGACCAACATGGAGAAACCCCATCTCAACTGAAAATACAAAATTAGCCAGTCATGGAGGCGCACACCTGTAATCCCAGCTGCTCAGGGGGCAGAGGCAGGAGAATCGCTTGAACCTGGGATGTGGAGATTGCAGTGAGCCAAGATTGTGCCATTGCACTCCAGCCTGGGCAACAAGAGCAAAACTCTGTCTCAAAAAAAAAGAGCCTGGTATCTCCCTCCCCCTCTCTCTTCTCCTCTTTGGCCGGGTAATCTGCCCGCTCTGGCTGCCCTTCCCCTTCTATCATGAGTGGAAGCAGCCAGAGTCCCTCAGAAGAAGCAGATGCTGGTGCTTCCTGTACAGCCTGCAGAACTGCAAGCCAAACAGACCTTTTTTCTTTACGAATTACCCAGCTTTGGGTACTCCTTTATAGCAACACAAGAGGACAAAAAACACTGTGTTAAGACTGGCCAGATGATCATAGATGCTTATAAAATGTTATCCAAAATTTCAAAAGCCCCATAAATTATTGTATTTATATAAAAAAGTAAATACTAAATACTCTTTTTTTTTTTTTGAGACAGGGTCTCTGGAGCCCAGGCTGGAGTGCAGTGTCGCGATCACTGCTCACTGCAGCCTCCACCTCCTAGGCTCAAGTGATCCTCCCACCTCAGTCTCCCAAGTAGCTGGGACTAGAGGCGTGGGTCACCACACCTGGCTAATTTTTGTATTGTTTGTAGAGACGGGGTTTCACTTTGTTCACTTTGTTCACCCCAAGTTCTGGGATTACAGGCATGAGCCACCTCTCCTGGCCTTCAAATCTTTTTTTTTCTTTGAGACAGGGTTTCCCTCTGTCACCCAGGTTGATGTGCAGTGGCATGATGTCACCTCACTGCAACCTCCACCTCCTGGGTTCGAGTGATCCTAATGTTTCAGCCTCTGCAGTAGCTGGGACTACCCGCCACCACGCCTGGCTAATTTTTTTATTTTTTTTGTAGAGGCTGGGTTTCGCCATGTTACCCTGGCAATAAGAGGCTGTTCAAACTTTTAATAATCAAAAACTCAATTGCAGTGACTTCCGGTAAAGATAGAGATTGAACTCTCTTTGCTTCTTCCCAAACCCTACTGAAACTACACCAAAAGGACTTATTTTAAGGCATAAAACTCCAAGGAGAGGGAGATAATGACAACACCACCTTTGAAGGAAGAAAGAACATGGCCAAATGGAAATTGACTTTGCAGGTCTGAAAAAGCCTAACCCTAAGTTAGCAGCAAGGGCAGCTAAGAAAAATACATATATAATATCCACTGAAATGTCAGGCAAAAGCCCAGGAATTGAAGGCACCAAGTACCCTGGAAGTGGAGGGTGGTGAGGACAGGATCAAAAGGATTGGTTGAAAGAAATAGTTAGATTCCTCAATTCCTTGGCCCACCCTACACAACTAGGCAGCTGCAACCCCAGAAGAAGATTAGAACTGTGTTCTTCGAACGGAGAAATCAGAGGGTCTCTAAACCAGGGAACCAAGTCAAGGTAGGGGAAGTGTATCAAACACAAGGGGGATCGACACCACCTCCCTCCTCTCCCAGTACGACAACCAGAATACAGGAAGCCAGGCCTTCCCCATTCATACAGGAGACTGAAGGTGCCTTCTGTGGGGAATCCAAAGAGCCCAAGAGGAAACACCGTAATAGACAGTGGAGGTTCCAAACCAAAATAGCTGACCCATGTCAGTGAAGAAATGAAAGCCACCCATGTACGGAGAGCTTCTGCTTGGCTTTTTATTGTGATACCCTTAATCATTAGCAGACAATTAAGAATTATCAGACATCTGAGGATAGCCTCCTGCACAAATGTTGAAATAAAATACATAAACAGCAAAAGGCAACTTGAAGGAAACAAAGACTAGGCTGTCAGGAAAAAAAAATGTAAAACTTCTTTTTAAATTAGTATTAATATCTATAGAGAGGAGTCCAGCAAGGTGGCACATGCCTATATTCCCAGCTATGCAGAAGGATCACTTGAGCCCAGGAGTCAAAGGCCAGCCTGGACACCATAGCAAGACCCCGATATGGTTTGGCTGTGTCCCAATTCAGATCTCAACTTGAATTGTTATCCCCAGAATTCCCACATGTTGTGGGAGGGACGTTCCTGTGCTATTCTCGTGATAGTAGATAGGTCTCACGAGATCTAATGGGTTTATCAGGAGTTTGCGCTTTTACTGTTTCTCTCATTTTCTCTTGTTGCTGCCATGTAAGAAGTACCTTTCACCTTCCGCCATGATTCAGAGGCCTCCCCAGCCATGTGGAATTCTAAGTCAAATTAAACCTCTTTTCGTTCCCAGTTTTTTTTTTTTTTTTTTTTTTTTTTTTTTTTTTTTTTTTGAGACGGAGTCTTTGCTCTGTAGCCCGGGCTGGAGTGCAGTGGCCGGATCTCAGCTCACTGCAAGCTCCGCCTCCCGGGTTTGTGCCATTCTCCTGCCTCAGCCTCCCGAGTAGCTGGGACTACAAGCGCCCGCCACCTCGCCCGGCTAGTTTTTTTTTGTATTTTTAGTAGAGACGGGGTTTCACCGTGTTAGCCAGGATGGTCTCGATCTCCTGACCTCGTGATCCGCCCGTCTCGGCCTCCCAAAGTGCTGGGATTACAAGCTTGAGCCACCGCGCCCGGCCTCGTTCCCAGTTTTGGGTATGTCTTTATTAGCAGTACGAAAATGAATGAATACAACCTCTCATCTTTTTATTTATTTATTTATTTATTTATTTATTTATTTATTTTTTGTGAGACGGAGTCTCACTGAGTCGCCCAGGCTGGAGTGCAGTGGTGCGATCTTGGATCATTGCAACCTCCACCTCCTGGTTCAAGCAATTATCCTGCCTCAGCCTCCCTAGTAACTGGGATCTCAGGTGCCCACCACCATGCCTGGCTAATTTGTTTGTATTTTTAGTAACGATGGAGTTTCACCATGTTTGTTGGCCAGGCCGGTCTCCAACTCCTCACCTCAGGTGATCTGACCACCTCGGCCTCCCAAAGTGCTGGGATTACAGGCATGAGCCACTGTGCCCGACCTCCACTTTTTTTTTTTTTTTTTTTTTGAGACAGGATCTTGCTGTGTTGCCCAGGCTGGAGTGCAGTGGTGCAATCTCAGCTCACTGCAACTCCACCTCCTGGGCTCAAGCAATCCTCCCACTTCGGCCTCCCAAGTAGCTGAAACTACAGGTGTGTATCACCATGACTAGCATTTTTTTGCATTTTTTTTTTTTGTAGAGACAGGGTTTCGTCATGTAGCCCAGACTGGTCTTAAACTCCTGAGCTCAAACAATCCACTCACCTCAGCCTCCCAAAGTGCTGGGATTACAGGCAAGAGCCACTGTGCCTGGCTGTTCCCACCCGTCTTTCAATAATAATAATAATAATATACAGAGAGAGGTATTCGAAGATTTTTAATTAATGAAACAAAAATTAATGAAACAAAATAAACTTAAAGAGAACAAAAAATAAATTTAAACGTTGTAAAAAAGAAAACTCAATAGATGGATTGGAAGAGAAGGTTGAAGACGTCTCCCAGAAAGAAAGGAAACAGCATATAAAATAACAGGTAAAACATAGGCAAAGTAAAAGGCCAGTCCTGAAGAAATTCCTCAAAGATAGATTAGAAAAAGCAATTATTTCATCAATGAAATAATTTAAGATTTCTGAAAATTGAAGGATACATGTCTGCAGTGTGAAACAGTTCACTGAGTATCCAGCAATGAAAATATATCCACACCAAGACACATCACAGAGCTATTTCAGAACACAGGACTTAGGGACAGAATGTTTATGTCTCCCCTGCCCCCAGTTTATATGTTGAAATCTTAACCCCCAATGTGATAGTATTAGGAGGTGGGTCCTTCGAGAAGTAATTAGGTCTTAAGGGTGGAACTTCTTGAGTGGGATAAGTGTCCTTATAAAAGGAGACCCCACAGAGCTCGCTTTTCCACCTTTCTGCCGAGTCAGGATACAACCAGAAGAAGGCCATCTGCAATCTAGAAGAAGGCCCTCACCAGAACCTGACTATGCTGGCTCTCTGATCTTGGACTTCCAGCCTCCAGAGCTGTGAGATAAGAATTTGTGTTGTATATACGCCAGTCTATGGTACTTTGTTCCAGCAACCCAAACTGACTAAGACAATGGGGTCAATGAGAAGATTTTAAAGTTTCCAGTGGGATGGGAGAAGGAAGATTGCGTACAAAGTATCAGAAATCAAAAGGGCTCTGAACTTCTCAGCAGCAACACAGGAATTTACAAGAAAATGGGGTAAGGCATTCAAAATTCCGAAGGGAAATAGTTTCCAAATAGTTTTTTTGTTTTTTTTGTTGTTGTTGTTGTTTGTTTGTTTTAGTAGAGACAGGGTTTCTCCATGTTGGTCAGGCTGGTCTTGAACTCCCGACCTCAGGTGATCCACCTGCCTCGGCCTCCCAAAGTGCTGGGATTGCAGGCGTGAGTCACCGCGCCGGGCCAATTTCCAGATAGTATTAACTATCTAGTCAATTTCTTTTTTTTTTTTTTTTCCTTTAACTTTTATTTTAAGTTCAGGGGTACATGTGCAGGATGTGCAGGTTTATTACACAGGTAAAGATGTGCCATGGTGGTTTGCTGCACAGATCATCCCATCACCTAGGTACTAAGCCCAGCATCCATTAGCTATTCTTCCTGATGCCTTTCCTCTACCCACACCCACCCCACCCTGACAGGCCCCAGTATGTGTTGTTTCCCTGCCATGCATCCATATGTTCTCATCATTCAGCTCCCACTTATAAGTGAAAACATGCGATGTTTGGTGTTCCGTTCTGGTGTTGGTTTGTTGAGGATAATGGCTTTCAACTCCATCCATGTCCCTGCAAAGGACATGATCTCATTGTTATTTATGGCTGCATAGTATTCCATGGGTATGTATATACCACATTTTCTTTATCTAGTCTATCATCGATGGGTATTTGGGTTACCTCCCAGGTTTAGGCGATCCTCCTGCCTCAGCCTCTTGAGTAGCTGGGATTATAGGCACGCACCACTACACCTGGCTAATTTTGTATTTTTAGTAGAAATAGAGTTTTGCCATTTTGGTCAGGCTGGTCTCCAACTCCTGACTTCAGGTTATCTGCCCACCTCAGCCTCCCAAACTGCTGGGATTACAGGCATGACCCACCGCGCCCAGCCTACATTTAAGTCTTTAATCCATCTTGAGTTAACTTTTGTATAAAGTGTAAGGAAGGGGTCCAGTGTCAATTTTCTGCATATGGCTAGCCAGTTCTCTCAACACCATTTATTAAATAGGGAATCCTTTCCCCATTGCTTGTTTTTGTCAGATTTGTCAAAGATCTGGTGGTTGTAGGTGTGCGGTCTTATTTCTGAGTTCTCTGTTCAGTTCCACAGGTCTAAATATCTATTCTTGTACCAGTACCATGCTGTTTTGGTTACTGTAGCCTTGCAGTATAGTTTGAAGTCAGGTAGTAGGATGCTTCCAGCTTTGTTTTTTTTGCTTAGGATTGTCTTAAATATCTAGCCAATTTCCAAACTAAGTGTGAGGGTGCATATCTTTTACTCAAAAGCTTTACCCCTCTCCTATACACATATTTTTCTGAAGGAGTTACTGCAGGATGTGCACCACCAAAATAATGGAGTAAGTCTTGAAAAATAAACACAAGAGTTACAGGGTAAAAGAGATATAACATAGGAGAAATGCAAAAGGAATTCCCACACTTACTCAGGATGATGTACCAAGCATGGGGGCAACTCATCTGGACACTATTAGGCCCAAGTGCTCCATAAGAAACTTAAGACAATAAAACTGAGGTAATACTCAACATGAATGAATGTATCAAGAAAAGATTTGACCAGGCACGGTGGCTCACGCCTGTAATCCCAGCACTTTGGGAGGCCCAGGCAGGCGGATAAGGAGGTCAGGAAATCGAGACTATCCTGGCTAACATGGTGAAACCCTGTCTCTACTAAAAAATACAAAAACTTAGCTGGGCATGGTGGTGGGCCTCTGTAGTCCCAGCTACTGGGGAGGCTGAAGAAGGAGAATGGTGTGAACCTGGGAGGCGGAGTTTGCAGCGAGCCGAGATTGCGCCACTGCACTCCAGCCTGGGCGACAGAGGGAGACTCTGTCTCAAAAAGAAAAGAAAAGAAAAGATTTAGCCATCTGGTGGGGAATATGGATTAGGGATAAATGTGTACAAGGAAATTGGGCAAGTGAGGAAAGATGACAATTCTTAATTGAGGAAAAACTACAAGTTGTACAGTCAAGAAAAAGTAATCATCGTTGCCCATATGGCTCGACACTGAATAGCCTACAGAGTCACAGCAATGTTAACCCTGAACATTGAGTTATTCAGAAATAAGATAAATCTAAATAAGGAGAATGAGTAGCTTAGAGGTATCTATGACTTTATTTGGTAAGGGTGAAGGACAAAAGATACATAAATCCTCATGTTCATGTAGGGAAGTCAATAATGTCTAAAACAAAAAAACAAACAAACAAACAAAAAACAGAAGTAACATTACAAGTACATTACTTAGAGAAATGGAGTTACATAACGGATGAAGCATCTTTAAAAGTTAAAAATAGATACCTCTGGGAAAAGGGATATGGAAAATAAGGGGTTGGGAGACTATTTGTCTTTGCAAACTTTGTGGAACTTGGTGATAATTAAAATTATGTTTATGGGCCTGGCACGGTGGCTCACGCCTGTAATCCCAGCACTTTGGGATGCGAGGCGGGGCAGGGGGCGGGAGGATCACCTGAGGGCGGGAGTTCAAGACCAGCCTGACCAAAATGAAGAAACCCCATCTCTACTAAAATTACAAAATTAGCCAGGTGTGGTGGTGCATCCCTGTAATCCCAGCTACTTGGGAGGCTGAGGCAAGAGAATCACTTGAACCTGGGTGGTGGAGGTTGCGGTGAGCCAAGCTAACACCATTGCACTCTAGCCTGGGCAACAAGAGTGAAACTCCGTCTCAAAAAAAAAAAAAAAAAAAGGTTTATATATATTTTAATAAAAATTGAAAAAACAGGATCACAAAATGTATAAATATATGCAGAACAATGCAAAAAGCCATGGTTTTATGGTTAGAATTGATGACTAAGATTTAAATACAGGAGGCAGGGCTACATTATGACTGTCATGAGGCCTAGGCACTTTGACTATGTGGGCCCCTCACACTATAATATCAGTATTAAAATTATTTTTGATATAACTTTAAGTATTTCAATTTTTTTCCTTCTCAGGTAAAATTTAGTAGAATTTCATAGGCCTCTTAAAAGTTTCATGATCCCTAGGCATTATGCCTTCTGTGCCAGTGGATAAGTCCTTCCTGGTTAGAGAAAGAAAGGAGGAAAACTACAGAATCCTGTTTACTTCGTAGTTAACAAAGCTCCCTTTGCTTTGTGGCTCAACATTTCTAGGTCACAATAGTGGCAAATTAAGTGACTTTATAAACAATGAAGCTTCATTTGATCTGATCCCAACCCTGTTAGTACACAACCATCTTACACAATATTTTTAAAATTTATTTCATAAGAAAAACATCAGGTTGAAATGTTTAAACCCAGCAGCTTAACAAAAAACAATCATAAATTCATTGACTGCATTTTTCATTTTCCACAGGAATATTCTCAATTGAATAGATTACTCAAAGCTTTTATGTCTCCAATTATTTCTCCATTATTATAAAGTAAAAGTGACATTTTGTAACCTTTGAGTTACAAGCCTTCAACTTCTGTATGAAGAGTATGTCATACATTGTGATCAACTTAATCCTTCCCATCTCAGCTGGTTAAGTTGGTGAGACCAATACTGTTGAAACTATGCCCAAAGATGCAGATAGAAACCAAAAGCATTTGTTGAAAAATGTTTTGAATATTAATGCCTTGCAGTTGTACAGCTCTCTATATTTTTTAAAGGACTTTCTCTTTTCTGCTTGGATGTCTATTTTTTCCATATTGGCATATCTAAAACTGAAATTCCCTTCAATATTATTTCCATCTCTTCGCTTACCCAATCCATTCAACTGGAACCATATTTCTGGTCACTCCAGCTTGAACCTAGTATTCCTGCCTCTCTTCCTCACACTCAAAATCTAATTGATAAACTTCTTTTTTTTTTTTTTTTTTTTTGAGACAGAGTATCACTTTGTTGCCCAGACTGGAGTACAGTGGTGCGATCTCGGTTCACTGCAACCTCCGCCTCCCGGGTCCAAGCGATTCTCCTGTCTCAGCCCCCCGAGTAGCTGGGACTACAGGCGCATGCCACCACGCCCGGCTAATTTTTTCTATTTTTTTAGTAGAGACGGGGTTTCACCGTGTTAGCCAGGATGGTCTCCATCTCCTTACCTCGTGATCTGCCCGCCTCGGCCTCCCAAAGTGCTGGGATTACAGGCGTGAGCCACCGCACCCGGCAATTAAAAAGTTCTATTAGGCACTCCAGCCTGGGCGACAGAGCGCGACTCTGTCTCAAAAAAAAAAAAAAAAAAAAAAAAATTTCCATTGGTTGTTCATTATATTTTTTTTACATATCTACATTATCAATGTCCAATCCTACCACCAAACTTGAACTTGCCTTTGTACTTGAACTTTTGTACTGGCGTCTTAACTAGCCTCACTCAAACAACTCTTCCTCCTTCAATTCATCCTACACTTTGCCATCAAATCAACTTGTTAACATGGTAATCGTGTTATCCGAAAGTCTTCAATGGCTCCCAATTGCTTACAGGATAAAACTGGCCATTTGTCTAATATCTGATAATATCAATGTGTAATGGCCATTTATCTGTAGTATAATACCAACCCATGCTGGATACTCTGAGACTTTTCTAGTCACTTTTTGCTGAACATCTTTTACAGCTCACCCCCATGGTCACTCTGTTCTTTCATCTGGAGTGCCTAATCATATTAATGTAGCTCAAGTCTACCTTCTTGTTGAAGCTTTTTCTGAGTACTCATCTCATAATGATTGTGTCCTTTGGATTCTTCACACTTACTGTGAACACCATCATTTAAAACATATCAGATACTGCCTTGTATAGTTATATTCTGTTTATATATAAGTCTCCTGAACAAATGATAAGCTTTGAGGGCCCAGAGGCTGTCTGATCCCACCATGTAGGGTCACATGGTATGTGTCCATTAAATAACTGACTGATAAGGGGAAAGACTTTTTTTTTTTTTTTTTTTTTGAGATGGAGTTTTGCTCATGTCACCCAGGATGGAGTGCAATGGCATGATCTCGGCTCACTGCAACCTGCGCCTCCCAGGTTCAAAAGATTATTTTGCCTCAGCCTCCCGAGTAGCTGGGATTATAGGCGCCCGCTACCATGCCCAGCTAATTTTTGCATTTTTAGTAGAAATGGAGTTTCACCATGTTGGCCAGGCTGGTCTTGAACTCCTGACATCGTGAGCTGCCTGTCTCGGCTTCCCAAATGAGCCGGGATTACAGGTGTGAGCCTCCACTGCCTGGCTTGTAGGATGAGTGGATGGATCCACTAGATGACCTCCCAAGGCCCACCGAGTTCTAATAGTCTGTAACATTATATCTCTCCGGAGAGCACACATCGTCTTTAAGAATTATGGGAGAATATCCTCTATCTGGCTCCTGTCCCAGAATTGCAAACTGAGCCACACTAAGTGAAGAGAACCTGTTCCCCTCCCAGCCCTGCGGCTTCTAAAAACAGTTTTGAAACTGGTAGCAGCTGTGAATTTGGAGGACTCTGCTTCTGCCCCACCCCAGCTGTGCCTGTTTTGGGAATTCCGGCCGGGCTTGTACTCAGCCAGCATCCTGTCCTAGTAGCACTAACTGTACCCAGGCTTACTGGAAAGGGATAACCCTTTCGGGGCCCACTTACCAAGTCTCTATTTCCAGCTCCTCCTGCTGGATGGGGGAGGGGTGGGAAAAAGAGCCTTTTCTTCCTTCAACTTCAAGACAACAGCCAGTGTTTGGGGAACAGGTCTCATTAATTAGCTCAGCAAGATTTTTAAACTGTTTATTAACTTCATATTTTAAAAGTTGGGACATTTGTCTGTTTTGCAGTTCCAAAATCTTTTAAAATATATGTATTTTTTCAATTTTCCCACTTTGGAGAAAGAATACTATTCTGATGGTTGTCCTTTGAAATTAATTATGAAAGCTGAGATTGTTGGGGGGATATTTTTTTTTTTTTTTTTTTTTTGCTGTTTTCTGAAGTAAGAGCAGTTTTTGCGTATTTGCAAAAATCTCTAGTTCATTTTTTAGCTCAGGGTAGTTATAATAACTACCCTGATATACAAATTTATCAACCAAAAAGGCAGTAATATGAATAGTCTTTAACAGTGCTAGCACATTGTAAAATCCCAAAGGCCCAACTTCTAAATGCAAAGAAGGGGGGTGGGGATTGTCATCTTCATTATAGATCACTCGCCTACCAAGGCTTACCCAGAGTCCTGAACAATGGGGAAAGCCAAATACTTTAGGCCTGAGATCACCCACTGTCAACCAACCTTCGTTTAAAAAGAGAAGAGAAAGAGGGAGATAGAAAAAATTTCTTCTGTCGTTTTCTTAATAAGTATTTAAGTATTTAGTGACCTGCTGATTTCTCTATGGGATTTAAGGCTATTTATATAAAGATTAAATAACATTGAAACTAAGTGAATGAGGAAACCTGTGCTAAAGAAAAATTATAGATTGGAAAGAAAAGAGATTAAGACACGAAAATATATGAGGATATTTTTGCATATTTCTTTGGTGAGAATACTCACTTAATCATCACTAAACATTATTTGTTACCAGGATGGTACTAGTAGTAAAAGGCTCTTCAAGAGCTATTCTGTTACGTGGCCCACTCCAGCTGTGTCAAAGCCCTGCATATTTTGCTTATCTTCCTTTGGCTCATGATAAGGTAGTGAATACCAGAGTGTGGTTTGTTTAATATTAACCTGAGAGTTCGATGCCATTAACAGAGCCAAGATTCCAGGGACTAACCCCTTTAAATTCTAGAAGTTGCAATTTTCATTTTTCTTTGTGATCGATTAACTGTCTCCACTTGGCTATATGAATAGTGTGGTTTCTACGTGCTACCTTCCTGAACTTGACCTCCAGCCTCTCAGTGGTTACCTTGAGAAGCCAACTGTTTGGATCCTGCCAGAGATCCAGGGGTTGCATTCATTTTTCTGGTTCTGTGGAAATGAGGTTTTTCTGTCAGAGCTTTTGTTTCTAATATCACTTGCATAGTTTCCTGATGATGCTGCAGTTTTTTTAGAACACTTCAATACCATCTTATGTTTTTCGCACAAATTCCATAACCAACACATGACACATTTTTAACACATTAAGAGTAGAACTGATTTTCTTCAATCTAGAAAATATTCCTAAAAAGGGAACTCAATCCCAGCTTGTTTATCAGTTTCCCCTAAAACTAAGCTTTTCTCTGTTTAAGCATGATGTTCCTTCAGCGTGTAAGCTGGGATGTAGGTGGGAAAACTTGCCGAAGAATTCTTCTGGAGGAGAGAGTATAAATGTTTCTACACCCTATGACTAATCAGAGATGGAAAACCAGGGGCTGGGCGACAGCTCATACACTAAAGAATTCTAGCACTGGAAAAGAATGTTGCCCTAGGGCCAATGTTTTCACAGCTACATTTCTTCCCTCAAAGTTGGCCTTGGGTAAACATGGAGGAACAGGCATCAATAGTGGAAGGTTGACATCAAAGAGGGAGGGTGGAAGGAAGAGAGAGGCAAGAAAGAGAATTCCACTCCTGGGTTCTTTTTTGGCCACCTTGTCCCATTGTAAGAGCACGTATCCCAATTTTTACTCAGCAGAGAAGGTGACCATAAAGGTGAAAAACGGATTTCTCTCCTACTATTTTAAGTAAAAATCCATTTAAATTTATTTTGTGAACATTTAAATAATTGTTTGCATATTTCTGTCTAAAAAGAGACAACAGACCACCTCAGAGCGCATGCCCTGGCTGTAGGCTCCACTCCCATTTGCCAGTTGTGACGTCAGGAAAATATTCAACTCCTCAGTTTTCATCATACCTACTTCATAAGGGTGATGGAAGATTAAATGAATATAATACATAAACCCATTTAGCATAACTCTGAAGACATAGTATTCAATAAGCGATTTTCATTCTTTACATTTTATTCAAAAGTACCTGATACATAGTCAATACCTATTTTGAATGTTTTCCTTTGGTTTTATTACGAGACTGGGCTAACGCCTATAAACATCTTATTTCATTCTCAAACCTTATAAATAGGTGTGATACATATTTTGCAGATAAAGAAACTGAATCTTAGTGCAATGGATTGAATGTTTGTGTCTCTCCAAATTCAATATTGGGCCCTAATCCTCAACGGGATGGTATTTGGAGATGGGACCCTTTGGGAAGTGTCAGGTTTAAATGAAGTCATAATGTTACTGGAGGAGGGTGCCCAGGTTCTTGGCACCTTGCACAAAGAATTGGACAAAACGCATCACCAAAGCAAGGAAAGAATGAAGAAATTTATGGAAAATTAAACTGCACTCCACAGTGTAGGAGCAGGCCCGAGTATAGGGGCTCTAGGGCACCATTACAGAATTTGTGGGAGTTTAAATACCCTCTAGAGGATTCCATTGGTTACTTGGTGTACACATTATGTAAATGGACAGGATGAAATAAAGTTACAAAGCCGTTTGCTCAGCAAACGCCCTATGGAGAGGATGTTTCCTGTCATAGCTGAAGTGTGAATCGGCCTTATGTTCCCTGCCTCCAGACCCTATTTTCCTGCCTCAATATGGATGGAGGCCTCATGACGGAATTAATGCCCTTATTAAAGAGGGAGAGACCAGAGACCAGAGCCCTTTCTCTCCCCGATATGTGAGGATATAGCAAGAAGGCGTTTGTCTTTAAACCAGAAAGAAGCCCTTCACAGGTACCAAATTGGCCGGCACTTTGGTCTTGAACTTCCTAACCTCCAGATCTATGAGAAATAAATTTCTGATGTTAAATCACCCAGCCTACGGTATTTTGCTATGGCAGTCTGAGCTGACAAAGACACCTAGCAAGGTGAAGGAAGGTCACCTGAGATGACATAGCTACTGAGGGATTGTGCCAGATCTTGAGTAAGTGTCTCATGCCAATGCCTAGCCTTTTTGCATAAAACCATGCTGCCACCCAATGTTAGAGGGAAGCAAGTTGGGTTTCTCCAGACAGCCTGAATCTACCTGGTACACTCTGCTATGCGTGATACTGTTGTCATATGTAAGTTACTTGGCTTCTCTTTGCCTTGGTCTCTTCATCTGTAAAATGGGGCTAATAGTCATACTATATCCCACAGAACTGTAAACAGTCTTACATGAAGACATGAAATTTTGAAATCAGTGTTTGGCATATGGTAAATTATAGTATTATTAACTTTATCATTGTGATTACTATATATAACCCTGGGGTCAAACCAGATTAGCTTTCGGGAGATAGGAGGAAAGAGCAACAAATATTATATTTTCAGCACAGTTTGTAAAACTTCATGTAGTGCAATACTTGTACAGGTAGTACAAATGTATTACTTGTGGGCTATTAACTGTGTTTCCTGAAATCATCCCTGACCACTTTAGAGTAGAACATGACTCGTCCCCCAGCAGAATCATGAGTAGAGCTTTTAGAAAACACATCTCAACCCACACTCCTATCCCTAACCCCAGAACCACCTACCTCCACCCCATTCCCATCCCAGACCACTAATCAGAAGCTGAATTTTTAAAGTATCTCAAATTATTCAAATGTCAGATGTTAAACCTTTTTTTTTTCTTTCTTTTTTTGAGAGAGGGTCATGCTGTCTCACCCAGGCTAAAGTGCAGTGGCACGATCATGGGTCCCTGTACTTCAACCTTTCTGGCTCAATTGATCCTCCCTCCTCAGCCTCCCAAGTTTTTGGGACTACAGGCACAAGCCACCATGCCTGGCTAAGTTTTTTTTTTTTTTTTTTTTTTTTTGAGACAGTTGCTCTGTTGCCTAGCCTGGAGTGCAGTGATGCAATCTTGGCTCCCTGAAACCTCTGCCTCCTAGGTTCAAGCAATTATCCTGCCTCAGCCTCCCAAGTAGCTGAGACTACAGGTGCATGCCACCATGCTTGACCAATTTTTGCATTTTCAGTAGAGACGGGGTTTCACCATGTTGGCCAATGCCTGGTTGATTTTTACATTTTTTGTAGAGACAGGGTCTTGCTATGTTGCCCAGGTTGGTCTCAAACTCCTAGCCTCAGCCTCCCAAAGTACTGCGATTACAGGTATGAACTACCATGCCTTCTAATTCAGTCCATTAAAAAAACCAAAAAACAAGCAAACAAACAAAAAACAAGAAGAGAGAGAGAAATTAAGAGATTTTCTCATTTCCCAGGGTTCCGGGCTTTTTTTGTTGTTGTTTCTATTTTTTTTTTTTTTTTAATTTTGAGACAGGGTCTCACTCTGTCACTTAGGCTGGAGTGCAGTGGTGTGATCATGGCTCATAGCCTCTACCTTCTCAGGTTCAGGTGATCCTCCTGCCTCAGCCTCCTGAATAGCTGAGACACAGGCACGTGCCACAAAACCTGGATAATTTTTAAATATTTTTGTAGAAAAGGAGTTTCGCCATGTTGCCCATGCTAGTCTGGAATTCCTGGACTCATGCAATCTGCCAGTTTCGGCTTCCCAAAGTGCTGGGATTACAGGCATGAGCTAACCATGCCTGGCCAGTTCGCGGCTCTTTCTACCGTAAGGAGTTGACATCCACTCAAATGTACAGCCTGATTACTCCAGGTCTATTGTCTTTTTTCCTTGTCAGTCAAAAAATATATGAAGTCAATAGAAATGCTAACTTCGTCTCACAGATTCTTCCCTTTACAGCAGGGATGTTAGGAGGCTGCGTTTGGGAGAAGACTTGAGTGCCAAAACCCTCTCCCCTCTTCTGTGAGTGAGGGTGACAGAAAAAAAGGAACTCACATAAATGAGCTGATCTCCGAGCCTGTCATAATTACTATTAGGATTCTCCATGAAAATCTGTAAGTTATCTTATTTTTGGCCTAGTCCTGGTTAAAACATAATGTTAGGTTACCCTTTTGAAAAGTAGTATACCCTTTTGAATAGTAGTATCTCCCTTTGGTGTTTTTAACCAGATGTGACCCACTTTTTTGTTTTTCAGGCTGCTGTTAACACTGGGGTTGAGGTTGGCCCATTGATTCTTTGGAAGATATCAAGCCATTCATTTACTTATTCCCTGTCAGGCTGAACTGTGCTTGTAGATCCGCCAAATGACTTTCATAGCAAAAATGCTTCTGTACTGTTGACTTGTAAACGTGGCCTTAGAGTCAACAGGGTCTTTTCTCTAAGACCTCCCAGGCATTTCAAGAAATCTAAGACCAACAAAATCTCTTCATGTATCCCATGAAACCCATTTGTAGATATGACCTAACAACTGCCTTAACTATTGTTTAAAAACTAAGAATGCAATCATTTTTTGAGTTTGTTTCTAAGTATCTCCCAAACAGTAATAGTTTATAAAATGTGAAGAACAGCTATAGCCACCAAGAGAAAACTAACAGAATTGTTATAAATACCTAATCTTAGTAGTGAGCAGCTGTAAGCTAGAAATATGCCTAATGCTAAAAGGGATGTTTCTATTTTCTTAAAAAGGAAGAAAAAAATATTCATAGGGACTTGTTTCTATTTCTTAATACAGATACTCCCTATGTGAAATCTTTCTTTTGGGGTTGCCAGGAGTGGGAAATTAGAGAGGAAATATCGTCATAGTTTTTAACCCAGTGGTTTATTCTCCTGAAGCCCAGAGGGAAAAGAAATGTTCCCATAACAAACATTCTGAATCCCTTTTATTATAATACTCATCAACCTTACAATTGCTTCTTCAATTATCTATCTTCCCAGTTAGACTATAAATTCCACGAGAGCGACTACATTTTTCCCATTCACTATTCTGTCTCTGGTACAGAGCCTTGGCACATAGTTTGATGTGCAATTAATAATATCTTTTGAATAAAAACGTTGAATAAATTACATTGAAGCAATAGCCTTCAACAGGAATAATGGGAGATATGGAGATTTAAATTGCAGATGAAGCCACTGTGTGGAGTTGGAGTTACTGGATGTGTTCAAAGTGATATAGTTTATAATGCGAATAATTAGATGAAAGAAAGGGAATTTCTGGTTTTGAAGGCAAAAACAGAGAAGAACCTGACACTGGTAATCATTAAGAATCAAAGAGAATAACGTATTTCAAATTGCACCTAAGTCTAATTGTCTTGAAACAGTTTTGCTATCTATTATACAGTACATAGTAGTGTTTTAGGTTTCATTTGTTTTAACAAAGAGGGGTTTTAGCTTTTTTTAAGTACTAGTGTAAAAGTAGTCACATCCGTGGTTTAGACTGTATAATTTCAACAACACAATCAGCATCCTAAAGCCATCTGAGGTAGTGTACATCATTGCTGGTTTTATTGTTGATAAATAAAGCTCTTGAAAAATAAATCTCCAAAGTTAAACATATGAGTATCTACGATAATGTTATAAATGCCACCTTTTTAAAAAATTAAGAGAACAATATTATTTCATACAACAACCTTTTTTTGGTGGGATGAATATCTGAAAATGTGATGATGAAAAAGTCAAGTTGAAAAATAGTTGAGAGCATATCTCTTCATCAAACTTCAGTCCCTTGATAGTGCTGCTTCTCCTACAGAAAAGTGAGAATAATTGACTCAGAATTCCAACAGCAGATCAGTGCCAACATTTGAGAGCTATGAACATGTAAAGTAAAGGAGACAAATGTACCCAAAGTGAATTCTTAAAGAATTTTGAAAGACTACCTTAGAATTAAAAGATCATTGAGGACCAGACATTGTGGCTCAAGCCTGTAATCCAAGCACTTTGGGAGGTCACAGCAGGAGGATCACTTGAGCCTAGAAATTTGAGGCCAGCCTGGGCAACACAGAGAAACCCTGTCTCTACAATATATTTTTAAAAATTCTCCAGACATGATGGTGTGCACCTATAGTCTCAGCCACTTAGGAGGCTGAGGCGGGAGGATCACTTGAGACAGGGAGATTGAGGCTGCAGTGAGCCATGATCACACCACACACCACTACACTCCAGCCTGGGTGACAGAGTAAGATACTGTGGCAGGAAAAAAAAAAAAAAAAAAAAAAGGAATATAGCATAAAATTTACCATCTTAGGGAAATAACAATGAAGACTAGAGCAGAGATAAGTAAAATTGAGAAGAGAAAAATTATTTTAAAAATCAATGACGCTAAGATCAACAAAGCTAAGAGCTGAAAAGATTAATAAAATTGAGAAACCCTTACCTAGATTAACTAAGGAAAAAAAGACAGAAGATTCAAATAACTAAAATCAGAAGTGAAATAGGAGATATTACAACTGATGCCACAGAAATGAAAAGGGTTATAAGAGTGCTGTGGTTTGACTATGTCCCCCAGCAGTTCATGTGTTGAGACCTTAATTCCTTAATGCACAGTAGTGTTAGGAGGTGAGGCCTAGTAAGAGGTTTTTGGGTTGCAGGTGTGGAGCCCTCACGAATGGACTAATGCTGTTCTCTAGGAACTTGGTTAGTTACCTCAAAAGCAAGTAGATGTAAAGCCAGCCCAGGCCTTTGTACTTGTCTCTGTTCACATGGCTTTCTTCCCCTTCCCCTTACCTGCTATGCTATGTAGCAGCTCAAGGCCCTCACCAGATGTGGCCACCATCTTGGACTTCCCTGCTTCCAAAGCCATAAGCTAAAGAAACTTTTTTTCTTTATAAATGACCCAGCCTTAAGTGTTCTATTATAGTCACAAAAGACAGACTAAGACAAAATGAATACTATGAACAACTGTATGCCAATACATTGGATAACCTAGAAGAAATGGAAATATTGCTAGAAACACACAAGCTGCCAAGACTGAATCATGAAGAAAAAGAAAATCTGAACAGACCAATAACTAGTGAGGAGGTTGAATCAGTAATTAAAAACCTCCCAACAGATCCTCTGGCTTGAGGCTGTCCAGGCTAGAGCATCAGAAAAAGACAAAAGATTGGATTGTAAGAAAAGAAAGCAGAAGCCATGTTTTGAAGACCTGTATTGCAGATGCTTCATCAGTTTGTAAGACATGAGTCCAAAATATCTAGCAGTTTGGTTTTTGAAAGATCTCTGA
Organism: Papio anubis; assembly: GCF_008728515.1. Classification (NCBI taxonomy): domain Eukaryota; kingdom Metazoa; phylum Chordata; class Mammalia; order Primates; family Cercopithecidae; genus Papio; species Papio anubis. The sequence continues at coordinate 118,309,547 of NC_044981.1, forward strand.
ATCATGTGCAGTTACTTGGGCAAGTGGGCCAAGACCCTGTGATTTAATAGTTGGGGGGGGGAAAAAATCTAGTCACAATATTCTATTTACCCACAAATGAGATATAGCAATCAAGGGAAAATGAGGTATAGCAAATGGGTGCTTAGATGGGTTAATTTAGTTGTTAATATTAGAGAAATAATGTACAGTACTAAAGAGCTAATTAGGAAGATGATTATTAGGGTATGATCGTGAAAGGAAATGAGTTTTTCTATAATAGGTGACGTAGTGTCTTGAAATCCTAGCTGAAATGGATATGCCAGTCAAAAGTCAACACGGCACAGAGCATCAGTATTCCTACCCAGCCTGAGAGATGTGGCATATCAGTATATGAAAAAGAGGTCTAGAAGTTATGTGGGAGGGAGGAAAACTATGATGAATACTTGGATACAAATAACATGAGGCAACAATCACAGCTGATAACATTATATTTCTGAGGGACCAGACAAAAGAGAAGGCATAGAGTGGGTAATTCTTCTTTGACCATTGTTTGGTACAGTCTCAATTCCAAATCATGTACAATCTTTATAGTTTCTAAGGACAAGACTTAAAATGTTCTTATTTTGAAAAACAAAAAAAAACCAAAAAACCAGGGTTGGGCACAGTGGTTCATGCCTGTAATCCCAGTATTTTGGGAGGCCAAGGTGGGCAGATCGCTTGAGTCTAGGAGTTTGAGACCAACCTGGCTGACATGGTGAAACCCCATGTCTACTAAAAATGCAAAAATTAGCTGATCATGGTGGTGAGCACCTGTAATCCCAGCTACTTGGGAGGCTGAGGCTTGAGAATCACTTGAACCCAGGAGGCAGAGGTTGCAGTGAGTTGAGATTGTGCCACTGCACTCCAGCCTGGGTGACACAGTGAGACTCTCTCAGAAACAAAAACGAAAACCAAAAAACCCACACTACTCCCAATAAGGAAAAGCCCAGGATCAGATGACTTCACTGAATAATTCTATCAAACATTCGAAAAATAATCAACAACAATCCTCCTCCAAATTTTTCTTTAAAAATTTAAAGAAAAGGAACACATCCAAGCTCATTTTGTGAGGCCAATATAATTAACCTGATTCCAAAGACAGATAAAGACACCATACGAAAAGAAAACTAAAGACCAACATCCCTGATGAATATTAATGCAATAATCCTTAAAAAAAAAACTAGCAAACTTAATTCAATAGAATTTTAAAAGGATAATGTACCATGACCAAAGGATGTATTTATTTCTAGAATACACTATAGTTCAATATATGATAACCAATAAATGTAATACAACTCATTAACGGAATAAAGGATAAAAACATATGACTATCTCAATTGATGCAAAACCAAAAAAACCTATTTGGCAAGATCGACACCCTTTCATGATAAAAACACTCATCAAACTAGGAATAAAGGAAACTACCTCAATATAACAAAGACCAGATATGAAAATTTCATCATTAATATCCTGCTCAAGGTGAAAGACTGAAAAGTTTTCCTCTAAGATCAGGAACAAGACAAGGATGCTTATTCCTGCTGCTTCCATTCAATGTAGTATTGGAAGTTTTAGCCAGTGTCATTAGGCAAGAAAAATAAAATAAAATAAATAAGTAATAAAAGACTGGGCTTAGTGGCTCATACCCATAGTCCCAGCTACTTGGGAGACTGAGATGGGAGGATTCCTTGAGCTCAGGAGTTCAAGGCCCCAGTGAGGTATGATCATGCCACTACACTCCAGCCTGGGCAACAGAGTAAGACCCTGTCTCAAAAAAAAAAAAAAAAAAAAAAGTCGGACTCTTACCTTATACCATATATAAAAATTAACTCAAAATGGATTAAAGACCTAAATGTAATACCTAAACCTATAAAACTCCTAGGAGAAAACACAAGGAAAATGTTTTATGACATTGGAGTTGGTAATGATTTCTTTGATATGAAATCGTTTTGACACCCAAAGCACAAGCAACAAAAGGAAAACAAATAGCGATACATCAGACTTAAAGATTTTTGTTCATTAAAAGACACAATCAAGGCTGGATACAGTGGCTCATTCCTGTAATCCCAGAATTTTGGTGTGCTGAGAGGCAAGAGGAACTCATGAGCCCAGAAGTTTGAGGTTGCAGTGAGCCATGATTATGCCACTGCACTTCAGTCTGGGAAACAGAGTGAGAACCTGGTAAAAAAAACAAACAAAACAGAACAAAACAAAAAAAGAAACATACAATTAACAGAAGGAAAAGGCAACCTACGGAATGTGAGAAAATATTTGCAAAACATGTATGTCTGATAAGGTGTTAATATCCAGAATATATAATATACAATTTAACGATGATAAAAAATCAAATAACCCAATTAACAAATGGGTAACATTTCTTCAAAGATCATATACAAATGGGGCCAAAAGCATATGAAAAGATGGTTAGTATCAATAATTGTCAGAGAAATGCAAATTAAAACACAATGCGATATCACCTCATACTCTTTAGGACGGCTACTATTAAAAAAACAGAAAATAACAGGTGTTGGCAGGGATGTGGAGGTGAAACCCTTGTGCATTGTTAGTATGGTTGTAAAATGGTGCTTTGGAAAACAGTTTTAGTTGTTACTAAAACAAGTAAAATTAGAACCATTGTGTGATGCAGCAAACCCACTTCTGTGTATATATCCAAAAGAATTGAAAGCAGAATCTCAAAGACATTTACACACCCAGGTTCATAGCATCCTTATTCATCATACTCAATAATGAGTATGACCATTACATCAGATTCTTCAAGCCAAAAGGTTAAAGAACCCAAATGTCCATTGACACTTGAATGAATAAACAAAATGTGGAATACACATACAATGGAATACAATGCCACCTTAATAAAGAAGGAAATTCTGATAGATGCTGCAACATAGATGAACCTTGAGGATATATGCTAAGTGAAATAAGCCAGTCACAAAAGAACAGATACTGCATGATTCCACTTACATGAGGTATCTGAAGTATTCAAATTCAGGCCAGTTCGGTGGCTCACACCTGTAATCTCAGCATTTTGGGAGGCTGAGGCAGGTGAATCACCTGAGGTCAGGAGTTCGAGACCAGCCTGGCCAACATGGCAAAATCCCTCTCCACTAAAGATACAAAAATTAGTCGGGCATGGTGGCAGACACCTGTAATCCCAGCTACTCAGGAGGGTGAGGCGGGACAATCGCTTGCACCTGGGAGGCAGAGGTTGCAGTGAGCCAAGATCATACCAGCGCACTCCAGCCTGGGTGACAGAGCAAGACTCCTTCTCAAAAATAAATAAATAAATAAATAAATAATTCAAATTCTTACAGACAGAAAGAATGATGGTTGCCAGGGGCTGGGGAGACAGAACAAAGTGGAAGCTGTTATTTAATATATAGAGAGGTTCAGATTTGCAAGATGAGGAAGTTCTAGAGATAGGTTTCACAACAACATGAATATATTTAACACTATCTGACAGTACCCTTAGAAATGGTTAAGATGATAAATTTTAGGAATGTTTTAATTCACAATAAAAATTTCTGTAAATGAGTAAATAAATAAATAAAACTGACCACACCAAGTGTTGACATGGATATAGAAGAACTGCAACCTTCATACATTGCCAGTGGGAATGTCCATCCACTTTGGAAAACACTTTGGCAGTTTCTTAAAGACTAAACATATATCTCCCACACCACACTAGGTATTTATCCAAGAAAAAGTAAGGCATATGTCTGTACAGACTTGAACAAGGATGTTCATCGTAGCTTTATGAGTAATAGTCAAATCTAGAAACAATCCAAGCATACATCAACAGTGTCTAAAGACAACATTATAACACATTTAGTTATAATTGGCTTTTATTCATGACTTATGAATCAGGGTAACCTTCATTCTACAAAATAGAATGAGAGCTCCACTGAGCAACAGTGGGGGTTGCAAGGTGAGAGCAAGAAGACAGAAAAGAAAAAATAAGTAAACTAATCGTTTTTTTGGTAAGGATTAAAGCAGAGGGGACTTCCTTATTATGCTGGTTCAGCTAGACTGGAATCTCCTGTTTTCAGGAAAACTGATTTGTTTTGGGATCTGTCTGCTTCCTTAAAGTTTCAACTTGATTATGTAGCATTTAGCATGAGTGACTCCATTTTGGTTTGATCTGATCTGTTGGAGTCTTGTTCAGGAGCTCAGTACAAATTAATGGCCTCCGCAATTTTCGTTTAACAAAAGTGAATAAAGAAATTGTGTATATCCATACAACGGAATATTACTCACAAAGTAAGTATACTTTTTACATATAATTTATTGAGTTTTTATTATGTACCAAGCACTCTGCCAAATGCTTTAAACATGTAATCACAACAACTCAGTGAGGTAGGAATAACTAGCCTTATTACGCAGGTGGTGAGGCTGAGTTTTGTAGAAGTTTAGTAACATATACAAGGTTACACAGCCAAACTGTGTCAAAATCAGAGTTTAAACTTAGGTCTAGAGTAATGGCAAAAATAAGAGTGTTCAATCCCTACACTGTATTTCTTGAATTCAAACAGTAGCTATACGCTCCTGATGATAGTAAACATCCTATACACTCTTGATGATAGGTTGATGATAGTAAACATCTCTGTTGATGAATTTCTCAGAAAACAAAGCTCTGGCTGTTCGCTGGTTGTGTTATCTGCCACTATAGTGCAATGGTTTAGAATGTGAACTGTAAATGTCAACAGCCCAGGTGTGGATTCCCACTGCTACCACTTTCCAGTTGTGTGAGCTATTTAATCTTTCTGTTCTGTTATCTCTAAAATGGAGATAATAGAATCTGTCTCATTCTCTGATTGAACTTCTAACAGTTTCTGGCACATGATAAAACTTTACCCATCTTTCTTTAACTTCTTGCATTTAACTTTAAATGCTTCTTGTCTCTGTCAAGAAAGATAAGCCACTCTTTAAAAAATGTATTTAATTTAATGTGTTAAAGCCTGTTATATGCAATGTCCTGGACATTGTTGGGGATACAAAGATGAGTCAGATAGGAGAATCTCAGATGGGAGAATCCCTGTCTCCAGGAATTTTGCAATCTATTAAGCAAAAGCCATGCTCAGTTAATTCAATACTCTTAACATTCATGTGACCTGTGCCTTGTGGTTGGTTGAACTTTATATTTAAATTTTTGACTTTGCAACATTCTAACATATTTTGCATTATGAAATACTGTGTCTGGGCCTATTCTCATTTAGGCCTTCTTAAATTATCAGCCTTTCCTCCTTGAGAGCAATATTTATTGATAATAATATTTCATTTTTTTTTTACTGTAAAAACTTACTGAAACTTTCCAAGCTTATCCCATTTTGAAATAATTTTTGTAAAGTCTTTTAAGTATTATCAAATTAATATGTAGGTATTGTAATGTTATACACAGTAATGGCCTGACTCTTTAGTGAGGGACAGACAGAATTACAGGTTGTGACAGCTTAAAGCAAACCAAGCTTTTCATGTTGTGCAAGTGACCTCTTTTGCTTTCATGATTGACTGAATCTACTGAAGACAGAAGTAAAACCAGCTTCAATTTTGGTAACCCTGTATGTGTTACTGAACTCCAAAACCTGTATCATAAGGCTAGTTATTCCTATCTCACTGAGTTGTTATGATTACATATTTAAAGCATTTGGCACAATTCTTGGTACGTAATAAAACCTCAATAAATTATATGTAAAAGTATACTCACTTTGTAATATTTCCTTGTATGGATGTACACAATTAGTTTATTCACTTTTGTTAAACAGAAATTTTGGAGGCCATTATTTTGAACTGAGCTCCTGAACTTGTCTAAATTGATCATTTCACCCCTCTGCAGTGTTGCCTGTAGGAAAAGGCAAATAGGAAAACTACATCAGATTCCCTGGTTTAGGGATCAGCATTGTGATAGAAGCTACACAGTAGAATGTTAGAGATTGAATTGTATTTTCTCAAAATCCATATGCTGAAGTCCTAACGCCCAGCTCCTCAGAATGTGACCTTATTTGGAAGTGGGGTTGTTGTATATGCGATTAGTTAAGATAAAGTCAGTAGGGTGGGCCCCTAACCCAATATGGCTGATGTATTTATAAAAAGGGAAAATATGAACACAGAGATTCACACATAGAAATTGCCACATGAAGACGAGTTATACCGCCACAAACCAAGGAACTACAAGAAACCAGGAGAGACACCCGGAACAGCTACCTCTCCCGTGTCCTCAGAGGGAGTACGGAGCAGCTGGCATCTTGATTTCACACTTGAAGCCTCCAGAACTGCAAGACAATACACTTCTGGTGTTTAAGCCACTCAGTTGGGAGTACTTTGTTACAGCAGTCCTGGGGAACTTACGCAAGATGGGAGGCGAATTCTGTTTTCTTCTTTTGTTCTTTTCTCCACTATGATACACAAATGCAAGCGCTCTTCTGTAACTTGACTTTTTTTTTTTAACTTAAGGATACAAAGATGTAATACTTCCCCCATGTTGCTTAAGGCCTACTATGAGAGATAAAACAGATCAACTGGGAGGTCATGGCTTAAATCTAGGCTCTGTCACTTTATTCTGTAGTTCTAGGCAAGTTACTTAGCTTTCCCAAATTTCAGCTTGTTTATCTATAATATGGAGATAATAATATCACTTACCAGTGTTATTGAATAGTTTGAGATAATGTGGGTAAATAGTGTGTGCTCACGAAATGCACCCATATCACAGGGCAACTGCAGTTTAAGGCAGAATGATCTAGACAGGAACGGAAGTATAGCAGGTGCTTTGGGATCTCAGTGGGGAGAGATTTCACATATGCCTGGAAACCTGGGTGAAAGTGATGGCATTTAGGTAGGTCTTTAAATAATTGCAAATTGAGTCAGTGAGAAGGCACTCATGGTGAAAGAAACAGCATGAATGAAGGCAGTAGGTCTCCCAAACACAGAGCACATTCAACAAGTAGTGTGGCTTAGGCTGGAGTATTAGATATAAATTTCAGCTTAACTATCTTCCTCGAAGAGCTCTCTTGATGACGCTGGTTTAGTTGCACACTTCCTCCCCATCCATCTCCAGCACATTGCTGTATTTATTTCCTTCTTAATATATATCACATGTGGAGTCCTAATTAGGGAGGGGGAGTTGGGCTGGCAGGACCTAGGGAAAGCAAAAGACAGGTAATGTATAAGCCTGCCTTTCTTCATGGCGCAGGACACATAGCCCTCCTGTGCAAATAACTCATGATCTTCTTACACCTAGTGACCCTTGGCTGATAGAAAAAGTCAAGTTAGCTCACTGCAACCTTGGCATTATCAATACTACACAAAGCCCTCTTCAGCACACAGCACAAACACCATTCTATAAAATCCCCGGCAAGCTTTTGTCTCTTTGCAGTCAGTTCCTTTTTGCTGACCTGCCCATTGCACCCTTGCAACATATTTTCATGCTTTCTCTAATAAATCTGCTTTTCTTTACCTACAACTGTCTTGGTAAATTCTTCGTACTGCCATACCTCCAGCCCCAAATAGTCGCTAATTACCAATGATGTCACAAACTGTAATTCTCCTGTTTATCTGCCTGTTTACTTAACTATTGTCTGTTTCCCCTACTAGACAAGGGCAGGGACTAGCACTTTTATTCAGAACTGTCCCAGCATTTAACACAGGAGATGCCCAACAAATATTGAGCAAGGAAAAAAGGAAGGAAGAAAAGGAGAGGAGTGGGAGGTAGGGGGAGAAAGGAGGAAACTGCCCGGAGTAGTAGAGGAGTGCCATCAAATCCGTTGAAGTACTAGCTTGGAACCAGAGGATGGAGGGGCTCTTGGAAGGCAGGGTTATTAAAAATCTCAGCTCAGGCTTCTGAATCAGAATTCCTAAGGGAATGATTTGGTAGTCTGCATGTACAACAACCACCCCAGGTGAGTCAGATTCAGGCAAATTTGGGAAATACTATATAGACCCAGCAGTACCAGCATCAGCCGGGAATTCATTAGAAAAAAAAACTTCTCAGGCCCAATTCTCAACCTTCTGAATCAGGATCTGCATTTTAACAAGGTCCCCAGGAGATTGAAACGTGATTGAAATGTACTGAGAATTATGATCCTGCCTCTTACTATAATGTCGTTAGATGCCACCCACCGCTTTGCTTCTTCCAGGCTTGAGTGGAGAATTGGGCTAAATGTGTTTTTGAAATAATGGGAATCCTTGAGTAGAAATCAGGGATATAAATATTCCTACTCTATTTGGTGTCTATAGATAGATCTCAACTTCAACCATGAGACTTCCTTAAAACTGCAATACACAAAAAGTCTTTTAACCAGCAGTTATTCTGGGACATTCTAGTTTGAAGCCAAAAATGATCTCCCACCCAAGAAAGGAACTTGAAAGACTCATACCAGTAACATAAATCACCACAACTAGGAAAAAAAAAAAAAAAAAAAGACTACACAGAACACATACGCACACAAATAAACTCAGATAAATAACATCTCCATTCAGGAAAATACTGAAATCTGTTTGTGGGGAAATCTTTAGGATAACTACAGAGGACTAAAGGAATAGGAACAAACCAAAATCCTTTAATGAATCATGGAATCTGTAAATTGGTATCAGATGTTCTCCAGTCAAAGCGTTGCAGAGAGCCCAAACAACACTCCAAATTCTTCCAAATAAGGCAGCCCCAGCTACTGCTCTTAAACACAATTGTGCTCTACCTGATTGTCTGTTTGGTTTGGAATGAACCAATTGTTTTCAGAATTAAAGTGCATTTCTACATATAAGATTAGAAGGATCATGAAGAAGGCTTCTTTAAACACACACACACTTATTTACTGAGTCAAATTTTCCAGTGTATCATTTAGGGAAAAGGGTAGCATAAACCCAAGAAGCTGTCTTTGGTTTCATTTGGTGGTCAGGGAGCAAGGGGGATTTGCTTTCCTGTTGTAGCATAGCAACTTGATTTCAGTGCCACTCCTCTGTCATATGTGTAAAGGGAGATACAAAATATCTCACGAGAGAATTTTCCAGAAGGTGTAGAGATGGTCTTTAGTCAGCCTGTGAGCTCTCAGACATATGCTAAAAAAGAAATTACTTCAAGGAGTGTTTGAAGCAGATACTTAAAAGAGTTAATAGTATAGAACTATAGACTCATAGAAAGAACTCTCAATGGAACATTAATTGGGACATTTACCAGTGTGACAATATATCCATCTCATCTGCTCTAGGTGGGGTGGGGGTGCTGCCTGGGCTGGAGTTAGCTCCCTTAGGCCAGTTAACTCACATGATGAGCAGCTGCCTTAGTTTACCCCAGTGTGCCAACAAATATAGTTCTGTGTGTGTGACAAGTTGTGAAAAGATTAGGAAGCACTAGTGTGAATCACATCCATACTGTGGGCTTTGAGAATGTGTAAATAGATTGATGATTTTAGGTGGCACATAGGCATATTATAAATGTGGAATTGCTTAGTGAGATGATTTCCCATTCAATTGTCTTTCAATTCATTGGAACACAGAAAGAGAAATGATCAGCATGTTATCATAGCTTCAAGTATTAATGTCTCATTTAACAAAGAGAAACTAGATCACAGGTATATTTTTGCTATTTAGATCTGAATAACTTTTTTTTTTTTTTTTTTTTTTTTGAGGCCGAGTCTCACTCTGGGCCCAGGCTGGAGTGCAGTGGCACAATCTCGGCTCACTGCAACCTCCACCTCCCGGGTTCAAGCAATTCTCCTGCCTCAGCCTCCTGAGTAGCTGGGACTATAGGCACATGCTACCATGTCCAGCTAATTTTTGTATTGTTAGTAGAGACAGGGTTTCCCTGCGTTAGCCAGGATGGTCTTGATCTCCTGATCTCATGATCTGCCTGCCTCAGCCTCTCAAAGTGCTGGGATTAGAGGCGTGAGCCACTGCGCTTGGCCTATTGTTTTATTTTATTTATTTTTGGTCATTGGTACTTGTTTTTCATTTATAGTAGTGATTTAAAGTTTCATCTTAAAATAAACTTATTTAGACATAAAAGGGGGCTGATGCAAAGAAAATATTCCACAAAAAGTGGTACAACTTATGTCTACCATATGGCAAAAATTGTGAAGCTCATATTCAAATAACTGAAGTTCCAAAAGCATCATCCATTAAGTTGCTTGAATCCACTCTGCAATATCTCTGATAAGTCACTTAAAACCCTTCTAGACACAGCAGACATATTATTAGTGCAATTTATTCCATTTTAGGAAAGGTTAAACTGTTAAAATTTTAACACTTTTAGTTGAAATCTGTTTTCGGGATTTTCCTATTATTAATTCCAGTTTATCTCCCTGGAGCCCAGTGGAACAAATCTAATCACTCTCTACACTGAAACCCTCTTACATATTGGAAAATGACTCTATGTTTAGTATCCACCCCCACACCATTATCATTCTTTGTCTCTGGGGACACATACACACTAGACCTCCTTTCATCAAGCCAAACAGCCTTCAATTTTCCCCCTCTGACACAATTCTGATCATACTCACCCCCTGGCCATTCTTTTCTGGGCTTGTTCTAATTTATCAGTGTCTCTCTTAAACCGTGTGAATCAATTAAAACTATTTTGGTTGCATGTGGCAGAAAACCTAGTTTAAGCTAGCTTGCACAGTTTTAATCTCCAGAGTAAGATTCACTGAAGGCATGATTTGATACAGGGTCTCACAGAAGACCCAAGAATAAATATTCACTGTCTCTCTTCTCTCCTAGCTCTGTTTTCTCCTAAGAAGGGCCTACATCTAGGCAGGCATTTCATTCAGCATAGCAAGATGGTTAAAGAGGTCCAGATTTACCTTCTTACAACCTCAAGTCTAGTACAGAAGAATGGGAATCTCTCAGAAATCCCAGAAAAAGTCTCACTGCATCTCAGGAGCTCCGAATGTGTCAGATGCTTTCTCCTGGACCAATTACTCTCAGCAAAGGAGTGCAATATCCTGATTGGTCAGAAGCAAGGAGTAAAGATAACTTTATCAGCAGTACAGGGCTTTACATGGGGATAGAATTCATGTCCCAGAGGGAAAGCAAGTTGTGTTTACTAGAAAAATTCATATGATGATGTCCAGATAAAAACTCAGTATACTGGGTGAGGTATGACCAGAGAATAAAGCAAGACAATCGCTTCCTTTGTTATGAACTTTATATGTCAACATGGGAGTAAGTGAGATAGAGTATTCTCCATTTGAAACTATCAGGGGCTGTTATTTCTATCTTCTCTCTGTGCTGGTAGCCTATGCATGGTGGGGACATTATATCAACGTAAAACATTGTTTCTTGGTTTCCAGACCAAAGCATATAATTAAGATGAGCTGGTTTTAAAAGAAGAGATAGTTATATAATTGCTTACACTGATAGCAACCAGGTATGGGAGCTCACAGCAAGAAAGGAAATAGAAAAGCCATACCATGTGGTGGTTATAATTTAAAAAGCAAAAAGATAAAGTTTCCGACTTCAAAACTTCATATAGAACTGCAGTAATCAAGGAAGAGGACTGAACCACATGGCCAAATAGAAGCTTTTGTCCACCCAACAGGAACACCAATTTAACAACTACCTACACACAAAAAGCACCAATTTAACAACTCTCTCCATGCAAAAATCAGGTGGCAACCACAGAACCTGGTTTTAACTTTAAATTGCTGAAAGACGCACTGAAGAGGGTAGGAAGGACAGTCTTGAATTGCTGACACCACCCCTCCCCTATCCCCTGGCAGGGCTGCGCAGCATGGAGAGAGAATCTGTGTGCTTGAAGGAGGAGAGCACAGCGATTGTGGGACCCTGCTGTGAACTTAGTGCTGCCCTGTCAAAGCAAAACCAGGTTAAACTCTGTTGATGCCTGCCTATGAAGGGAGAGTCTAGACCAGCCCTAGCCAGAGGGAAATCGCCCATCCCAGGAGTCAGAACTTGACCTTGGCAAGCATCAAGGGCTAAAATGCTCTGAGGTCCTAAATAAACTTGAAATGCATCTAGGCCACAAGAGCTACAATTCCTAAGCAAGCACTAGTGCTGTGCTGGACATAGAGCCAGTGGACCTAGAACACCAGTCAGAGTGGCTAAGGAAGTGCTTGTTCCACCCCTCCCGCAACCCCAGACAGCACAGCTTGCAGCAACAAAAATGACTCTTTTTTTCTGCTTAAGCAGAAGAGAGCAAAGAGAAAAGAGGACTTTGTCTTGTATCTTGGATAGTAGCTCAGCTATTAAAGGATAGGGCAGCAGGGAGAGTCATAAGGCCACCATTCCAGGTCCTAGCTCCCAGACAATGTGTCTAGTCACACCCTGGGCCAGAAGGGAACCTGCTGCCTTGAAGGGAAGGACCCAGTCCTGGCAAGATTTATCATTTGCTGACTAAAGAGCCCTTGGGCTATCAAAAACCAGCAGCAATACCCGGCTAGTAAGCCATGAGCCTTGGGTGAGTCTCGAAGAGTCTTCAGGTGTCAGCTCAACTACAGTGGACTAGAGCACCAGGCGGGCTCTTGGGGTCCCCAATTCCAAGACTTGGCTCTTGGGCAGCATTTCTGGACCTGCCCCAGACCAGAGGGAAACCCACTGCCCTGAAGGGTGAGTCCTAGGCCTGGCAGCATTCATCAAAAGCTGATTGAATGCCTTGGGCGTTAAGTGAACACTGGTGGTAACTTGGCAGTACCCGGTGGGACTGTGGTGGTGGTGGCCACAGGGAGAGTGCCACCTGCCTGTGGAAAGGGGAGGCAATAGTGAGAAGGACCTTGTTTCATGGTTTTTTGTGCCAGCTTAGCCTCCATAGAATAGAGTACCAGGTAGATTTCTAATGACTCCAGTTCCTGGCTGCTGGATGCCATCTCTGGACCTGCCTGGGGCCTGAGAGAATTTGCCACCCTGAAGAGTAGGACCCAAGCCTGGCTGGTTTCACCAACTGCTGATCATAGAGCCCCAGGGCCTTGAACAGACACAGGCAGTAGCCAGGTAGGGGTTAAACCTGGCCTTGAGTGAGACCCAGTGCCGTGCTGGCTTCAGATCTGACCAAGCACAGTCCCAGTGGTGGTGGCCACAGGGGTGCTTGTGTCTCCCCACTCTCAACCCAGGCAGTTCAGCAGAGACAGAGAGAGAGAGAGCAAGAGAAAGAGAGAGGGACAGACTCTGTCGGAGAGAAAGTAAGGGAAGAGAACAAGAGTTTCTTGCCTGGTAATCCAGAGAATACTTGATCTTATCCAACACCACCAAGTTAGTACCTCTATGAGTCTGCAAGAACCACAGGATTATTGGGCTTGGGGACCAAGTCCCTTCAAATACCTGGGAAGCCACAAACAAGTGGCTTGTTTGTGGACACAAACAAGTCCAGACTACAAAGACTACAATAAGTACTGAACTTTTCAATGCCCAGACTCCGATGAACATCCACAAGCACCAAGACAAATCCTGGAGAAACAGGTATGTGACCTTTCAGACAGAGAATTCAAAATAGCTGTTTTGAGAAAACTCAAAGAAACTCAAGATAACACAGAGAGGAAATTTGGGATTCTATCATAAATTTAACAGATTGAAATAATTTAAAAGAATCAAGCAGAAATCCTAGAGTTGAAAAAATGCAATTAACATACTGAAGAATGCATCTAAATCTCTTAATAGCAAACTTGATCAAGCAGAAGAAAGAATTGATGAGTTTGAAGACAGGCTATTTGAAAATATACAGTCAGAGGAGACAAAAAAAAAAAAAAAAGAATGAAAAAGAATGAACCACACCTACAAGATGTAGAAAATAGCTTCAGAAGGGCAAATCTAAGAGTTATTGGTCTTAAAGAGAAGGTAGAGGAAGAGATAAAGATATAAGGGTAGAAAGTTTATTCAAAGGGATGATAACAGAGAACTTCCCAAACCTATGGAAAGATATCAACATTCAAGTAAAAGAAGATTATAGAACACCAAGCAGATTTAACCCAAAGAAGACTATCTCAAGGCATTTAATACTCAAACTCCCAAAGGTCAAGGATAAAAAAAGGATCCCAAAAGCAGCAAGATAAAGGAAATAACATACAAGGGAGCTCCTATACGTCTGGCAGCAGACTTCTTAGTGGAAACCTTACAGGCCAGGAGAGAGTGGCTGAGAGAAGACAACTTTTACCCTAGAGTAGTATATCTAGCAAAAAATATCCTTCGAACATGAAGGACAAATAAAGACTTTTCTGGCCAGGTGCAGTGGCTCACGCTTGTAATCCCAGCACTTTGGGAGGCTGAGGTGGGTGGATCACCTGAGGTCAGGAGTTCAAGACCAGCCTGGCCAACATGGCAGAACCCTGTCTCTACTAAAAATACAAAAATTAGCTGGGCATGGTGGTGGGTGCCCATAATCCCTGCTACTTGGGAGGCTGAGGAAGGAGAATCGCTTGAACCTGGGAGGCAGAGTTTGCAGGGAGCCAAGATCGTGCCACTGCACTCCAACCTGGGCAACAGAGCGGGACTCCATCTCAAAAAAAAAAAAAGACTTTTCCAAACAAACAAAAGCTGAGGGATTTCATCAACACCAGACTTGTCCTTCAAGAAATGCTAAAGGAAGTTCTTCAATCCAAAACCTGAATAGAACAATAACAGGTAATGAGATTGAAACCATAATACAAAGTCTGTTAGCAAGCAACAGTCTAGGATTCAATGGCTTCGCTTCCCTGCTGAATTCTACCAAACATTTAAAGAGGAACTAATACCAATCCTACTCAAACTATTCTGAAAAACAGAGGAGGGAATACTTTCTAATTCATTCTATGGTGCCAGTATGACCCTGATGCCAAAACCAGACAAAGAAACATCAAAACAAAGCAAAACAAAACAAAAAGACAGAAAAGTAAAGAAAGAAAACCACAGGCCAACATCCCTGAAGAATATTGATGCAAAAATCCTCAACAAAATACTAGCAAACCAAATTCAACAACACATTAAAAAGATCATTCATCATGATAGATAGGATTTATCCCAGAGATTCAAGGATGGTTTAACACACACAAATCAACCAATGTGATATATCATATCAACAGAATAAAGGACAAGAATCATATGAACGTTTCAATTGATGCTGAAAAAGCATATGATAAAGTTCAATATCTGTTCATGACAAAAATCTTTAAAAAATTGGGGATAGAAGGAACATATCTCAACATAATAAAGGACGTATATGACAGACCCATGACTAGTATCACACTGAATGAGGAAAAACTGAAAAACTTTCCTCTAATATCTGGAACATGACAAGGATGCCCGCTGTCACCACTGTTATTCAGCATAATACTGAAAGTCCTAGCTAGAGCAGTCGGACAAGAAAAAGAAATAAAGGGCATCCAAATTGGAAAGGAAGAAATCGAATTATCTTTGCTTGCAGATGATATGATCTTATATTTGAAAAAGCCTAAGGACTCCTCCAGAAAATTATTAGAATTGACAAACAAATTCAGTAAAGTTGCAGGATACCAAATCAACATACAGAAATCAGTAGCATTTCTATTTGCCAACAGTGAACAATCTGAAAAAGAAATCAAGAAAGTAATCCCATTTACAATAGATGCACATAAAATGAATTACCTAGGAATTAATTTAACCAAAGAAATGAAAGATCTCTCAATGAAAACTATGAAACACTGATGAAAGAAACTAAAGAGGACACAAAATAATAGAAAGATATTCCATGTTCATGGATTGGAAGAATCAATATTGTTAAAATGTCCGTACTACCCAAAGCAATCTACTGATTCAATGCCATCCCTATAAAAACACCAATTACATTCTTCACAGAAATGGAAAAATGAATCCTAAAATTTATATGGAACACAAAAGACCTAGATTAGCCAAAGCTATCCTGATCAAAAAGAAGAAAACTGGAAGAATCACATTACCTGACTTCAAATTATACCACAGAGCTATAGTAACCAAAACAGTGTTAATACTGGAATGAAAACAGAAACATAGACCAATGGAACAAGATGGAGAGCCCAGAAACAAATTCATACATCTCCAGTGAACTCATTTTCAACAAAGATGCCAAGAACATTGATGAAAAGACAATATTCAATAAATAATGCTGGGCAAATGGAATATCCATATGCGGAAGAATGAAACTAGACCCGTATCTCTAGCCACATACAAAAATCAAGATGGATTAAAGACCTAAATCTAGGACCTCAAACCATGAAACTACTAAAAGAAAACATTGAGAAAACTCTTAAATCTAGACCTAAATCTAGGACCTCAAATGATGAAACTACTAAAAGAAAACACTGGGCAGTGGGCAAATATTTCTTGAGTAATACCCCACAAGCACAGGCAACCAAAGCAAAAATGGACAAATGGGATCACATCAAGTTAAGAACTTCTGCACAGCAAAAGACACAAACAACAACAAAGTGAAGAGGCAACCCACAGAATGAGAGAAAATATTTGCAAACTACCCATCTGATAAGGAATTAATAACAAGAATATATAATGAGCTCAAACAACTTTACAGGAAACAATCTAATAATTCAATCAAAAATGGGCAAAAGATCTGAATAGATATTACTAAAAGAAGACATACAAATAGCAAACAGGTTTATGAAAAGGTGCTCAACATCATTGATCATCAGAGAAATGCAAATCAATACTACAAGGAAATATTATCTCACCCCAGTTAAAATGGTTTTTATTCAAAAGACAGGCAATAAAAAATGCTGTTGAAGATGTGGAGAAAAGGGAAACCTTGTACACTGTTGGTAGGAATGTAAATTAGTAAAACCACTATGGGGAACAATTTCAAAATTCCTCAAAAAACTTAAAATATAGGTACCACACAATCCAGCAATCCTGCGGCTAAGCATATACCCCAAAGAAAGGAAATCAGTATATCAAAGATATATCTGCACTTTCATATTTATTGCAGCACTATTCACAGTACCCAAGATTTGGAAGAGTATTAGTCCATCCTCACACTGCTATGAAGAGATACCAGAGACTGGGTAATTTATAAAGGAAAGAGGTTTAATTGACTTACAGTTCCACATGGCTGGGGAGGCCTCAGGAAACATACAATCATGGCACAAGGCAAAGGAGAAGCAGGCGCCTTCTTCACAGGGTGGCAGGATGGAGTGAGTGCAACCAGGGGAAATGTCAGATGCTTATAAAACCATTGGAACACATGAGACTCACTCATTATCACTAGAACGGCATGGGGGAAACTGCCCCCATGATCCAATTATCTCCACCTGGTCCTGCCCTTGACACATGGGGATTATTACAATTCAAGGTAAGACCTGGGTGGGGACACGGAGCCAAACTGTATCAGGAAGCAACCCAAGTTTTCATTAATAGATGAATGGATAAAGAAAATGTGGTACATATACACAATGGAGTATGATTCAGATCCTGTCATTTGCAGCAACATGGATGGAACTGAAAGTCACTAAGTAAAATAAGCCAGGCACAGAAAGACAAACTTTGCATGTTCTCACTTATTTATGGGAGCTAAAAATAAAAAGAATTGAACTCATGGAAATAGAGGGTGAAAGGATGGTAACCAGAGGCTGGGAAGGATAGTGGAGGGATGGGGGGAAAATGGGGATTGTTAATGGGTACAAAAAATACTTAGAAAAAATGAATAAAATATTGTATTTGGTAGTGCAACAGGGTGATTATAATCAATAATAACTTTATAGTATATTTAAAAATAACTCAAAGGGTATAACTGGTTTGTTTGTAACACAAAGAATAAATGCTTGAGGTGATGGATATCCCATTTACCCTGATGTGATTATTATGCATTACATGCCTGTATTAAAATACCTTATGTACTCCATAAATATATATACCTACTATGTACCCACAAAAATTAAAAGTAAAAAATTATTTTGGCCAGGTGTGGTGGCTCACGCCTGTAATTCCAGCACTTTGGGAGGCCAAGGCGGGTGGATCACGAGGTCAGGAGTTTGAGACCAGCCTGGCCAATACAGTGAAACCCCGTCTCTACTAGGTATACAAAAACTAGCCAGGTGTGGTGGCACATACCTGTAGTCCCAGCTACTAGGGAGGCTGAAGCAGAAGAATCGCTTGAACCTGGGAGGCAGAGGTTGCAGTGAGCCGAGATTGCGCCACTGCACTCCAACCTGGGCAACAGACAGAGATTCCGTCTCGAAAGAAAGAAAGGAAGAAAGGAAGAAAGGAAGAACCTTTTGCACTTCAAAAGACACCATTAAGGAAATGAAAAGGGCCAGGCTGTCTTGGCTCATGCCTGTAATCTCAGCACTTTGGGAGGCCTAGGAGAGAAAATGCTTAAGGCCAGCAGTTCAAGATCATCCTAGGCAACATGGAGAGGACATATCTCTACAAAAAATTTAAAATTAACCAGCCATAGTGGCATGTGCCTGTAGTCTCAACTGCTTGGGAGGCTGAGGCAGGAGGATCACTTTAGCCCAGGACTTCAAGGATACAGCAAGCTAAAAAGATGCCACTGTACTCCAGCCTGAGCAACAGAGTGACACCTCACCTCTAAAAAATAAAATAAATTTAAAAATGTTTTTTAAAAGAAAATGAAAAGATAAGCCACAGAATGGGGGAAAATATTTTCAAGTCATATATTTAAAAATGACTAGTATCTAGAATATATAAAGAACTTCTTCAAATCAACAATTTTAAAAACTCAATTTTTAAGACAAAAGAATGGATGGACATACCAGCAAAGAAAATATGCAAGTAACTAACATGCACATGAAAAGATGATCAACATCATTAATTATTAGGAAAATGGAAATGAAAACCACAATGAGCTACTACTTCACACCCACTAGAATGACTATAATCAAAAAGTCAGACAATACCAAGTGTGGGCAATAATGTGAAGAAAATGGAATACTCTACACTGCTAATGGGAATTTTAA
This sequence comes from Papio anubis, assembly GCF_008728515.1. Lineage (NCBI taxonomy): Eukaryota > Metazoa > Chordata > Mammalia > Primates > Cercopithecidae > Papio > Papio anubis. Next base: position 118,328,431 of record NC_044981.1, read on the forward strand.
ATGATAGGGCCACTTTTCAAAAGAGTCTGGCAGTTTTCTTTAAAAATTAAACATAAATTAACTGCCTGGTATCGTAGCTCATGCTTGTAATCCCAGCACTTCGGGAGAATGAGGAGGGAGGATTGCTTGAGCCCAAGAGTTCAAGACTACAGTAGGCTATGATCTTGCCATTGCACCCCAGCCTGGGCAACAGAGTGAGACCCTGTCTCAAAAAACAATAACATAATTTTACCATACAATACAGCAATTCCACTTCTGGATATTGACCCAGAGAAATGATGATATATACCCACACAAAGACTTGCACATAAATGTTCACAGCAACATTATTTATAATAGTGAAGGTGGAGGTTGCAGTGAGTCGAGATCACTGCATTGCACTCCAGCCTGGGCAACAAGAGTCAAATTCCATCTCAAAAAAAAAAAAAACAAAAACCCGACAACAAAAAAATCAAAAAGTATAAAAATTAGCCAGGTGTGATAGTGCACACCTGTAATCCCAACTACTCAGGAGGCTGAGCCAGGAAAATTGCTTCAACTCGGGAGGTGGAGGTTGCAGTGAGCCAAGATCGTGCCACTGCAATCCAGTGGCTGACAGAGTGAGACTGCAGTCTCAAAAAATATATATATATATACACACACACACACACACACACACACACAAACACACACACACACACAATTTAGTGAGTGTTTTTTGTGTTTTTTGTTTTTGCTTTTTTTTTTTTTTTTTTTTGAGGTAGAATCTCACTCTGTTGCCTAGGCTGGAGTGCAGTGACGTGATCTCAGCTCACTGCAACCTCTGCCTCCTGGATTCAAGCAATTCTCCTGCCTCAATCTCCCAAATAGCTGGGATTACAGGCATGCAGCACTACACCTAGCTAATTTTTGTATTTTTAGTACAGATGGGGTTTCACCATGTTGACCGGGGTGGTCTCAAACTCCTGGCCTCAAGTGACCCGACTGCCTCGGCCTCCCAAAGTGCTGGGATTACAGGCATCAGCCACCGCACCTGGCCTGAATTGTATACTTAAAATAGGTATATTTTATGCTATGTAAATAGTATCTCATTAAAGTTGTTTTTAAAAGCAGAATACTCATAGCCACCTAGAAACAAACGTTGTAAGTAAAGAAAATAATTTTTTTTTTTTTTGAGGCAGAGTCTCTCCCTGTTGCCCAGGCTAGAGTGCAGTGTCATGATCATAGCTCAGTGCAGCCTCAGACTCCTGGGCTCAAGCAATCCTCCTGCCTCAGCCTCCTGAGTAGCTAGATCTACAAGTGCAAGCCACTACGCCCAGCTAACTTTTAAATTTTTTGTACAGATGAGATCTTGCTATATTTCTCAGGCTGGTCTTGTATTCCTGGCCTCCAGTGATTCTTCTTCTTGGCTTCCCAAAATGCTGGGATTACAGGCATGATCTACCACACCTGGCCCAAGAAAACATAATTAAGTTCCAACTAGGTGGTGAAATTATGAATGATTTTTATACTTTATGTTTTTCTGTATTTTACAAGTAAAAATATTTTTCATACCTGAAGAAACAACAATGATAATTTAAAAAATTATCCTCTGAGAGGCAAACATAAACTCACTACATAACAAACCAGAGGAGAGCTGTGTAAAGTCACCTTGATAAAGAGACAGAATTACTCTCAGGCCTTATGTGGCAGTAACCTGATTAAAGTTAATGACGTGTAAAGAATGAAGAATCAGGCTGGTTGCCGTAGTTTACACCTGTAATCCCAGTACTTAAGGAAGCCAAAGTAGAAGAATCGCTTGAACTCAGGAGTTTCAGACCAGCTTGGGCAATATAGCAAAACCCCATCTCTATTAAAAATACAAAAAATTAGCCTGGCATGGTGGCACATGCCTGTAGTTCCAGCTACGTACGAGGCTGAGGTGAGAGTATCACCTGAGTCCTGGAAGTTGAGGCTGCAGTGAGCTGTGATTGTGCCACTGCACTCCAGCCTGAGTGAGAAGAGTGAGACCCTGCCTCAAAAGAGAAAAGGGAGAGAAAGAAAGGAAGGAAGCGATAAAGAGAGAGAGAAAGAAAGGGAGAAAGAAAGAAGAATCAATCAGCAGAGAACATTCATCAATAAAGAAAGCAAAGAAAACAGACAGTTGCAGAGGCAAGCATTTCAGGGCTTAACCAATCCCATGCAGCAAGGTGAGGCTGGTCACAGAGCCGGCATGTATAACCCCATGGTGGAGATGGACACCATACATCTCACAGAACTTTAGAACATTAGGCATTCTAACTGTGTGTCTTAGTCTATTCCTTCTGCTGTAACAAAAATACCATAAACTGAGTGCCTTATAAACAAGAGAAATTCCCACAGGTCCAGAGGTTGGGAAGTCCAAGATCAAGGCCATACATCTGCTTTCTAGCTCATGGACAATTTCTCTCTGTCTTCTCGCAATGGAAGGGGTGAGGGATCTCTTGGGCCTTGGGTCAGCTTACCTTTCTTGGTGACAATCCAATTTTGAAAAGAACGTTTCATTCAATCTTCATTATAAAGACATCCAAAACACCAAAACATTAAAAGTATTATATGTTCAGCATATTTTATTTAAGAACTCACTGACTGGAAGAATTTAAATTCTTTAAATCTTGTACTAATTGGCCCCATACCATCCAGCTATATGAATAAAAATTCTAGCACTAGCTGGTTCAGTTTCACTCTAGTCATAAGACCCATCCTGGTTAAATAGAGAGCTTCCTTCTAATGACTGTTGGTGGCGTAGATGCTAGAAAGAGCCTTTGGCTCTGTACCTAAGTCCTCTGCTTCTGGGGACAATGGAGCGTATCTGAGTGTGAGCTATAGTGTCCTGCAATATATAGGCACTGACCTTTTGTCCTGGTTCATAATTTCTATTCTTATTCCCATATGAGACTTTGAGGCCAAGACACTGTGCCTCATTCTGTCTGCCCTCTACCTCCTTTCATAAACCCCCATTCTAGCTGTACCCCAGTGAAATCCCTGCTCTGATCCTGGATGAATCTTTTGATTGCAGTGCTTGTTGGATGCTCTGAACCACCTTTTCCTACAATAGTGGTTCTCACACTCGGTTTCTGTGATGCAGCAATTCAGTTCTAATGCTGATCACCCAGAGTTAGCATCAGAATCCATAGGTTTACAGGAAGTCCTCAATAAGACTGCCCTCATTTCAGATGCCAGCTGCAAGTTCAGGAGTCCCCAGGTCACCTGCACTTCTGACCAACTGGCTACAAATTTGGGAGTTCCTACTATGTTTTCAGGTTCAATGATTTGCCAGAATGACTTAGAGAATTCAAGAAAGTACTATTGTTATGATTACAGTTTTATTTCAAGTGACACAAACTGGGACCAGCCAAATGACAATACACATAGGGTGGGATCTAGGAGGGTCCCAGATGCAGAACTTCCATGCCATCTCCCCAAGGAGTCAGGATACGTCAGTATCCCTGCACAGGAAGCTCCCCCAAGCCTTAGTGCCCAGAGTTTTAATTGAGGTCTCATTACATAGACATGATTGATTGAATCATTGGCCACGTGATTGAACTGAGTCTCCAGCCACTTTCCCCACACTGGAGGTTGGACTAATATCACTGTTGTTCAAAGACGCAACCTTCTAATCACATGGCTGGTCTTCCCAGCATGCCTAGTTCCCATTCTGAGTCATTGCCTTAGTGTAAACTCAGGTGTGATCCAAGGGCCCACCATGAATAACAAAGACACTACCATCACTGAAGGGAATTCTAAGAATTTGAAATCTCCCTCTCTGGAACTGTAGACAATGCCAGCCCAATCCTTTCTTACAGAACAGTTGCATGTTGCAGTCACTTAAGAAGGTTTTTAAAAATGTTCATGCCCGGACCCCACCAAAAGAGTCTCATTTAATTGGTCTGGGGAACAACCTGAATATGAAGATCTTTAAAACCCCCAGATGATTCTAACATACTGTTTAGTTCCATTCTGGCTGCTATTTAAAAATACTGTAAATTGTGTGACTTATAAACAGCAGAAATTTATTTCTCACAGTTCTGGAGGCTGGGAAACTCAAGATACAGTCACCAGCAGATTTTGTGTCTGGTGAGGACCTACTTCTTAATCCATAGATAGCTGTCTTCTTGCTGGGTCTTTAAATGGTAGAAAAGGCAAGGAAGCTCTCTGGGACTTCTTTTATAAAGGTATTAATCCCATTTATGAGGACTATACCCTCATGACCTAATCACCTCCCAAAGGCCTCATCTCCAAATATTACATTGAGTATTAGGATTTAACATATGAATTAGGGTGGGTACATACACATTCAGTCTGCAGCACATACCCTATAAGCTGTGCTGCTGACCCTCCTTCATCCTCTTACTATGAACTCCTAGGATCTGTGTGCTCCTCCAAATTAGACTGGACTTGTTAGTTTAGTTAACAGAGCTCACAACATGCCACTTGGCTCGGGCCAGACATCTTATGATCCAAGTTAAGTCTAGGGCCTCTGTCTTGCACAACTCCAGGGAGCCCAATTCATATTATACTCTGTGTAAATGGCGCCCCCGGATTTATGCAGTGTACACATTACACTGTATAATGGGGCAAAGTCTTGTTCAGTCACCACCCATCAAATTTACACCAAGCAAATTTGCCAAATGACCAACTTATCAGGTTTATCAATTTTACTTACATGTTTATTAGCCCTATCAGGAATATTTTCATAGTTCTATCAGTTTTAAATTTTAAGTCTAAAACCATCTAAAAGTAAATCAGAATTTAGCTAAAATGACTTTGTATATTAAGAAGAAAGTATGGACTGAAGGACTCCCATAGTAGATGCTGAAATTTTGAAAAGTTGAACATTTTGTGAAAGCCCATAGTGAATTTAACATTCTTATTAAATTCACTATTAGTAAACTTTGTAAATTCATGTAAATTTGACATGTCAGATTATTTGATAAATTAGCTTTCAGAAAACCGGCTTTCAGTGAGTGGGAATTCTTGAAATTATTTTCTCAGCTTCTTCTTGTGAGAAAGAAAGATTTTTTAAAATTATCTAAAACAATTGTTTTTGTGAGAATGAGTTATACCCTAGTATTTTCCAACAATATTTCCTTGTATAGAATGCAATTTGGAGATTTCATTTTGAAAACATTTAAAATATAAAGGGCAGGAATAAAGAGGATTAAAATATGAACCACTTGTGAGAACCAAGGCCTTTTCCCAAGGGACTGGGAGGTGCTCCCTGGCAATGAAACAATAAACTTTTCCAGCAGAAAAAAAAATTTAGCAAAACTTGGCAACTATGGTGGGGTAAGAGGTTGTACTCAACATTAAAGTCCCAATGTGATACATTTCCTAAGCATAAACAGTGATTACCTTTATCCTTACAAAGTCAATTCAAGGTACTTATGTGGGTCATTTTTTGTTCATTTACCTGAGGAAAAAAAATATTAGAAAGCTCTTTCTACCTCATACTAGAATAGGAAATCATTTTTAGCAATCTTCCTTTTCTTTTTTCCCCATTTTTTCAAGGAAAGAAGATTCAAATTTGTGACTATAATTGCATTTTAAGCTACCTAAGAAAATTGCTCATGAGAAAACATTTGCCTTCTAAAAATAAAACAAAGCAACCTAATGCAAACATGTCTAGCCCTAGCTTTGAAAGTTCTCCCTGAATTCCAAACCTCTCGTTTTCTGTTTGTTTCTCAGTTTGTTGATGAACTAGCCAACCCTGAGGATTGACACTGCAGGACTCAATAAAAATCCTTACAAATATACAGGTATGGTTGGTTGCCTTTGAAAAATAAAATTTCCCAGCTCATTCCACAACCTCAATTATCTCATACTGCTGGAGGGTCTGGAAATACAGAGCCAAAGTTAAGGGTTCCAGCAGTCAGTTTCCAAAGTGTCATTGGAGTGGGCTAAAGGTGCACATTAGTTTGGTCTTACACCTCCTGTTCGTTTTCAAGAGCGTGAATAATTACAGTGATTTATCTGTGAAATGTGCAGCTTGGAGTTGGATGTGGGGAAGCGACATAATGCTGTCAATGCTTCAGCCTGGAGTAAATAAAATGGTGAAATATATTTAGCAAGCAATAATGCAAGGCATTGAGGAACAGAAATAAACAGAAGAAACTGTCTTTACACGAATAGAGAACTTTACAAAATACCATGTATTCGCAAAAAGGAAATAATTACAGAAAATATAAACAGATGAAAAAAAAAAAAACAAAAAACAGGAAGTCTTCCAAGTTCCAAATTTCCATTCTGATTCCAACTCCAAAAAGGCAGGTCAGTTTCTCAGGAACTTTATTCTCTCCCATTTTCCAGCCTGTCTTCATGTGTAAGTGACCAATTCTAGATAAAATGAAAAACGTGGCTTAGATGATAATACCTTCCCGGGTCAAGGCCAATGTGAAGATTCAAGTCAGGGTTAAGATTGGAGTTAGTGATTCCCTTCCTTTTCCCAGATGCCTCTAAAGAAAGACTTTGGCAGGACTGTAGTGCCTGATATAAAGAAGGTTTTCCCTTCCAAAAAATGCTGCTTTCCTGATTTTGCTGTTCTCTAACATAGATTGGGCTTGCACACAAGTATTAATTTACTTCAAAGGACTTGGAAAGTCTAATCAAAAACTGACTTTACAACTGACTTTGCCACAGAATGCAAACAAAAACCAGCCAAATTAGTTTGCGTGCAGAGATATATCCAATGATATATCTAATATCACCTAAATGTGAACTTTTTGGCCTGGCATGGTGGCTTATGCCTGTAATCCCAGCACTTTGGGAGGCAGAGGTGGGCGGATCACTTGAGATCAGGAGTTCAAGACCAGCCTGTCCAACATGGTGAAACCCTGTCTCTACTAAAAATATAAAAATTAGCAGGGCATAGTGGCACATGCCTGTAATCCCAGCTACTTGGGAGGCTGAGGCACAAGAATCACTTGAACCTGGGAGGTGGAGGTTGCAGTGAGTGCGCTGAGATCACACCACTGCACTCCAGTCTGAGCAACAGAGTGAGACTCCATCTCAAAAAAAAAAAAGTGCACTTTCTGCAGTACTCTCAAGTTCCTCTTCTCACCATCCCCTCTTCTTGCATAACTGTATTCAGGCCTTTGCTTCCATTGCCACCTATATATTGATGACTCCCATCTTATCACTCTCTTGAGTTTTAATCTCATACATTTGAGGATCTTTGGAGAAGCAGAGAATGAGGGATCCAGAGCCTTCAGTTTTAGAAACTTTTTTGCTCCTTCAACATTCTAAAGAAACTTTAAAATAAATATACATACAAGCTGTTGTCTGCTCTGCTTGGCATCGTAATGTTCATATTATTGGCTGTATTTTCAATTAGACACATTTTCTTCTAAGTCAATTGATATGGTTTAGGTCTGTGTCCCCACCCAAATCTCATGTCTAGTAATCCCCAATGTTGGAGGTTGGGCCTGGTGGGAAGTGAATGGATCATGGGGGCGTGCGTCCATTTTGGCGCTGTTCTCATGATAATGAGTGCATTATCACATGATCTGGTTGTTTAAAAGTTTGTAGCACCTCCCCACCTCGCTCTCCTCTCCTGCTCCAGCCATGTCAGATGTGCCTGCTTCCCTTGACCTTCCACCACAATTGAAAGTTTCCCGAGGCCTCCCCAGTCATGCTTCCTGTACAGCCTGTGGAACCGTAAGCCAATGAAACCTCTTTTCTTTATAAATTACCCAGTCTCAGGTAATTCTTTATAGCAGTGCAGGAACAGACTAATAATTGATATTCAGGTAGACAGGTTAGGAATCCGACAATTTCCCTAAACTGTAGGCCATCATTTCATAGCAGAATTGATAGGATGTGTAATACATAGAAAATGCTAAAGCAATAGTATGCAGAGGACGGTTAGTGACTTCTTTCTTATATTTTTAATACTCATACTAATATTTATATTGATTTGTATTAATATCAGGTAGGATTAACATTGGCTGCAGGTAAAAGAAGCCTTCACCAAATTACAGTTTACTTCTGCCTTCAAGGGCGTCTGAAGGTTGATAATCCAGGGTTGGGTTGGTTGTTTTGCTTTAACAAGGCCTCAGGAAGAAGTTCTTTCTAGCTCTCTTGTCTTCCAACCGCCCCAGCCTGTGGCCTCCATCCTCATGGTGCAATGTGATGGTTGAAGCATCAGCCATCATATCCATGTTCCCAGGAACAGGCAATGGGCACTCACATGGTGTCCTGAGGATGTTTTCCTGGAAGCTGTCCAATAACACTTCTACTTATAAGTCACTGGCCAGAACTTATTGCCATTGCTGTTCACAGCGGAGAGAAAAGCTGGACAATGCAGGCTTTCTTCCAGGCAGCTTTGTGTCCAGTTCAGCATCGCACTGCAATTTCTACAGAAGGAATGGAGAATAGATCGGGGGAGGGAGCAACCAGCAATCTTGGCAACATTGTTTTCTGAACACTAAATAAAACCAGTAGAAAATATCTAGATTGATTGGAGGACACCGGGATGGGACTGTTAGTTTCCCATGAAGATTTAGTGGAGAAACAATTTATTTGTATGAATGAAATGAAATGAATGGCCTGGCAGGGTTCTTTTCAAGGGCTCTCATGCGTGCTCAGCCTCAGATGCATCACGTCGGTAGCATCCTGTGCACCACGAGGACTTAGGGACCCACCGGCCATTTTCCTGAGAGATAGCAGCCAGCTAGCCCTGACCCCGGGAGCTCAGAGAGCCAGACAGCCCTAAGCAGCTGAGTCTGGTGGGCGAACTTTTCTGAGTGGCTGCCAGTTTGTGATGCTCACCACAGAAGCGCCTCTGTTATTTTGTGCAGTGCGTCTCTAAGTATTCCAGTGAGGACACCCACCACTTCTCTTGAATGTACAGACTCCTCTGTGGGGGTTTTTCTCCCTGCTTGTCAGCTTCAGTCTTCCTTTGTTCAGAATCTTTCCTCTTCCTCTGGACTTAGCCCTTCAACACGACCACAACCTCAAGAATGTGATTTTGCACTTACAACGTTCTATGAAATCCAGCAAAACAGCCTCAGTAGACAACACTTCTACTTAAGGAGATCGTTGTTTTTCTCTTCTCTTGTTTAAATCTAGCATAGACACCTTTATCAAGTACATGGGTGTGTCTTAAGTGACTTTTTGGCATTTCTAAGCTTTAATATGCCTTAGATTAAAGGTGTTTAAAAAGGAGAAAACAAAGACAAATGTTGAACTCTCCTTCAAACTAAAAAATTGTGCTGAACTCCTTAATATTTGAAATATTGATATTCTGAGAGGTAAAAGAATGTTAAGTAAATATTTCACATGGACAAATAATTTACTGTCCTAATCGTCTTTTAGAAATGCTTTGCTCATAAAGAGACTTCACAGCTGCCTTTCTAGTTTAGGTTTCAATCTGTACATCAAATGGGTAATTCAGCAGCAGAACATCTTGGTACAGAGTTCAAGAAGCTGTTAAGAATAGTTGCTTGGGGAGGGTCATTTGTGCCCAGGAGCTCTAGATTACAATGAGCCATGATTGCACCACTGCACTCCAGCCTGGGCGACAAAGCAAGACACTGTCTCATTAAATTAAAAAATAAATAAATAAATAGAAAAAGAACAGAAAAACAATGGCTGCCTGTATACCCCCAGGGAACTGAAGCAGTGCCCTTGAGCATGCCTACGGGCCAAGAACTGCACTCTGACAATATCTCATTAAATTGGCAAGAAATAAAAACAGAAAAAGGAGGACCTTTTCCCATCCCAATGAAAACGGATGGAGGCATTGTGGAAAGGGCAAGGTTTTAGCAATATATCAGCCTAGGTTCAGATTTCAGGTCTTCACTTACTAACTGCACTATGAAGAAGTTACTTAATCCCTCTCATAAGAAAGCGATGAGTAGTAGAAGCCAGCATAGATTCATTCATAACATCGTAGGCCAAACCGACATCATATTTTTTTATAAGGTTACTATGCACAGCCAGAATGTAATTGAATTTTGGCACAGTATTAGAAAGCACATCTCCAGATATTCTTATGGTCACAATGAATAAATGCCAGATCAGGTAATCATTAAATATAAGTTTGGAGCCAGTCGAACAATGACATACAAAAAGTGTGTATTAATGTATTAATTCCATCAGGAATTAATTCCAGTTGTGTTCAAGATTTGATCAACAACTTGAATAAAAATATATTAAATGTTCTGATAGCCCAGAGCTAGGAGGGGCAGTGAATGCAGTGGATAATATAATCAAAATTCAAAATAATTACTTAAAATAGCTAAAATAAAGACTATTAAAAGAGATCTATCAAGTTCAGCATCATAGCTACCTGGGATCTGGGCATGACCCAGGGTTAAGGATGGTGTTGGGTCAGTATGACCAGAGCAAGCCGACTAGACCTACTTGACCAGCAGGTGTGGAGTGAGCCAGGAAGAAGAGATGATCCATGTGACTGGAAATTGGTTACATGTTGGGAGATTATGTGAATATGGTGGGGACAATGGAAGGCAGATTTCTCACTGTTGTAGAAAGTAGGTACAAATATTGAAGTGGAGAAAGTTAGAATTAACCCTGTGCAGTTGTACTGGAATTGGAGGTGTATGTAGATATACATATATATATATTTCAATGCCCTATCTGCTGAAAGGGACTAGAAGCAACGATATCCCAGTATCTATGAACATATTTGGTACCCAGATTTTGGTTTCTAAATACCATTTTCCTCTAAAGAAATCATCTCCTTGGAAATCGGAATGATTCAAGGCCACCGGAGGGAAACATTCTAGATGAGCCTAGAACACTTGCATCAGAAAGCAAGACGTGTTCAATGAAAACTGTTGAATGAATACAAGAACCAGCCTGAAGGAGCTCCTATTGGCCAAATGTGGAAATTTGAACAACTAAATTTTAGTAATGATTATAATGGATTAAAACTAACTGAATAAAATAGGAATCCATGAGCCAATATTGATATAAACAAATAAGTAATGTCAACTAGTAAATGTAGAAGGAATAATGGACATAGAAATCATCAGTTGGTAAGAATCACAGTTTAAGAAAAATTGTAAGGTAGATAAGAATAATTGTTTCAGACAAAAATCATGAATGGATGCTCGTACTAATGGGAGGAAGTACAAAAACGTGGTAAATAAGTTTACAGTGGAGAAACCTGTCCAGTATCATTTTATCTAAGTTGTAAAAATCAACATCACCAGAAATGGGACAAATTGACATCATGTGCCACCTGCTATGATATACTAAAAAGAACATGGCAGCACGTTTGTGGTATTGCTGGATCTAGTTATGACAATGTGTGAGACAAACATAAATTGAAGAACATTCAACCAAAAGAACTGATCTGCACCTTCCAAAGGGTAAAGGTCATGAAAGTCAGTATGTAAATGCTAGAGCATGATTATAAAAGACAGAGCCCATCAAGTCACAGGAATATAGCAGCTGCAAATGCACACTGATATGGATGTGTTGAACCAGGGACTCAAATACCATGGCTGCTTTTACTGTGAGTGATGTGACTTTCCTATGTGGAAACATTTTTTCTTTTTGAGACAGAGTCTCACTTTGTCACCTGGACTGGAGTGCAGTGGCATGAGCTCGGCTCACTGCAACTTCTGCCTCCCCTGTTCAAGTGATTCTCCTGCCTCAACCTCCTGCATACCTGGGACTACAGGTGTGCACCACCACACTAGGCTAATTTTTGTTTTAGTAGAGACCAACTTTCAGCATGTTGGCCAGGTTGGTCTTGAACTCCCAACCTCATGTGATCTGCCCACCTGGGCCTCCCAGAGTGCTGGGGTTATAGGCACAAGCCACTGCGCTCAGCCAGGAACTAACTCTTGATGAAATTCTGAGTAAAACAAAGTACAAGTTTCCCTTAATGTACATGGTAGCTGTAGTACTTGCGAAACTAACTGTATAAAGAAAGCTTGCAAAAATATTTCGTGCTTAATATGAAACATAGAGTTAGTCTGTGGGTCCAGATAAACAGCCTTTTAACCCATCCTGTTGAACATTCCAAAGTCTTGCAGGATGAAGGATGATTAGTTATTGTGTGAGACTCCCAGATATTGCAGCATGCCCAGCAGCCCTGGCTCTCCCTCATGGCAGAAGCCCCCACAAGCCAAGACAAGCCGAAAGTGCTCCCATACTTACGAAAATGTCTCCCAGGGCCAGCGCCACCGCTATTAAGAACCACTGATTTAGAGACTACTTTACTACTGTTGGAAGTGATCAGTGGGTTATTTCTGTTTTATTGGAAGATTTGTTCAAGTAAATCCCTTCCAACTCTTACGTTCAACAAGCCCATGATTAAATCTCATTTAGCCATTACCTGTTCCCCTTCTGAAACATTGCAATTTTTAAAAATCTTTTGATGAAGATACTCAAATATATATCAATACTTTAAAAGCTATATTAGTTAGCCAGGAGTCTTTCAGCTGCAAGTAACAGAAACCAGTACCAACTACTATCTATCTATACATGAGAGGAATTTACTGTCTTAAATTGGAAATGCAAGGATGGGGTTGATTTTACAGATCAGAAATTCAAGGGAGGTTTGGGAGGTGCCCTTCCTACTTCCTTCCTCTTCCCCTTCTTTCTACCTTCTTTTTTCTTCTCTTTTATGTTCCCTTTCTCCTTCCTTCCTTCCTTCTTTCTTTCTTTTTTTTTTTAAACAGAGTCTCACTCTGTCACCAGGCTGTAGTGCAATGGCGTGATCTCGGCTCACTGCAACCTCTCCCTCCCAGGTTCAGGCAATTCTCCTGCCTTAGCCTCCCAAGTAGCTGGGACTACAGGTGCATACCACCACACCCAGCTAATTTTTGTATTTTTAATAGAGACAGGATTTCACCATGTTGGCCAGGATGGTCTCTATCTCTTGACCTCGTGATCTGCCTGCCTCAGCCTCCCAAAGTGTTGGGATTATAGGTATGAGCCACTGCACCCGGCTCTTTTTATCTTCTTTCTTTCTTTTCCTCTTTCCCTCTCTCTTCTCCCCCTCTCCCTCTTCCTTCTCTCTGCCTCCTCCTCCTTCTCCCTCTCCCTTGGCTGAATGCAGACTGTCTCCCAGTAATGGTTGTCCCTCATTCACATTCTATCACTTCTGTGAACAGCCTCCACTTCTTCTCTACTGCTCTGAACTGTACCCCACAGTTCAAGGAGAGATCCATGAAATAACTATGAAATAATCAATTGTATGATTTTAGTTGTTTAACACCATGAAGGCAGAACCTTGTCTTCTTATTCATTGCTATATCCCAGCTCCCAGCAAAGGTGGACATGCCCATTCTGGCCACTTTTGAAATACTTATTGAGTTAATGAATTGCCTAGTTGGAACTAGAGGTTGCCAGCTTTCAGTGCTTGTATCTCTCTACAAGACTTTCCCAGACATTTTGAAAAAAAAATGCATAAATGGCAGCAATAAAGCTGTGTGTTCTGGAAGGAGCCTTTAGGCTGGCTCACAGTGCTGAGATATAGAAGCAGAACAGAGAAATCCAGTGGGGGAAACACTTTTTACTCCAAATCCACCCAAGTTGGCTTCTCCACCCAGATTTACACAAGTTCATCCTCATCTTACTTTCATCTGAGGGCCACTCACAGGAGACTAAAGAAATTGACTAATTGACTCAATTAGTATAATATTGAGGTCACTTTAACTCATTAGGCCACTTTAAAACTTCATTTGTTATCTGCAGCTAAAAGAGAAGATTTGTGCATGTTGTTCTTTGTAGAGCACTAATGGAATTAGGCATTACACTGAATCGCAGTAAAAGAGCTTGCCTATATAATAATAGACTTCAATTCCACTTTATACTCTCTGGTGCACTTTGCTGCTCTTAAAAGCAGGATAAAATATATTATTTTGCACATCTTCCAAGTGATACGGGTTTCTTATTTTTCTTATGTGGGATTAAAAAAATTTTTTTAAAGTCAGGTTCCATTTAAAAAGCTGAACTGGGTGGGTCCAAATTGCTAGTGTTTAAAAAATGTGAAAAACATCCTTAATATAGCTATTTGTGACTAACCCAGTGGGTGTGATACACAGAGAGAAACAATAAGCTCTCTTATTGTACATTTGAAAAGTTAGAGTTTAGAACTCTGCTATTTCAGAAATTATTCATGGAATTACCCAGACTTTTCTTTAAGAAGAGGTTGCTGATGATGAAAAATCAGACATTTCAAAACTTTTAAATGAAAAAAAAGTTTAATAAGTCAGAAGAATGCAATCCATGTCCCCCTCCCAATTTTCTCTTTTAAAAATTATATATTTTGCTGATGATCTCATACTCCCCTGCAATTGCTGTGGCAAATACAATTGTCAACTGAAGAATGACAAGGTTCTTAAATTTGGAAAGGAGAGCTTTATTTCTCATAAAGAGTTCCAGCCTGCAGGATGGCCATTATGACAGGCTGGGAAATATAGCCTCAGGCCACAAGCCAGAAACAGACATTTCGAGGAAGGGGCAAAGGGAATAGGAATTTATGCTGGGCAGGATGGCAAATATAGAATACATATCTAATAAGCCAGAGGAGGACTCATGCACACTTATGAAAGGAGAAACATGTGCATGATCATTTGAGCTTCATGCCCCTTCATGGGTCCCAGGTACAAAAAATGGCGGTATTAGCATGATCACAGAATGCAGTTTTCAGCCCTCTGATGGCAAAAAATGAAGCAGAGGCCAGATGTGGTGGCTCATGCCTGTAATTTCAGCACACATTGGGAGGTCAAAGCAGGAGGATCACTTGGGCCAAGATTTTGAGACCAGCCTGGGCAACATAGTGAGACTCTGTCTCTATGAAAAATAAGAAAAAGTTAGTTGGGCATGGCAGCCTGAGTCTGTCATCCCAGCTACTCTGGAGGATGAGATGGGAGGATTGCTTGAGCCCAGGAGCTTGAGGTTGCAATGAGCTATGATCATGCCACTGCACTCTAGCCTGGGCAACAGAGTGAAACTCTTTGTCTCAGGGGGGAAAAAAAAAAGGTAAAGCAGAGTACACAAAAACTTTTACTGTACCTCCTCCACAGACTGACCAGAACCACTCCATGCTTGGTGGTCTCTTATTAGGCAAAAAAGGAGGGGCAGGGTCAGGCCGTTGGTTGATGTCAGTGGTGGAGTCTTTTGAAAAGGCTGGTTTCTGTTTAGGCCTTAGGGAAGAAAGCCTGATCCTGGTAAGTGAGGAAGAGGATATGAGGAGGCATGTCTGACCTCTCACCCCACAATGAGTGACAACTCAGTTTTCAAGGTTACTCTGGGGTTCCCTTGGTTAAGAGGAGGTCTGTTTAGTAGGTAGGGACTTAGAATTTTATTTTTAGTTTACACACACAATATGCATCCAACAGAATCAATTCCATGAGCAACTTTTGCCTTTACAGCAAAACTGATCTCACAGTCAATCCATATACAGGCTTTATAAGAATCACTAAAGTATAACAATAGCTTCATCTATTGATCATTTTATATGCCAGGCACTTTCTAAGCATTTTTTCAACATTACATTTATCTCTTACAATGAATTGTTTGATGAGTACTATTATTGTCAACTCCATCTCATAGGCGAGAACACAAGGACTTGGAGAAACTGAATAGCCAGTCCAAAGTCACACAGCTACCAAGGGTTGTAGCTAGGATTAAAAATTGAACTGGCAGACTTCTAATCATAGTTCTTGTGTTGCCTCATAGGATCTATGCTGTGTATTTCACAAACACACACAGTTCTGTGTTTATATATAAATTAAATTGTGGAATTCAGGCAAATATTCAACACTCTTTTTAATAATCCATCTTATCCATGCAAACTTAAAAAAGTTACCTTATTCAGTAACTGCCAACCTTACCATGCTATGGCAATGAATAAAATGGCTGAAAATAAAACCTAAACCCAAAGATAAACTTAGAACTTGAATTGCACAAGTGTACTGTCTAGCCTACCCAGATAGAAATGACTCAATGACTCAAAAACTACTTAAGTGTTGCCTCTTTGGGCTTCTGAATGCTCTTTTTTTTTTTTTTTTTTTTTGAAACAGGGCCCCACTCTGTCACTCAGGCTGGAGTGCAGTGGCGCGATCTCGCCTCACTGCAGGCCTCGATCTCCTGGTCTCAGGCAATCCTCTCGCTGCAATCCCCTCGCTCAGCCTCCTGAGTAGCTAGGACTGTAGGCATGCACCACCACACCCAGCTAATTTTTGTATTTTTTGTAGGGACGAGGTTTTGCCATATTGCCAGGCTGGTCTCAACTCCTGGGTGCAAGCTATCTGCCCACCTCGGCCTCCCAAAGTGCTGGTATGGCATGTATGAGCCACTGCTCCCGGCCGACTTCTGAATCTTGATTGGTGAGGTCCACCCTAGCTGAAGAAAGAAGAGGAGAGGGAAAAGAAGTAAAAGAAGTATGAGAATACCTGAACCCACACTGTATTAACTATATTTTTAAATTTTCTGTATTTTTAATGCTCTGGCATCTGGGGTCTTACCGATTGGGCAGAGATTGTCCCTCCCAAGGTCAGCTAATTCCTAGAGACAGGAGACAACTCAGAATAGCCCTTACACCTCAGAGCCTGCTGAAATTACTCGAAACAGCCAATCTTAAGCATGCTTATCCTTTCTTGCCCCTTTTCTTTCTGCAATAACCACAATAAAGGCTGTTTTAAAAAATCTTATTGTTTATTCATTCTTACTTTTAAAAAATGTTGTGGTTGCATAGAAGCTGTATATGTCTGTGAGTACATGAGCGGTTTTGATACAGGTGTAAAATGTGAAATAATCACATCAGGAGAATAGGGTATCCAAGCCCTCAAGCATTCGTCCTTTGTGTTACAAACAATCCAGTCACACTCTTAGTTGTTTTATTATATTTTATTTTTTATTTTACTTTATTTTTGAGAAAGGGTGTTGCTCTGTCACCCAATCTGTAATGCAGTGGTGTGATCATGGCTCACTGCAGCCTCGGCCTCCTGGGCTCAAGTTATCCTCCCACCTCGGACTCCCGAGTAGCTGGGACTACAGGTGCTCGCCACCACACCTGGCTACATTTTGTATTTTTTGTAGAGATAGGATTTTGCCATGTTGCCCAGGCTGGTCTTGAAACCCTGGGCTCAAGTGATCCACCTACTTCGGCCTCCCAAAGTGCTGGAATTACAGGTATGACCAACCGCCACAGTTTGTTATTTTAAAATGTTTAATGAAGTTCTTATTGACTATAGTCACTCTGTTGTGTGACCAACTAGTGTGTCTTATTCATTCTATTTTTTTTTGGTACCCATAATAAAGATTGTCACTCATGCTTTCCCTTCAATCTTTCTGCCACTGACTGACCCCACTCCTTCGCCATGTGGCCCTGCATGGTGTGGTGTGACTCCTGTGTCTAGGTATCTGTTACATAAAAATTGCTTCCTTCACGACAGTCATTTTTGTGTCATGTCCTACTGTTTCTGATTAAAATAAATCCACAGTACATTTTAAAACACATACCCCGAATAAGGATTAATATGTGTACAACACACAAAATGAATTATGAATACTCAGTAGATTTCAGGGTAGTTCACTTATTCAGCAGGTATTTGTTGAGTGCATGTAATGTACTGGAGACACTCTGCTGGACGAAGTTTTCGTTTAAGTTCTGTAAGGACCCAGTGCTGACCTTGACTGGTGTACAGTTCTGGCCCTGGCTGGCTTACATTCCACAGTCATAGGTTGTCACTGCCCACTGTAGCCTGTTCATACGGGGACACCCACTTTTTGCCTCAGAGCTCTTAATATTGAGTTTAGCCTTTGCCAAATACTAATCTACAACCTAGGATTCTGTCTCAATGTTATTTTCTTTTAAAATGATATAATAACAATAATAGAATCAATCATTCCTCTCTGCCAGGCACTCTGATAAATGGTTCAGAGGCGTCAAAATCTATTTTGATAAAAATGAAATGTAGGCTGGGTTGGTTTGCAATCACCCTTTATCTGGTAGCAGAGTAATGAGGAGATGCAAGGCACCTGGGATTATGTTCTCTGCCTCTTATACAGTATCTTTGAACTAAACAGACTTATTAAAACATGGGGCATTACCATTTATCCCACTTGAACAATTAACATATGGGTGAGGTTCATAGCATGTATTGAATTTGTTCTTCAGCTAGCTGCAATTGTATTTGAAAGTGAAAAGCAAAGAGAAATAATTAAGGTTTCCAAATTCCAACTTCCTACTGAGGACCAAGAACGCTACTTGTTCAGGATCTCTCAAATTGGACTTGACTTCCGTGTTTTAAAGTTGATGGCTAATCCAGATATCTATTATCCTTCAACTTCATAGCCAGATTTGGCATTGGAAAATAAACTGAAACAAAGAAGATGCAGTGCGATAAACCTTCTATTGATACAACTAAAATAATGGCTCCTGCAAGTTGTATCAGTGATTCAGTATTATTTTCAATGGCAGGTTTATCAATAATGATTAAAAGAGAAAAAAGAAAGTCAATTTACTGGCTGGCATAGATATCTCCTGAATCTGCTTCCAAACACAGTAACTGTGGAGCAAATTATCAGAATTCTATAGTTGGAATAAGGCAGACAGAATTTAACAAAAAATTTGCCTCAAATTAACCAGTAGGTGTCACTGCTTAAATACATTGGTAACAGCTTTTCCTACAGCCATCTATGTAAAAGCCCCATAGAAAATAATCAAACAATTTTGAATGACTTACAACTACTTCAAACCCACAGAGAATGTTTATAAATCCACACTGTTACTTTATAATTCAAAGGATTGACTTAAGTTCTTTTTGTTAAAATAATTACTAGAAAATCATTATAAGCTTAGTGGCAGTATACAAATTTAATGATTAATTTAATGATCAAATTTAACTGATTCAAATTTAATTTAAGCCAATTTAAATTTAATTCAAACTAAGTTAACAATTCAAATTTAACTTCAGTATATTTGCTACGTTTTAAGAACCTTTGAAAATATTTAAAAAGGCTAATATAACAGATCTGCTTTTCAAGAAAAAAATCCTGGGCTTTTAAGGAGGAAGAGAGAGAAAGACTGAGCTCAGTCTAACTGGTTATTAACTGAATTAAACAATTTTTCCCCCAAAATATTTTCTACCAATTCAACATGTCCCCCATCCCAAGCCTATAAAGACAGACCAAGATTCTCTACATCAGTAGACACAGATACTTCCAAATGTAACATTCGTCAGGTTCCTTCTGTTTCAAATCCTTCAGGGCATCCTGGACATCACACTTCACAGGGCCCCCAGTTGGCTCCCAGGTGGCTTACCCCACCCGCATCTGTCTCCCTCTCCCCCTTGCCCCTTCCTCATCCCTGCTTCTCCTCTTTCACTTCTCAACTAAAGCTGGCTCTCTGAGGAAGAGTCAGGCCTTCCCAAACCACTCCTTTAGCACCTTGGGCATAATTCTTATCTTTTCATCACAAATGTGGCTTATTAAAATCTCTATCTCTTGCTATCTGAGCTCACTGAGATAAAGGTCAGGTTATTTATCTGCACATCCAAAGTATCTACCAGCGAGTGGTTCAGAGCCTGTTCTCAGTTGCTGGCAGGATGTTTATTTCCAAAATATGTAGACACTCTTTTTCTCTTTCCTTTTTGAACAATTCAATTCTAAAGCCATTAAATGAGCTTGAGCAATGTATAGATCTGCATTGGGAAGGTAGGAATTCAGGGAGTTACAAACATGTACGGGGAGAAAAAATAGAACAAAGATATTATACAGATATATAGATAAATATAAAAACAGATAAATATGCACAGACACACACACACTCCTTAATTCTGTCTACCCAGAGGGCCTGGGAGTAGCAACACCTCAAAAGCAATGAGCACACCTAGCATTGAGACCTTGGTTTCTAGACACCGTTCTCCACTAAAAGGAACCAAGGATCTTTGGAAAATGGCTGATTCTAGCACTGGCTCAGGAAAGTACAAGTAAGTCGGGACTATCTTGGAGTAGGAAGTAAGGACGTGCTAAAGAATAATGCAGCCCAGTCTCTATTAAAAATACAAAATATTAGCTGGGCGTGGTGGTGGGCATCTGTAGTCCCAGCTAATCGGGAGGCTGAGGCAGGAGAATGGCGTGAACCTGGGAGGCGGAGCTTGCAGTGAGCCGAGATCGCGCCACTGCACTCTAGCCTAGGTGACAGAATGAGACTCCGTCTCAAAAACAAAACAAAACAAAAAGAATAATGCAGACAGGTCAAAAGTCAGCTTGAATGGGCTGTCACTGGCCCAATCTGAGACACTTCGAGCATCAAAAGGAATGAATGGTTATTAATTAAAATAGAGCGCCATGAGTATATACGTACATAACTTATAATTCCATAAATAATTGAATAAAATGAAAATTTGATAAGGTATGGGATATTACACAGCTTCAAGGCACTTCCCTCTAAAACATGTGCTAATCACAAAGGGAAAAGAGTAACTTTATAGAGGAGAAGCCTGGCAGAGAAGCAGGCCACACTGAAATCATGCAGCCTCAGAGGCTGCCGTGAGAACACCGCATGGCTTCTGTGGAAGTACTGCTAAATAAACAGAGCCCGGATCTCATCAGGAGGAAACACCAGAAAACCTAGACTGACAAAGGACATTCTACAAACCGGCTGGCTTGTCAGCAGAAGTGTCAAGATCATGAAAGTCAGCAGAGGCTGAGGAACTCATCCGCACGGAAGAAGTCGAAGGAGACAGGACAAGTAAATGCAACGCATCATTCTGAAGAGGAGCCTTTTGCTATAAAGAACATTCTTGCGACAACTGGTGACCGAATGGGGACCGAGGATTAGACGGTATTAAATATCAATGTTAATTTCCTGATTTTAATAGTAGTACTTGGGCATCCACTCGGTATTTTACTTTTAAATGATTCAAGAGAGGAAAAAAAGTTATTTGCATTGTGCTTGCAACTTTTAAAAATTCTTAGAAGGCTTTCATTAAACAAACAAACAATTTTAAAGGAAGAAGAAGGAAAAAAAAAAACTTGACCACACTGTATTTAAAAATTCTAAGCCGAACCCAAGTTGGAGTGCATTTTACATCTAGGATGATGCAGTCTCCACCTTCTAGGAGTTAAAAGAAGAGTTGTGCGCACAAAATTAACATTGACGGGGGTAAAAAAAAGGAAGAGAGAGAGAAAAAAAAGAGAGATGCATTTTTTACTTTTTTGCAGAGGCAGTTTTAAAAATACCCTCCAGGTCACAGCCCTCCCCCTCCCGGCCGCCTCCCGCCCTGCAGTTGGGGAGGTGAGTGGAGCTCCGCGGGCGGCCGCCTGCGCGGTCTCTTGGTGGGAAGCAGGTCTTTGCGTGTGAGCGTTGCGCCTCTCCCAGCCAGAAGTCGGAATTCTAATGTCCAATGCGTGCTGTGTTCGGTGAGATTCGTATTTTTAAAATAATAAAATAATCTAAGAGAAAAAAACCTTGAACTACCAGGAGTGGGGTTCGAACCCACGCGGACATATGTCCATTGGATCTTAAGTCCAACGCCTTAACCACTCGGCCATCCTGGTACAGGCATGCGACGTTCCTTTCGCTCTTCCTACAAGGCGTCCTCTACCTCCTCCTGCCCGCACCCTGCCTCCAGAACGTGGAGAGTTTCCGCCGCCACTCTCTCCGCTCTCCCATCCCGGGCTGGGGCGGCCGCCACGCAGGTACTTCGGTTTCTCGCCGCCGCGACTCACTGTTGCCCCCGGCCCGCCGCGGCAGTGAAGACAACTGCAGCGGAGCTGCGCGCTCTCGGCGGGGGCGTCGGCGCTCGCGGGCCTTTGACTGGGGGGAGACTCCGGGCCCTCCAGTTGCGCTTTCAGTTTCGAGGTGCGCGGGCGCCGCAAACACACACCAGCAAACTTCTGGGTTCCTGGGAGCGCGTTCTGGAGGCCCCTGGCTGGTGGTGCAGGGACGCGGCCCACAGGGCGGTGTTTAGTTTGTGTTGTTCTAAACAGAGTTGGCTTCAAGGAATGAGGTGCCCGGACAGCAGCAGAGTTCCTGGACTCCTGCCCCTAGGGGCCGCTTTTCTTCTTCGCATGTGCCACAAGTCACACGGGAGGGAAGCTTTGTAGAAATGTGCGTGTCGCCTGTGCCACGCCACATGCAGGGGAGCGTGGCACAGTCGCCCTTCTGGTGCCTGCAGGCCCATCCCCACTGCACCGCCTCGGATGCAGTACGGTGGCCTCCTCTTTGCCCCCGCAACCCTACAAGGCAATGAGATATTTTTGTTCCCTT
The DNA here is from genome assembly GCF_008728515.1 of Papio anubis. Lineage (NCBI taxonomy): Eukaryota > Metazoa > Chordata > Mammalia > Primates > Cercopithecidae > Papio > Papio anubis. The sequence continues at coordinate 118,350,632 of NC_044981.1, forward strand.
TTCTTGTTTTGCAGTGTTCTCCTTACTTTCTGTGTACATGAGTTTCAGTTCGTCCTGTTATCCCTTTTCCCAGGACTTCCACTGCATTCCCCGCTACCCAGGACCTCATATCGACCACAGAACGAAGAGCCCAGGCTCTGTGTTGTGGAGTGGTAGGGGCCTGGTTGGCTGAGCTGGGATCCGGCAGCCACATGATTATCCGGTCACGCCCTTGTTCATATGGTGCAGACAGCGACTTCTTCATCAAGAACTTCTATCAGCCTGGAGACTGCACACACCAACCTCACTGTGCGACACCTCACCAATGGCTCTCCTGCTGGGTCACATTGTAAGAATTGTCTTGCCTCTTCTTGGAACTCCTGTGATCCCCGGGAACAAGGGCTGTCACGAGCCTGCTGCCCTGGTTCACGGAGTTTCCGCCAACTCCTATAGAACTGTCCCTGCGAGAGGGCCTCAAGATGGTAACCAGGAGAATCACCACTTTCACACTTTGCCACACAGCATTGTAAGCTGTCAGAAGCCTGCGTCTATGTCCTGACCTCAATAGCACCCCTCCTTCTAAGCGCCAGGCCCGGCCCTCGGCAGTACACGACAAGAGCTCAGGCAAGAGCAGTTCCTCAGGCCTTGCCCTGGGGTGCTGAGAGATGAAAGGGAACTTAGACTCTGCCAGGGTCAAGGGGCAGCCACGTGGTGATGACATGGGGTCACCAGAGTGCCAGCTGCCACCCTCCATCTCCATTGTATGGCGCCAAATTGTCAGAGGCCACAGACTTCCTAAAAATGGCTTATTTCAAGGCACTGAAATGATAATAATAACATGGATTGAGAACATGTCACTATGTGACAAGCATTGCTTTAAGCTCTTTACATATATCATCTTATTTCAGCTGGGCGTGGTGGTGCGTTCCTGTAGTCCCAGCTACTCGGGAGGCTGAGGCCAGAGGATCGCTTGAGTTCGGAGTTCAAGGCTGTGTGTGTCATAATTGTGCCTGTGAATAGCCACTGCACTGCAGCCTGGGCAACATGGTGAGATTCCATCTCTAAAATAAATAAATAAAAATTTCTTAACAACCCTGTAAAGTAGGTGTGTGAGGGACGCATTCAAACCACAGTGTTATTTGAATGACATTTTTGTTAACCCCAGACTCAACTTCCAACAAGCCGCTAGTATAAGACAGTTTGGAGTAACACAGCCGCGTCGTAGGGTATCCCTTAGAAATGCACCTTCTGAAGCCTCAAAATTGTATTAAAATTTTCTGGCTGCTGTTTAAGGATGGGCCTGGTACAAGTTAGTTTATCTTTGGTCATCTTTGGAAAAATACAACCTGCCACACAGCAGAACTATAATAGTATCTCCCATTCCAAATGCTTTTCTTCCAGTGTTATTTTGACACCCCTCCCATTAATAGATGGAATGTGGGGGGATGGCGTCTATGTTCTCATTCATTGAATCTGGAAAGGGGCTTGTGTCTATGGAGAAGTGATACTATGTGACTTCTGAGGCTAGGTCATAAAAGTTGCTGTAACTGTACTTCACTTTGTTTTTTTTTTTTTTTTTTTTTTGAGATACTTGATCTTGGAACTGAGCCACCATGCTGTGAGGAAGCCCAGGTAGCCACATGTAGTTGTTTCAGGTGACTGCCCTCAAACAACAGGCAGTATTAACTGCTATAAATATGACTGAATGAGCCTTCAGATGATTCCAGACCCTAGCCATCAAGTGACTGCTCCCACACAGCCATTGATTCCTTCCAGTTAATTACCCCATATTATTATGTATGCAGGTAGACAAGTTGTCCCCATAGTATCCTTTTCCAATTCCTGATTCACAACATCTGTGGAAATAATAAAATAGCCATTATTTGCACCTACTGTTTGTTTGTTCATTTGTTTAAGTGAACCAATTGATAATGAAAATTCTGAGAATGATAAACTGGGAGTGCAGTGATGAGGCACTAGGAGTATTGGTAGAGACAGGCGATCTGAGGATAAAGCCGGTACAGGGGGAAGCAGAACCCCGAGATGGAGAGAGTCCAAGGTCTGATTCCATCATTGGAGTCATTTACTCCATCCTTCCTAGAAACTGGACTCAAGGCTATACTGCCGTCTTCCAAATCTACATCATACATGGAAGTGTCTGTGTGGAAGAACAGAAGTTCCGTCCCTGGATGCTTGCTGCAAGGGTGGATAGGAAAGAAAGTTCTGGCTTCTGCCTCAGGAAGCAGTCCTGAAAATGGAAGAAATTCTGCAAGCATAGGAAAAGTTGCCGAACTTGCTGGCAACTACAAGGCATCACAAATACCCACTTGAGTGTTGGAACAAAATGTGAAAAGCACTGTGCCATGGCATTTGTTGTAACTGACAATATTAGAGAGTAAATGTCAATATTAGGACAGATTTTGTAACATCAAAATGGCTTCACGTTCAAGAAACTACATTTAACATACTTCTTACTGAGAAATGTACCACGCTATTTAAACTAGTTTTCAGTGTGTATGTATGCTTATTTAAGCCATGATATTCTTCATACATTCTGCGATGGTTTTAAAAATATGTCCATAAATGCTTTCATACTTCTGTCTTCAACAGGGGAAGACTACCTTTCCTCCCCTTGAGTGCGGGCTGAATTTAGTGACTCATTTCTAATGGATAGAATAAAATGAAAGTGATGGTCTGCAACCTTAGAGATGAAATCATCAAAAGGCACTACTGCTACCACTGTGGTTGCCCTCTCTTGGAGCATTCACTCTGGAGGATGCCAGCTGTGATGTCCCACATGGAGGCTCTGAACGGAAGCCTCTACTAACCACCATGAGGACCTGAGGTCTCACATGAGTGAGCCTGGAGACGAATCTTCCACCTCAGGCAAGCCTTCTGATGACTGTAACAAGAGGCAGCAACTTGACGGCAACCTCAGGAGAGAACCTGAGCCAGAACCACCCAGCTAAGCCCTGATTTCGTGACCCTCAGAAACCAAGTGAGATAATGAATATTTGTTGCTTTAGGCTGCTAAATATTGTGCTATTTTTTACACAGCTATGAGCACTAATACATTAATATTAATACTCTACTAATACTATAATACACTAATTCTAATACTAATACTATAGCACTAATACTAGGCAAAGTTAGTTTCTTTAGCACTGATGATGTGCTCACAGGCATATATTTTGTTTCTTTACATCTATTTTATTATTTTCAGAGTTGTTTATATATATTTTATTTATTTATTTATTTAGAGACAGAGTCTCGCTCTGTGGCCCAGGCTGGACTGCAGTGGCACGATCTCGGCTCACTGCAACCTCTGCCTCCCAGGTTCAAGCGATTCTCCCACCTCAGCCTCCCAAATAGCTGGGACTACAGGCGTACATCACCACGCCCAGCTAATTTTCGGATTTTTGGTAGAGACTGGGTTTCACCATGTTGACCAGGCTGGCCTCAAACTCCTGACCTCAAGTGATCCAACCGCCTCGGCCTCCCAGAGTGCTGGTATTACAGGCGTGAGCCACCACGCATGGCCTGTTTATATATATTTTAAATTTTTCTTTCTTTTTTTTTTTAAATTTTAGATTCAGAGGGTACATGTGTAGGTTTGTTACATGGATATATTACATGATACTGAGGTTAAGGCCTCTAATAATCCTGTTGCTCAAGTAGGGAACTTAGTACCTAATAGTTTTTCTACCCTTTTCCCCACTCTCTCACACTCCATTGTAATACCCCATTGTTTATTGTTCCCATCTTTGCATCCGTGGGTTTCTACACATCTATTTTAAAAGAAAGAGTAATCCTGCTAACCTTGATAACATCCAACTTTCCTTTTTGCATTTGTTGTCAAATTCTTAAAGAGATTGCCTGTACTTCCCAAGCCTACTCATTTGCTTTCTGTTTTTTTTCCAGAATCCTCTGAAATGTAGCTTCTACGCTTATCTTTCTCTCTCTTAATCTTTTCAGAATGAAAACATCTTTACAGAAACAGATTCAAGTTGTAAACGTTGTATGACATCGAAACAATATAGAAATAAAGTAGAATGTGAAACCTCTTATTCACAACCCCTGTAATCCGAGTCATATTAAATTGGGGTCCCTTGTCTTTTGAAGTCGCTAAACCATTTTCTGTCTCTCTTCTGCTTTTTCCCATGCCTGCTCTTCCCTGCCTAACTCTCTTCCAAGGCCCCCATAAATTCTATCTTCCTACCACACACACAGTAGTAAAGTTAAAGGAGTAAGAATAAGCTGCACTTACAAGTGTGAGTGTACAAAACTCAGGAAGCTCCAAATTACACTCTAGAAATATCCTTCTCACTCTGCCTGGCCTTATTATACAGCAGCGCCCCATTAGCTGCAGTTTCGCTTTCCTCAATTTCAGTTACCCACAGTCAACTGCGGTTTGAAAATATTAAATGGAAAATTCCAAAAGCAAACAATTTGTAAGTTTTCCATTGAGTATCATTCTGAGTAGTGTGATGAAATCTCACACATGGAATGTGAATCATTTCTTTTCCAGTATGTCCACTCTGTCTATACTTCTCGCCTGTGAGTCACTTAGTAATCCTCTTGGTGGTCAGATCACAGTATCATAGTGTATATCAGATTCAGTACTATCTGCAGTTTTAGGCATTTGCTGGGGGTCTTGGAATGTATCCTCAAGAATAAGGGGTCCCCGCTGTAATAGAAATTATGGTTTGTGTTATCATTAGAAATATATTCTTTTTGGTGACAGAATTTTCTCTTTATTTACTTGTAGAATTAAAATTTTTGTCTCAAACTTTTATGAAATAAAATCTTGCATGGTATACACATATCCTGCATGGTAAGCAGGATATAAATTTGCCTTTTCTCCATAATAGAGGGTTTTCATTATGATAACAATAATTTTTCTGAACTATAGATAAAAGGCAGTAGTGCACAGTAATGTAAATGTATTGTTTAAACTGTCAAGTCAGTAGAGCTAGTTCAAATCATAATTCTTTCCTAGCTGTATAAACAACTTATTAGTTTCCTCAAGTCTCATCTGTAAAGTGGGAATACTAACTCTTACCTGAGAAAAATATTGTGAGAATTAGTGAAATATGTGTGTAAAATATCTCCGCTGGTTGCCTGGCATTGTAACAGAATCCAGGTTTGCCACTTAAGCCAGAAACAAGAAACGAGGGTTAATGGGAAGAAAAGCAGGTTTATTCAGAAAACCAGCAAAACCGAGAAGATGGTGAACTGGCGTTCTAAAATACCATCTTAAGTCATTACAGATCTCAGGCTCTTTTTATGTTAAGGGCAAAGGGAGGAGGAGGGAGTTGAGATCAAGAGTTAACCGGTGACTGAAGACACCTAGGTGGCAGCGAGGGTCTGAGGAGGTTGGGAAATTATTTGTCCTTGGTCATTATGCTTCTACAAATCTTTAACAAGGACCAACTAGACACAACCAGGTGGAAAAGCTGCCACCAAGGAGTGGAGGAACCAGGATAACTGGCACACTAGCTCCCACAGGAGACTTTAGTCCCAGGGGAACTGTCAGACCTGAACTCTGCAGGGTGGTCTTGCCCATTAGACTGGACTGGTCTGACCTGAGTAATCCTTGGTCTTCTGGCCCCTTCTGGGACCCCAACCTGGCAGTGTCTGCTTGCAGGGCAGCCTTGGGTGCCCTGGGGGCTCACCCTATAGCTTCTGCACTGGTGGACCATACCTGACTAGTGGAGAGCTGCAGTGGGGTGGTCTCCATGGTCACACACCAGTCTATCCACTCCCTCCCTGCACTGTAGCTTCCCCGGGGCCCATGGCCACCCCCTCCCCCCCATTGCTTTGTCAGCATGTATGCACACTAGCAGATTTTGCTTTCCTTGCCCCACCAGCATGTGTGTACACATGCACCCTGCTTCACCACTGCTGCTGGCAGGAGTGCATTTGACCCCACCAGCCTCCCTTCCCCACCATACTGCCATTGCAGTCAGAGCCTTGGTGGGCATAGAGCGCACTAGCCCTGTCCCTGCCAATGCCTTGCCCCTGCATCAACACTGCCACTGGAGTGAGAGTAGGCACAGAGAACAGCAGGCCCTCCCCAGCCATCTCCACCTGCACGAATGTGCACAGATGGCATACTCAGACCTGTGCTGATCAGCACCCAAACCCCATGCTAACACCACCACCAGCACAACTGCATGCACAGTTGCCAGTGGGGCCCCCCTCTTCCTCAAGCCGTGCTTCTTCCACTGCAGCTGTGAATGCCTACATGGAGGCAGGCACCCTGGCATCCACTAGCACCCTGCTGCAGCCAACAAGCATGCACCCCACCCCACCATACTGCCACTGCTGCTTGCATGTGAGAACGAGGACAATCCTGCTGTCACCATCCTGAAAACGCTTTGGGTAACACCACCCATTGCAGTGTAGTGACCAGCTACCTGGGAGCATATCAGCCCCCCAGCACAGTGGATTCCTAACCTCGAGGAGACAGATTACAAAGTTGAGGCTGTCCCCTAGAGTTAGAGCATACAGTCCAGGAGTTGGGAACTGAGCTTTGGCCCCCTAAAATCTTCCAGAAATGAAGCCAGTTGGCTGAACTCACCTTCCTTCACAATAAAACCCTTAAGAGCCTCAAAAAATAGGATAAAAGGAAAAAAGCCCATCCAAAGAACAGCAGCTTCAAAAATTGAAGGAACATTAGCCTAGCAAGATGAGAAAGAACCAGTGACAACTCAAAAAGTCAGACTGCTTTCATTCCTCTAAACAACCTCATTACATTGCCAGGAAGGGCTCTGAACCAGGCTGAGATGGCTGAAATGACAGAAATAGATTTCAGAACATGGATAGGAATGAAAATCATTGAGATGAAGCAGTACATTGGAAACCAATCCAAGGATACTCAGAATCATGATAAAACAATACAGGAGCTGACAGATGAAATAACCAGTGTAGAAAACAATGTAGCCAACCTGATAGAGCTAAAACACACACTACAAGAATTTCATAATGCAACCACAAATATTAAAAGCAGAATAGACCAAGCTGTGGAAAGAATCTCAGAGCTCAATGAATAGCTTTCTGAAATAAGACAGTCAGACAAGAAAAGATAAAAAAGAAGGAAAAGGAATGAACAAAACTTCTGAGATATATGGGATTATGTAAAAAGATCAAATCTATGACTTATTGGTGTCCCTGAAAGAGATGAGGAGAATGGAAGCAAACTGGAAAACATATTTCAGGATGTCATTCATGAGAAATTCCCCTACTTAGCTAGAGAGGCCAATATTCAAATTCAGGAAATGAAGAGAACTCCAGTAAGATAATTCACAAGAAGATCACCTTCAAGACACATAATCATCAGATTCTCTAAGGATGAAATGAAAGGAAAAATGTTAAAGGCAGCTAGAGAGAGAGGTCAGGACACCTACAAAGGGAAGCCCATCAGACTAACAGTGAACTTCTTAGCAGAAACCCTGTAAGCCAAAAGAGGTTGGGGGCCAATATTTAAGATTCTTAAAGAAATTCCAACAGATAATTTCCTATGTGGCTAAACTAAGCTTCATAAGAAAAGGAGAAATAAGATCCTTTTCAAACAAGCAAGTGCCAGGGAATTCGTTACCACTAGACCTGCCTTACAAGGGCTCCTGAAGGAAGCACTAAACATGGAAAAGAAAGACCATTAACAGCCACTACAAAAACATACTGAGGTACACAGACCAGTGACACTATAAAGCAACCACACAAGTCTGCATAATAACCAGCTAACATAATGATGACAGAATCAAATTCACAAATTTCAACACTAACCTTGAATGTAAATGGGCTAAATGTTGATTGCACAGAGTGGCAAGCTGGATAACGAAGCAAGACCCAATAGTATGCTGTCTTCAAGAGACTCATCTCACATGCAGTGACATACATAGGCTCAAAATAAAGGAATGGATAAAAATCTACCAAGAAAATGGAAAACAGAGAGAAGCAGACATTGCAATCCTAATCTCAGACAAAACAGACTTTAAACCAACAACAACAACAACAACAAAAACAAAAGAAAAAAGAAGGACATTACATAATGGTAAAGGGTTTAATTTAACAAAAAGACCTAACTATCCTAAATATGCACCCAACACAGGAGTGCACAGATTCGTAAAGCAAGTTCTTAGAGACCTTTGAAGAGACTTAGGTCCCCACACAATACTAGTGGGAGACTTTAACACCCCACTGACAATATTAGACAGATCTTTGAGACAGAAAATTAACAAAAATATTCAGGACCTAAACTCAGCACTGGAACAAATGGACCTGACAGACATCTACAGAACTTTCCACCCCAAAACAACAGAATATGCATTCTTCTCATTGCCACCTGGCAATACTCTAAAATCAACCACATGATTGAACATAAAACACTCCTTAGCAAATGCAGAATAACTGAAATCATAACAACCACAGCACCACAGCACTATAAAAATGGAATTCAAGACTAAAAAGCATGCTTAAAATCATACACTTATATGGAAATCGAATAACTTGCTCCTGAATGACTTCTTGGTAAATAATGAAATTAAGGCAGAAATCAAGAAGCTTTTTGAAACTCATAAGAACACAGACACAACACACCAGTATCTCAGGGACACAGCTATTTCAGTGTTAAGAGGGAAATTTGCAGCACCAAACACTCACATCAGAAAGATCTCAATTTAACAACCTAACATTACAGTGAAAAGAATTAGAGAACCAAGAGCAAACCAATCTCAACTAGTAGAAGACAAGAAATAACTAAAATCAGAACTGAACTGAAAGAGTCACACAAAAATCCATTAAAAGGATCAACGAATCCAGGAGTTTTGTTTGTTTGTTTGTTTGTTTTTTAAATAATAAAACGGTTAGCCTGCTAGGTAGAATAATAAAGAAGAAAAGAGAGACTATCCAAGTAAACACAAGTAGAAATGACAAAGGGGAGATTACCATTGACCCCACAGAAATACATATAACCATCACAGAATATTATGAACACCTCTCTGGACCCAAACTGGAAAATCTAGAAGAAATGGATAAACTCCTGGACATATACACCCTCCCAAGACTGAACCAGGAAGAAATTGAATCCCTGAACAGACCAATAATGAACTCTGAAATTGAATCAGTAATAAATAGTCTACCAATCCAAAAAAGCCAAAGACCAGACAGATTCATAGCCAAATTCTACCAGATGTACCAAGAAGAGCTGGTACCATTCCTATGCAAACAATTCTGAAAAACTGAGGAGGAAGGACTCCTCCCAAACTCATTCTATGAGGCCAGCACCATCCTAATACCAAAAGCTGTCAGAGACACAACAGAAAAAGGAAACTTCAAGCCAATATCCTTGATTACCATTGATGTAAAATCCTCAACAAAATACTGGCAACTCAAATCCAGCAGCACATCAAAAAACTTCTCCATTACCATCAAGCAGGCTTTATCCCTGGGATGCAAAACTGATTCAACATACACAAATCCATAAATGTGATTCATTGCATAAACAAAACTAAAAACAAAACCACATAATTATACCATATTTGCAGAAAAGGCTTTCAATAAAATTCAACTCCCCTTTATGTTAAAAACTCTCAACAAACTAGGTATTGAAAGAACATACCACAAAATATTAAGAGCCACCTGTGACAAACCCACAGCCAACATCATACTGAATGAGCAAAAGCTAGGAAGCATTCTCCTTGAAAACTAGCACAAGACAAGGATGTCCTCCTCTCTCACCACTCCTATTAAACATAGTATTGGAGGTTATGGCCAGAGCAATCCGGAAAGAGAAAGAAATAGAGGACATCCAAATAAGAAGAGAGGGAGTCAAACTATACCTGTTTGCAGATAACATGATTCTATATCTAGAAAAGCCCAGTCTCAGGCCAAAAGCTCTTTAAACTGATTATCAACTTCAGTGAAGTCTCAGAATACAAAATCAAAGTACAAAAATCACTAGCATTCCTGTACACGAACAATCAAGCCGAGAGCCAAATCACGAATGCAATCCCGTTCACAATTGCCACAAAAAGAATAAAATGCCTAGGGATATAGCTAACCAGAAGGTGAAAGATCTCTACAATGAGAACTACAGAACACTGCTCAAAGAAATCAGAGATGACACGAACAAATGGAAAAATACTCCATGCTCATGGATAGGAAGAATCAATATCATTAAAATGGCCGTACTGCCCAAAGCAATTTACACGTTAAGTACTATTCCTATCAAATTACCAATAATATTTTCCATAAAACAAGAAAAAAAAACTATTTTAAAATTCATATGGAACCAAAAAAGAGCCCAAATAGCCAAGGCAACCCTAAGCAGACAGAACAAAGCTGAAGGTGTCACACTACCCAACTTCAAACTATCTATAGGGCTACAGTAACCAAAACAGTGTGGTACTTGTACAAAAACAAAAACATACACCAATGGAACAGAATAGAGAGCCCAGAAATAAGGCTGCACACCTACAACTACCTGGTCTTTAACAAAGCTGACAAAAACAAGCAATGGGGAAAGGATTCTGTATTCAATAAATGGTGCTGGGATAACTGGCTAGCCATATATAGAAGACTGAAACTGGACCCCTCCCTTATACCACATACAAAAATCAACTCCAGATGGATTAAAAACTTAAAGGTAAAACCCAAATCTACAAAAACTCTGGAAGACAACCTAAGCAATACCATTCTGGGCATAGGAACAGGCAAAGATTCCATGATGGAGATGCCAAAAGCAATTGCAACAAAAGCAAAAATTGACAAATGGGATCTAATTAAAGAGTTTCTGCACAGCAAACGAAACCATTAACAGAGTAAATAGATAACCTATAGAACGGGAGAAAAATTTTGCAAACTATGCATCTGACAAAGGTCTGGTATTCAGCATCTCTAAGAAATTTAAACAAATTTACAAGAAAAAACAACCCCATTAAAAAGTGGGCAAAAGAACATGAAGAGATACTTTTCGAAAGAAGACATACCTGTGACCAACAAACATATGACAAAAAGCTCGACATCACTGATCATTAAAGAAATGCAAATCAAAACTGCAATGAGATACCATCTCACACCTGTCAGAATGGCTACTAATAAAAAGTCAAAAAATAACAGATGTTGGTGAGGTTGCAGAGAAAAAGGAATGCTTATACACTGTTGGTGAGAATGTAAATTAGTTCTGCCATTGTGGAAAGCAGTATGGTGATTCCTCAAAGAGCTAAAAGCAGAACTACCATTCAGTCCAGCAATTCCATTACTGGGCATATATACCCAGAGGATTATAAATAATTTTACCATAAAGACATATGCATGTTCACTGCAGCATTATTCACTATAGCAAAGACATGGAATCAACCTAAACACCCAACAGTGGTAGACTGGATAAAGAAAATGTGGTACATACACACCATGGAATACTAAGCAGTCATAAAAAAGAATGAAGTTATGTGTTTTGTGGGAATGTGGCTGGAGCTGGAGGTCATTATCCTTAGCAAACTAAAGCAAGAACAGAAAACCAAATACTCCATGTTCTTATTTATAAGTGGTAGCTAAATTATGAGTAATCATGAACACAAAGAAGGCAACAATATGTGCTGGGGTCTACTTGAGGGATAAGGGTGGCAGGAGGGAGAGGATAAGGAAAAAACAACTAATGGATATTAGGTTTAATACCTGGGTGACAAAATAATCTGTACAACAAACCCCCATAACACAGGTTTATCTGTATAACAAACCTATACATATAAGCCTGAACTTAAAAGTTAAAAATAAATAATAAATCTTAAACAAACCATATTTACTTCCCCTTTAACCCTAGACTTTACTGGTTGTTTTTGCATATTGTCTCACTGCTCTAAAATTATCCTAGCCTATGTGTAAGAATGGGCAAAGCCCTCTTAAACAAAAATGGAGTAGTTATGTCAGCTCTTTTGCTGTTTCACTGCTACAGCATGAGGTGGGCTCTTTTGGTAGCCATTGTTTGTTGCTTATCCAACAGCCATTCCTCACCTTTCTCCCTGATAAAGGAAATCTTATTTTATTCAGGCAGTGGGCAGAGACACCTTAATTTCAGAGAAGGTAGACTTATTCTCCAGCCCCAGGGAATGAATCCTTATTAGTGTAAACCAGTAATTGTCATCTCATCCCTTTGGTCAATACAGTAATTGGTTGGAAGACAGTGGCAGAGTGGTGTGTGATCCAGTTCTGGCCAATGAGAGATAAAAGAAAGCTGGTTGGAAGTTCTGGAAAGGATTTTCTTTTTTGAAAAACAGAGTCTTGATTTGAAAAACAGAGTCTTGGGAAGTAAAAGCCTTGGGCTTGCTATTCCTTCCCTTTTTCTTCCTGCCTTGAATGGGATCATGTTGTTGGAAGGAACGCTTGGAGTCACAAAGAAAATGAGCACTCAAACAAAAGATTTCTCAGCAAGGCAAATTTACTTCTGCAGAAGGGTGCTTCTTGCAGTTGCCATGAGAGCACACTGAATAAAGGAGGGAAAGAGTTTTTATTCCTAACGCAGCTTGTCCCTACTACTGTGTCCTGTCCCTGTTGGCTGGAGTTGGACAACACAATCTAAACTGAACCCAATTGGTTAACGTGAAAGACAGCTTTGGCGGGAAGAACTGTTACAGTGGGAGGGACAAATTACAGAGTGAATAGCAGATGTGGGCTCTGTAGATAAGGACCGGTGGGAGAGTTGTTTACTGGAACCAGGTGCAGGGAGGCACAAAGGATAAAGAAGCTGGACCTTGAGAGTAGAGAATAAGGAAACTAAACAAACTAAACTTTTGAAGAGGAGCTTCTCTTGGATCTGACAATGTGAAGATGGAAGCCTTGGAACTGTGTTGGCAATGCTGTGACCACAGGGCCAGGATGGGGGGCAGGGAGGTCGCATTTCTATGGATAAGGTGCTAATACCCAGAGATGTCAGAACAGTAAATTAGAAAGGGGTTTTGCCTTTAAAGACCTTATGGAGCCATAGCCAACCAGAAACCACCTACCTCCAATCTTTTGTTGTACAAGAAAATTGTACAAGAAAATGCTTTTAAATATAAGCCTGTGGCTCTCAAAGTGTAGTCCTCTGACAAACAGCATGAAGATTATCTGGGAACTTGTTGGAAATGCACATTCTCTGACCCCACCCCAGTGTGTGAATCTTCATCTCAGAGTCCAGTGATACTGAAGCATGCTCAAGTTTTAGGGTCACTGTGATCACAGTACAGTTTCTGTCAAAGGCATTCCTAGCTGAATCTTCATACAAGTATATGTAGACCAGTGAAGAGATCTAAAGTATTCCCTAGAAGTTGCTTCCTTGACTAAGCGCCTGTTATTGGCTTGATTTCTTAATATTTATCTCTATTTTATAAGTAAGCCTATCTCCAGAGGGTGAACTTGCTGTCTTGTGTTGGGGGGTTATATATGAAATATATTTATACATATATAGATTTTGTATGTGCAAATATATATATATAAATTATTGTGTGAACCTTAATACTTCCTTTTCCTAAATTGTGTTCTTGTCCTTGATAGAACCTTCACTTTCACTTTACCATAAATCTCTCACTTCCTAGCAACATTCTAATACAACTTTATGTAAACATTAGTTAAATGCTTCCACTTCCAGGTGACTTTTAAATCCATTCTTTAAACAGATTATGAAGAAATATGGCCATCTCATAGATCTTCAGAATATTATCACTAACTACCATTACTACTCGGACATATTTTTGCATCCAAGGATGAGAATAGGAAGCCATCTGTGCTTACACTGAGGACTACCAAATACTTTCAATGCACTTCTGGATCCCTACATGAGCTATTCTTATGGATTCCAAAGAAAAGAGTTGGTGGCTCGACAGGTGTGAAGTCAACGAATCCAGTTTGTGGTGAGGCTCTTTCAGACAGCTCTGGGTCCCCTCTGATGGATACCATAAAGAGATGCAAGATTACTGGGGACATGGGACGAGGACAGAGGGGATAGAGACCTTGTATTCCTCTGCGCTTGCTATCTCCCAGCTATCCAGTCCCTAACTCTAGAGAAAGCTAAGTGAAAATTTTGCCAAAGACTCCTCGTTTGCTCTCACTAGGACTCTTTACTCCTTCCTCCCCCCATTATCCCCTCATCTTTTATTTTCAAATTTTATAAAAGATAAGTGTTGTTTTATAGAGCAACATCTCAACATCACTTTACTGTGAGAAGCACTTTACATATATTATCTTATTTCATTTATTTTATCTAATTTCCCCATTTCAATTTTACTTGTTTATTCTTTAAGTATTCTGCCTCTATTTTGTTTTTCCTACTTTGTCTTTATTTACATTTCTGTTAAAAATAATACTTTCACATCCTTTTGAAATTATATTTATTCCTAGTTCAGCTTAGAATTTCTGTTTTTAATCCATAATTATATTTTTCATAAAAGACTAATGAATCTAACTTTTTTCCCCCCCACCCACTCCCCTCTCCACCCTAGCACTGCTCAGGCTGCACCGCGCTCGCTGCAAGCTTCAGGCTCCTGCTAAGCTAGCGCCGCATTGTCTCCCTTCAGCCGCCATTATGATTATCTACCGGGACCTCATCAGCCACGATGAGATGTTCTCCAACATCTACAAGATCTGGGAGGTTGTGAACTGGCTGTACCTGGAGGTGGAGGGGAAGATGGTCTGTAGGATAGAAGATAACGTTGATGACTCGCTCATTGGTGGAAATGCCTCCGCTGAAGGCCTCTAGGGCGAAGGTACAGAAAGTACAGTAATCACTGGTGTTGATATTGTCCTGAACCGTCATATCCAGGAAACAAGTTTCACAAAAGAAACCTACAAGAAGTACATCAAAGATTACATGAAATCGATCAAAGGCAAACTTGAAGAACAGAGACCAGAAACAGTAAAACCTTTTATGACAGGGGCTTCAGAACAAATCAAGGACATACTTGCTAATTTCAAAAACTACCAGTTCTTTATTGGTGAAAACATGAATCCAGATGGCACGGTTGCTCTACTGGACTACCGTGAAGATCGTGTGACCCCATATATGATTTCTTTAAGGATGGTTTAGAAATGGAAAAATGTTAACAAATTTGGCAATTACTTTGGCCACCTGTCCAAAGTAACTGGCTTCTGCGTGTCATCCGCACAACACCAGGACTTAAGACAAATGGGACTGATGTCATCTTGAGCTCTTCATTTATTTTGACTGTGATTTATTTGGAGTGGAGGCATTGTTTCCTGTTATGTGGGTTGTCTAAAAATAAAATGCATTTAAACTAAAAAAAAAAAAAAAAACAAAACTAATGAATCCAATTCATATTTTTATTCTATTTTATATTTTATAGCTTTTTATTTCCTTGGATCATCAGTCTAATTATTTTATCTTGTCATTCTTGCATTCATATTTAATCTTGTATTTTAATTTCAATTTTTTAAAAATTTTCTCTTTCTTGTATAACTTTTCTTTAAATTTTTATTTTCTTTTCTTTTTTTCTTTCTTTCTTTTTTTTTTTTTTTTTTGAGACAGAATCTTGCTCTGTAACCCAAACTGGAGTGAACTGGTGTGATCTCAGCTCACTGTAACCTCCACCTCCTGGGTTCAAGCAATTCTCCTGCCTTAGCCTCTCAAGTAGCTGGGATTACAGGCTTCTGCCACCACATCTGACTAATTTTTGTATTTTTAGTAGAGACAGGGTTTCACCATGTTGGCCAAGCTTATCTCAAACTCCTGACCTCAAGTGATCCACCTGCCTCGGCTTCCCAAAGTGCTGGGATTACAGGCGTGAGTCACTGCATCTGGCAAATTTTTCTTTCTTCGTGAAGAATATTTATTTTACCTTGTGTTTTTTTGCTAGCAAGAAATATGGGCTTGGGACCTGGCAGTGAAGAAAGACCACATCCTCTGTCCCCACCTGCTCTATATCAGAGTGCAACAATCTAACTAAAGGCAGGGTCTTTCCACAATTACTCAGGATGGGGTCTCAGACTAAACTGGTTAGAAATCCAAGGGCAGAGTGGACTTAGAAAATGTCAAACAATGGTACATCCAGATTACATATCATATGTATGTTGGTTGACAATATAATTTTTATCACCTAAACACAAACACTCCTGAAGGTGAAATAGGTAGCTATTAAAAATCATTCCGGGACAACAGGTCTACAAGAAGCTGGTCCCAGGTAACTTACAAATGTGTAAGAAATATGTATGCAAGGTAGGACCAAAATTAATTAATATCAGTTCTGTACAACAGACATCTATTAAAGGAGCAACCATTAACATTAAGGATTATGTAAATTTAAGTGTGAATCAAAACAATTCTCTGATGTATAAACCACTGCCTTTTGGGCCAATTAGAAAAATCCAGACAGGAAATTATAGTTGTCTTTACATTTCAGGTATCTGGTGTGCATTTTAGATGACATCAGCCATATAGTAGTCCACAGATATTAATTTTTTTAGTATTGGCAATAATTCTTTAATTTCACTTGGCTATGAACAGAGATGATGGAAATGAAAGTGATTTTGATGTTTTTGCCTCTAAACTGGCAGAATGAAGAAGGTCTATAGGAGGCAAAACAGAATACTGAGTTTGAGGAACCTGTGGAACATTCAAGAAGAGAGGTCAAGTAGACAGTAGGATATGGATGATGCTCATGTAGTCTCTGATTATCCCATGCTATGTAATATGGTTTGGTTGTGTCCCCACCTAAATCTCATCTTGAATTGTAATCCCCATTATCCTCAGGTGTCATGGGAGGAACCTGGTGGGAAGTAATTGAATCATGGGGGCAGTTTCTCCCATGATGTCCTCGTGATAGTGAGTGAGTTCTCATGAGATCTGATGGATTTATAAGTGTCTGGCTTTTCCTTGATGGCTCTTCTCTCTCCTGCCACAATGTGAAGAAGGACACATTTGCTTTACCTTCCACCACGATTGTAAGTTTCCTGAGGCCTCCCCAGCCACATGGAACTGTGAGTCAATTAAATCTCTTTCCTTTATAAATTACCCAGACCAGAGGCAGGTCTTTATAGCAGTGTGAGAACAGACTAATACACTATGCTTGGGTAAGACCCAACTGGAGCCATTATGAGCTGACCCCTGCTACTCAAAAACAGTCTTTTACCAATGGTGAGAATGAGAGCAGTCGTGCACTCAAAGGAAAATGAGTCTCGCTTGGATGCCATCTGCCCAGGGACGTTGCATACTCATTCTGACAGCACGTGGGAATCTTGGGTGATGTTGACACTCTGTATCAGCTCCTTATCAGTCAAACTAAAGACCCTGATGCCAGGGTCATCAGGGTCAACTATCTCTCCACAAAGGTTTAGCAATTATCAGGATAAGGTAGCAAAGCCACAGGGTAGATGAGATCACTTAGAAAGGGAGGAAAGAGTTAAGGGTAGAATCCCTTGCCATTTCACACTGCAGTGTGTAGGCTCACACATTTGACCCAACACCATGAATAATGGATGTGGTAACTGTGTTTTTATGCTACCAAGCACTGGGTAGCAGTAAATTTTCCTGCTCCCCTTAAGCACATTGATGATTTATTGCTGTGTAGTGTGCAGATACAGCTAAGGAGGGGGAAAGAACTGTCAACCAAGTCCACACAGAGTATGTGGGCTGTTGGCAAATCCCAGCCTCTTTCTCCTGTCAAATAAATCAGAGGAGTTGCTAATATATATTTGAATGCATGGATATTTCCTTTTGTTTGTTTTTTACAATAAAGTTTAAGATGGAATTCAATTACTTACTTGCTACATGGTATATTTCTATTTCTCGGAGTTTTCGTTTGAGGTAAAAAACACAATATCTACTTTGTTTTTGTTTTTTGTTTTGTTTTGTTTTGATTTGTTTGTTTGTTTTGAGATGGAGTCTTGCTCTGTCGCCCAGGCTGGAGTGCAGTGGTGCGATCTCAGCTCACTGCAATCTCCGCCTCCCGGGTTCACGCCATTCTCTTGCCTCAGCTTCCCCAGTAGCTGGGACTACAGGCGTCCACCACCTCGCCCGGCTAATTTTTTGTATTTTTAGTAGAGACGGGGTTTCACTGTGTTAGCCAAGATGGTCTCGAGCTCTACTTTGTTTTTAAGACTTTGTGACAATTTTGAAAGTGGAAAAACATATGTGTTCTTAAATTTTTCTTCTGAATAAAAAAGCAGAATAAGCAAATAAACAATAAACTAAATAGAATTAATAGCATTGTTCTCTCCCAGTTTTACCTTTTAAAGAGTAATACAATAAGAAGATAAAGAAAAGAATAGCATTTATATTTTATCAGACTGACAAAGGGCAGGCCCTAATTTTTTTTTTTTTTTTAACAAAAGAAGTAAAAGAGGCCAAGCATGGTGGCTCACACCTGTAATCCCAGCACTTTGGGAAACTGAAGCAGGAAGATCATGAGGTCAGGAGTTTGAGACCAGCCTGACCAACATGGTGAAACCCCGTCTCTACTAAAAATACAAAAATTAGCTGGGCATGGTGGCGTATGCCTGTAATCCCAGTTACTCAAGAGGCTGAGGCAGGAGAATCGCTTGAACCCAGGAGGTGGAGGTTGCAGTGAGCCAAGATCATGCCATTGCACTCCAGCTTGAGCGACAGCAAGACTCCGTCTCAAAAAAAAAAAAAAAAATAACACACAAATTAGTGATTAATGCAAAGGCTTTGAGTTAGAAATCTGTAAATACCTTTAGTTGTTAGGAGAAATTTCCAAAATTTTTATCCCACTGATATTGAATTTAAGCCCAGACAATATTATGCCATAGACTATCATAATATATAATTTTACCAAATTATACTCACAGGGCATACACAGAGGAAAATGAAAACAACTTACCAACTTCTAGTTGTAACTGTTGTCCCTTTTGACGAGATCAGCCAAGCAAGTTGTTTACTTACTCTTTCTGTTTGTTGGTACACAGATGAAAATAAACTGAACTAGTTCACAAGAGAGTCTGTGTTTTGTATTCTCAGCTTCCACTTTGTAAGTTTTGGTCCACCTCAGCCATGCCCTCTCTTCTTGGTCTGCCCTTCTGAGTGCAAAAGTTTTTCTTGCTTTCTGACTTATTATTATTTTCTTTTTTTGAGATGGAGTTTCCCCTCTTGTTGCCTAGGCTGGAGTGCAATGGCACGATCTTGGCTCACTGCAAACTCCACCTCCCGGGTTCAAGCGATTCTTCTGCCTCAGCCTCCAGAGTAGCTGGGATTATAGGCATGTGCCACCATGCCCAGCTAATTTTTTTGTATTTTTGATAGAGATGGGGTTTTACCATGTTGGCCAGGCTAGCCTCGAACTCCTGACCTCAAATGATCCACCCACCTTGGCCTCCCAAAGTGCTGGGATTACAGGCATTAGCCACCACTCCTGGCCCTGACTTGCTTTCTGTCTAGGAACAGGTCATCCTTCTTTCTTCCTTTCTTCTTTTTCATTTTATATCTCAAACTCATTCACATCACTGGATTATTTCTTCCAAAAATATTTATTTTAAGCCTTTTTGTCTCTTAGCAAGAAGGAAAGGATCTCTCCTTATCACTCCCATACCCACAGTACATTCTGCCAGGCCATTTTTAATGTGGCACTGACACTCTTATCAGAGAAGAGAGAAGCAAATTTTTCTAATAAAGCTGTGGTTTCCTTTTGGAAAACTACTTGCAAAGTCACTTCAAATATTGATAATGGCCAGTGCAGTGAGCCAAAACAGGAGAAACTACACCTCCTGTGGATTTGCAGCCTTAAAAAAATGGCCATGTCTTTCATCTCCCAGGCCGTTTACTTTCTCCTAGTAACTGCATGTCCTAACATCCTGCCACTAGGTAACATTTCTTGTTTGACAGGTTTCTTCCATAAACCAGATGACGAGGTGTGGATGAAGATTATGAAGAGAAACCATGTTACCTCATCTATGCCCTTCTAAGGGTTCGTGAGACCAGGGTAAACCACATAGCAGAGCCAAGCAATGAATTAGTTAAACATTCCTACCCACAAGAGAAATTCCTCTGTCATGTAGAATCTAAGTAGTTTGTTTTTATCTGGGGGTAACATTCCTTTTATAGGCACTACACCCTGGAGTTTCTTTGCTTGATTTGGTTCACAGTCATGTGTTTTGTTTGTTTGTTTGTTTTGAGAGAAGAGTCTCACTCTGTTGCCCAGGCCAGGCTGGAGGGCAGTGGCATGATCTCGACTCACTGTAACAACCTCCGCCTCCCAGGTTCAAGGGATTCTCCTGCCTCAGCCTCTCAAGTAGCTGGGATTACAGGCATGCGCCCCCATGCCCAGCTAATTTTTGTAATTTTAGTAGAGATGGAGTTTCACCATGTTGGCCAGGCTGGTCTCAAACACCTGCCCGCAGGTGATCCTCCCTCCTTGGCCTTCCAAAGTGCTGGGATTACAGGCATGAGCCACCACACCTGGCCCAAATCCATGTTTTCAAAGAGTTGGGGCACCAGCTGCTGGTGGCTGTGAGGCACTTCAGGCAGTTGACGTGCAGGGTCGGCTTCAGCAAGAAGAGAACTTGCAGCTCCAAACAAGGACAGTTTTGGGTCCTCCATTCTCTCCTTGGTCTTTAACTCTTGTAAGAAAAGAAGACCTTTGCTGTTACTATTCTGCACAACCTACAGCCTGTTAGACATTTTTATATTGAGTAAGTATTATGGATTCATAAGCACTCTGGATGCGTGTGGGGTAAGGGGTGGTGGGGTTCCCTGACATATTCAGAGGCATGGACTGAGGCATCTCAGGCCATTATCATACCAGGGGGACTGCAGTGGCTGAGGGCATTTCAGGACTGAAGCCCAAAGCTGCCACACAGCCCTGTATGATTAGGAGCAGGGAACTAAGTACTTTGCACAAATTACTCTACTGGATGCCATGTTAGATGAAAATATGTCCAGCTGAAACTCAAGCCAACACATTTTGTCCAAAATTTTTTAAAAAAACACTTTGTTTTACATGTTTGGAAGAATAAAAAGAAAAAGAAAATCAATTCCAGATAAAACTTAGTTTTACAACTTTCTTTGCATCCAACTTGAGTCTGTACCTTGACTAATCTATTTCTTCCAGGCTCTGCCACACAGTGCCCAGTCCCAGGCTCTGTTTGCTCCCAGTTCTGCTGGCTTTGGTGCCCGTGACTCAGAACTTCATTCTCTTTCCACTCAGCTTTTCAGAGTGACCATTCTCCTGCATGATCTACTTCTTCCCAAGCAGTCTTTCTCCAGTCTCATGTCCCCTCCTCTCACCAAATCTCACCCCTATTCTCAGGACACTGACCCCGTAATCCCATCCTGTGCCAAGCACCCGACACAGATCTCTGGGAGGAGAAACTAGATACCACGCTTTATGCTGTAAAATAAGCATCTTCAAAAAGGTATACAAAAAGTCACTCATAGCAGAAAACAAATTCTGAATATCTCTGTTTCTGCATGTAGAATGCAAATGCCAAATGCCACTATAAAGGTATCGATCTCGATCAAATAAATCAGATCTGGATTATCCTCCCATCCGCTCAGTTCATGCTCATCCAGTCGAGGTGATCGATCATAAACTCAGGTCAAAGTCGGTCTGGTCATCAGATCCGGTCAGATCAGAATAAAGGTTTCAGGTGAATAATCAAACATCGAATAACAAAGAGATCGTCGAGAACTTTTGCGGCGCACGGAAAGAAGGAGGAAGGAGGAAGGGAAGAAGGAAGGAGGAAGAAAGGAAGGAAGGAAGAAGAAAGGAAAAGGAAGGAAGGAAGGAGAAGGAAGAAGGAAGGAAGGAAGGAAGGAGGAAGGAAGGAGGGAAGGAAATGAAACGTGTCGGGGATGAAGCTGAAGTGGTGGCGCCTAATGCAGAACCGCCAGAACCATTAAGAGATGGGTTACCTCAATGTAGTGTATACAGAGTGTTTGTTTTGTTTGTTGTTGTTGAGAGGTCTTGCCTTTATGCGCTTAAGGCTGGGTGCGATGTGATCTTGGCTCACGCTAAAGCTCCGCCTCGGGTTCACGCCATTCTCTGCCTCAGCCTCGGAAGTAGCTGGAACTACAGCCGCCATTTTATATTTTAGTAGAGACAGGGTTTCACCGTGTTATGCAGGATGGTCGATCTCTGACCTGGTGATCCGCCCGCCGACGGCCTCTGAAGTAGCTGGAATTGAAGCGTGGGCCGCAGCGCCCGGTATTACAGAGTTTTAAACCAGATGAGCGGCTCTCTATTCATAGCAGCCAAAAGGTGGGAGCAACCTGTGTCCATTGACAGGTGAATGACTAAACCAAATGTGCTCTATATTACAATGGCACATTATTGAGCTTTAAAATCTGACACGTGCTACAAGATGGATTAGGCTTCAGGACATAATGCTAAGTGAAATAAGCCAGACACAACAGGACAAATACTGTATTATTCTACTTCTATGCGGTATCTAGAGTATTCAAGCTCATAGAGATAGAAAGTAGAATGGTGGTTGCCAGGGGCTGGAAGGATGAGCAGTTTTTGTGTGTACCCACCCAAATCTCATGTCAAATTATAATTCCCAACATTGAGGAAGGGAGCTGCAATTAAAAACAGCAACATAATGACAACAACAACAAAAAGGCACTGTGACTGTACTACAGCATTGTACAGAGATTAGACTGGAGCAGATAAGACTAGAGGCCAGAGGCCAATTAAAAGCTGCTGAAGTAATGGAAGTAAGAGAGGATAATTGTCTGACCTGGGCAGGTGGCAGTTGATTGATGCTGCCATTTGCAAGTTAAGGTAGACAGAAGGAGCAGGGAATGGGGACGATGGTAGATTCTGTGTGAGTGTGTGTGTGTGTGTGTATACTCTATTATTTTTACCCTCTATCAAACATTATGGCATGCTGAGATACAGAAGGGTGGATATGTCTGAAGAGTTGGCTATAGGTCCATGAAAATGTAGAAATATAGATTAAGAAAAATAGAAGAGGTCCAAGAAGTATCTATGGATGCTTCAAATAGAATATAAAATAGAACTTAAAAAGAAACATCAGGAATTTAAAAATACAGTGTTGGGGACTTGTCTCTCAATCCTCATTATGCAGGACATCACTGGTTTTGTTGTTGTTGTTTGCTTGTTTTTTGAGACAGGGTCTCACTCTGTTGCCCACGCTAGAGTGCAGTGGTATGATCTCAGCTCACTGCAACCTCTGCCTCCTTGGTTCAAGTGATCCTCATGCCTCAACCTCCAGGGTAGCTGGGATTACAGGCATGCACCACCAAGCCCAGCTAATTTTTGTATTTTTAGTAGAGAAGGGGTTTCACCATGTTGGCCAGGCTGGTCTTGAACTCTTGGCCTCAAGTTATCTGCCCACTTTGGCCTCCCACAGTGCTGGGAGTATAGGTGTGAGCCACCATGCCCATCCAGATATCACTGGTTTTAAAGCATCCTTTGTAGTCTCACTCAGAACATCAGTTCAGAAAATCTTTATTACCAATAGATACATGACTTTACAAAAACTTCTAGTATATAAGGACATCTTGCCCATTCTTAATAACACGTGTTGATAATAAAGACACTCGTCATTTATATGATGAAGTTACATTCTAGATCCTATTCATTTTCCATTTCTAATAGCCCCATTTTATTACTTGCAATGATTTTCAACTCTGCTATCAAAAGTAAGTCAACTGTTGCTCTGATTACAATTGGATGTTTCAAACTATCATCTTGATTACAAATGAATGAGTTGCATGCTGCTGTTGGAGAAACTTTGCATATTTCAAAGAAAAGAGTAGAAATATGTCTGATGGCAAAATATAGTATGATAGCATTTATACATAAAATCAACACTATAGTTACCCTATTTTATTATTTTTAAGTTGTACACAATCTTCAGCAGTTTCCTGAACTTTGTATGTTAGAACTTTATATGTTAGAGCCTGAACATATTTGCATATGACATTTCAGTATAAAGCATTAGGACTATTTTTAAATAAATGTAAAGGCATTGATATAAAAAGAGCACTGTTCTCTTTCTAAATTGTTCCCTTAAAAGGCCTTAAAATTAATTCTGTGATGTCACAGCTCAAAATTTTTGAATGACTGACATTTTAAAAATTCTAACTCATCCTGGATACCAATGCACCCGAGATGAGCACCTTTCCTAGTTATGACATTTCTGGAGTTGTCACCACCTATTAACTGTGGCTTGGTTGGAGTTGTAAAATTTGATATTTGGCTAGTAGAAAGTAGTCACTGTATATGTTAAAATAGCTATAAAAGATTCTTACCTTCAGCCCGGGAAGGATCTATTGTTCTTTGTGATTTGTTCTTTCATTTTGTACCCTAAAAGATATTAGCGTATGACATTGGCAGAATTGCCCTTGGCCCATGTCACCTTTCAGAGTTGCCAAGCAAGCATCATGAGATTGGTAAAGCCAGCTCTATCGCATCTCTTGGTGGCACTAGAACACACTTTCTTAAGGAAAAAGCCAGCATTTCACCCACTGCCTGGCATGGCAGTCAGAGCCAGGAAGGGCTTTGGTGAATATGCCAGGACGTGCGGTGATCCAAATGATCCCTTTCCTTAGGTCTGTGACCCAGTCTCTACAACTTCCTACAACTCCTTTCAGGACTTTCTGACTCACAGCTTGGGAAGAATTAGGAAAGAACACCTGCCAAGCTGAGCAGAACAGCTACTTCCTGTTTATGTGTTTTTGCTGGAACATCTCATTTCTTCTTCAGGACATGTTTGGATATACACGGGAATAGAAATGCCAGAGTGAAAACAGATTTATCACTCTCAGAAAAAAAAAAAAAAGCCCTAATATTCACAGAAGATGGGGTCTTGGTTTCTTTATTCCATGCTATTATTTGTTAAGACTGTTAACAAAAAATAAGGCTTTTTTTCCTCTGAACTTAAAAACTATAAATTTACTTGAGTCACTAACAGTGCTCTCAGTCTAAGAGAAAATTACATAATAACAACAATAATGAACAAAGCACTTAGCATGTGCCAGGCACTGTTCTAAGTGCTTTTACATATTCAGTCATTACTTTTCACAACAGCTCTATGAGGTAAGTACTATTATCTCCATTTTACAGATGAAGAAACTGAAGCACGGAGAAACTAAGGTTAAGTCAGACAGCTAGTATGTGGCAGAGTCAAGATTTAAATCTAAGAAACAGGGTCTGGAATCTGTACTCTTAACCATTATGCCACACTGAGATGGTTCCCAGACAGCAGGAAGAAGACGTGTTCCTTCTCCATAGGCAACAGTTCACTCATTCTTTTGGTGCAGTGATGTACAGTCTGTACTGAACTCTCCAATATAAAACATGGGGAATTAAAACGTATACAGAGCCTGAAAACTCACTCACTTTTATAGTGGTTCTAAGCAAAGAAAATGCTTTATGGGTTCAAACAAGTCAAATTTATGAACTCAATTTCTTTTTTGTGGAAACTGGCTGGCAGTCTCTATTTACAATATCTCTCCTCCATTATAAAAAACATTGCAATGGAACTATGTGAACACTTTTTCCCCTTTCCCTTAGAGAAAGGGAATTAAGTCAAAGGTGATACATATCCCTGGAGTTAGCTGAAAAAGAAATGGGAAGAAATCTGAGAATAGCATTGTGGAACTTGGTTTCCACAATTCTCAAATTTAACCATGAAATTAAAATTAGATACAGGGGATAGATTGTCCTGGCCATAAGCAAGTCAGGGAGTGAGCGCCAAAGAATTCATATACTCTTCCTTCTACTTATTTTAAAATTCCACCTTCTGAAGGACCTGAGAAATATGATCACTACTAAACTCACTCATGTATTAAATAATGATTAGGAAGAGCTAAGAGTTGACACAGAGGCAGGCCAGGAAACATGGTAAATGTGGGTAAGGGCATTAAAAAGTTAGCAGACTACACCATATCTCTAAAGCCTGATGATTTTGCTGAAGTATTGTAACTCAGGAGAGAAAGCAAGACACCCTCATGGGAACTCTTTTGAGTTTTTCATTCTTTCCCCCTCCACTCAGTTCCATCCAGATGTGGCAGCCTCAAGTAGCTAGAAGAAAAAAAATTTGGCCAGAAGCAGTGGCTCAGGCCTGTAGTCTCAGCACTTTGGGAGGCCAACGTGGGCGGGTTGCTCAAGCTCGCAAGTTTGAGACCAGCCTGGACAACATGGCAAACCCTGTGTCTACAGAAAATACAAAAATTAGCCAGGCATGGTGGCACATATCTGTAGTCTCAGCTATTTGCAGGCTGAGGTGCGAGTATCACTTGAGCCTGGGAGGTTAAGGCTGCAGTAAGCCATGATTATGCCACTGCACTTCAGCCTGGGTGACAAAGGGAGACCCTGTCTCAAAAGCGAAAAAAAAAAAAGGTCAGGAACTGTGGCTCACGCCTGTAATCCCAGCACTTTGGGAGGCCGATGCGGGCGGATCACGAGGTCAGGAGATCAAAACCATCCTGGCTAACATGGTGAAACACTGTCTCTACTAAAAACACAAAAAATTAGTCAGGCATGGTGGCATGTGCCCGTAGTCCCAGCTACTCCGGAGGCTGAGTCAGGAGAATCGCTTGAACCTGGGAGGCAGAGGTTGCAGTGAGCCGAGGTCCCGTCACTGCACTCCAGAGGCAACAGAGTGAGACTCCATCTCAAAAAAGAAAAAAAAAAGGAAAAAGAAAAATTTTGACAATAATTGAGAAAGTAAACTAAATGATCAAGACAGATGTATAAAAATATATGTATAATGTAATGTTTATTAAGCTTGCTTGAAAAACAGAATTCTTTAACTTTAAATTTCTCCATTTCAATGCATGAAAGGAATGGTCCACAGTAAAACAAAAGCAGTATTTCAAAGAATGTTAGTTGTCTCTAGCTCTGTAAACATTTTCTACCGTCATAAGTCTACTGCCATAACCAATGCAGAGTTGTTTAACATGAAGTTTTGACCCAAACTGGACTATGAAGGGGCAAACTGGAGTGAAACAAACTCAAAACAAGCAAACCAACACCAACAGCCAAAAAAGTGTTCTTCTTGAAATTTATATACCGTACTTACATAAAAGAAGTTAAACCAATTGATCATTATGTACATACATTAGTGAATATTAGTATTTTACATTTACAAATACATGTGCATATGTAATCAAGTAAAAAGAAAAATGTTAAATAATTTTTATCAGTGAAAAATACATAAAACATGACTAATACTTCAATTTGAGTGCTTGTTCGATTCAGTGCTTAAAAATATTTGGAAAAATAATCCCAAAATATAACCTGGTGAAAGATATTTAAAAAGTGAAAGAGATAAGAAAATAGTAAGTGTTTGGTGTGATTTTAATAAGTAGGGGAAATTAGCAGAAATAAGATCCATATTTGGGGAGGAATCGCATAGCACAGACCGGATGAAGAATCGGAAAGGAAGAACGTGGTTTTTCCCAAGGCCAATTTCGCTCAGAATGGAACAGAACCAGGGAATTTTCAGGACAAAGCAAATGAACTGAAGTTTCCATCATGAGTTCATTCTATTAGCAGATGAACAACTGACTCCTTCCTTGAATCTTTATTAGGAGGCAGGCCTCAGACATTCACCCTACAGTTAGATACAGCGTCAGTTCCTTACTTGGCTTCTGTCTAGAGGCTAAGAGTGCAAGGTGACATATAATGACATTGCACAACTTTGTAGGAATCTATCTTTACTGAAGAACCATTGGACGGCATCAACTAACCATCTTTCCAAGCACGGGCTTGTTTGCAATTCTTGAACCTCACGTTTCTTCTCTAAAGACTGAATTCCGGAAAGAGTTGGGGCAACTCCCTGCAGGGCAGAGATGGTGCGTCCTTCCCAGCGTGCTCCATGGTCTGGGATGGGCGGTGGCGGCCCGGGCCGGCCTGCTACTTGAGGCAGGGACAGCAGAAGCAGCAGAGGGTCCGGCAGGGGTTCTTTTTCTTGTACTGCACGGCCTTCCGCACCTGCGCCTTGGCCTGGCCGGTGTAGTCGACCGTCTTTTGTACGTTGAGCTCGATGACGTTCAGGGTGTCGGCCTGCTTCTCCACCAGCACTGCCATCTGCAAGAAGAGCTCGTGCACGTCGCGGATGCGGCTCTCCAGGCGCAGCAGCTCGCGGTGGCGGCTCTCGATCTCGTTAAGGGCGGCCCGCGCGCCTTTTACATCGGCCAGCAGGTTCTCGGAGAACATATCCCACTTGCCCTGCTCGAACATGTCCTCGATCTGGTCGCCCGAGACGTCCTTCCCCATGATCTCCAGCTGGCGCTGGATGCGGATCTTGCAGTTGTCGCGCTGCTTCATCTCGGCCTGGTTGTAGTCGTGCATGGCGTGCTGGAAGGTGAGGGTGAGCGCGTTGTACTGCGCCCGCGAGATGCGCGCCACCGCTGAGTGCGGGCCGTGCTGGGCCTCGGCGGCCTCGCTCAGCTCCTTCATGGCGCGTAGCTTGCAGTGGATGACCTCGCCCCGGGCCTTGATGGCCTTGGCGATGGAGTTGGTGTCGCGCTTGATGCTGCTGAGGCGCCGCATGGACGTGAGGAAGCGGGCGTTCTGCTTTCCCAGGCGCTTCACGTCGGCCACCAGCAACTGGTTTTCATCCTGGATGTCCTGGATGTCTCGGTACAGGGACTCCAGGATGTGGTCCGTCTCGAACACGATGTCCTCCTGGGGCGAGTCAAATTCATCGTCCCCGTCTGGGAACTGCTGGTCATATTGCTTGGACAAGTCCAGAAGTTCTGCTAGCCGGTCTTTCATTTTGCCTGCAAGTAGAGATAATTCAGTTAAATTTCTCTACTGAGAGTCAAGTATTTGCCTTCAAGGGATTGAAACTTAACATTTTACTCAGCAGTCCCAATTTTTTATTCCTAGGTGTGGGAAATAAGTGCACTAAAGGAGCTAAATCTTCTGACATTTTGCTTACAAGGAAATAAATAAGATGACTGGACAACATGAAACAGTTGCATTTTAAGGCCCATATGCACCTGCAGTTCAGTATCATAGCCGTCTAGAACTCAATCAACAATTTAAAATTTTAGATTGCATTGAGAAACCATCTCTTTTTCTTGCTTTATGTTTTTCAATCATCACAAATTAAAACAGACACAGAAAAAAAAAAAAAAGAAGAAAGAAGAAAGACTTGCAAACTTAAGCATTTTTAATTGAGGACAATCTACAAGGCCTTGGGGCCAACATCTAAATGTTGCCTATTTTGTGTCTATTTCAGCACTGGTAAGCATCCCCTCCTGTACATACTAACAACTCTTAAAATAGTTACCATGCAAATCATGATTTAATTTTTTTTCTCTTAAAGATGTTATAAAAGTAAAACATGCTTAAGGTAAAATGACAACAACAAAATACAGAAATCTAAGTGTAAAATTTAGAAGTTGAGGTTTCCTGACTCCTCTTTTCAGTATCATTCCCTAATGATAATCATTGTAAATAACACTGCTTTTTAAAATGCTTTTATATGGAAAATTCCAATCATATGTGGCCTAGTAGCAATAATATAACACATTCCCATTCATTCATCATGTAGCAGCAATGTTTGCCCACTTTTAATACCTTTTTGAAACAAATTGGCAGCTCAGGCAGAATGTTCATGTTTTTACAAGGATGGTTCTGGTAATTAGGCAAAGTAATAGTCTGCTTAATAAGGCAAAGTAATAGTCTCTATGTCCATATTGTTTTTCAGTGAAGTAAAAAACTTCCATTTTTAGTAGCATGTATATATGCTAATATAGGGAACATCTTGAGTTTATACATGAGACTTCATGATGAGAAAGATTCCTTTTCTACTACACAATTTGCAGCAAAGAGGGGAAAAGTAATAACACTTAATGGTTACACAGTCTATCAGGGTTCTTGGTCTCAAATTAAAAGCTTCTTTCAAGTTGAAGTAATTCATTTTATATCACCACTAATGGAATGCTGACAAGTTGGATTTGGTGATAAATGGAAAATGGTGAAATATTAACCATGGCCTTTCATCTACCGTGATCATCATTTACATAAATTAAGCAGAAGTTTTATTCTATGATGGTGATTTTTAATATAACAATATAAGCTGCTTAAAGTGCCACCATTTCTGATATCTGGTGGCTATAATCAATACCAGACGTTCTCAATGATGGGGAAGATGATTCTCCTAGCAGTATGGTTGACAGGCAGAATAAAGATCCAGGACCAAAACTATGCCTTCACTTGGTCTGAATTTCTTGATATTCAGCTGTTTCCTCACTTTGAACAAAATTGAAAGACAAACCACCAACTGGGGAGAAATTATAATATATGACAGACAATGGGTTAAGATACTTAATATATATATTTCTAAGCTACCAAAAAATCTACTTACCCCAAGACAGTGAAAGGGCAATTCAGAGAAGATATAAATGACAGAGAACATAAACGTATGTTATATATGCCTGATATTTTCTAGGCATCTTTCATGTGATACCCTCTTTAGTCTTCACACAGATTCTATGAGTAGGTACTGCCATTATCAGAGTTGGTGTGACCATAGGGAGATCAAGGAATTTACTCAAGGTCACCAGTAAGTGAACACTCAGGCTTTAGAACAGCACCACTTAACCACTGCACGAAATAATCCTTAGCAAAAGTATAAAAATATAGTCACAAAAGACTTCTGTATTAAACAAGGAAATGCAAATTAAACTGCTGAGAATTTTTTTGCCCACAGAGTTAGCATGAGTTTTTAAAAAACAATAATTTTTCAAATGGGTAAGCATTCTGGGAACTCTTAAAACATACTGGTAATTCCATCTCATGCCAGTCAGAATGGTGACTATTAAAATGTCAAGAAACAACAGATGCTGGTGGAGGCTGTGGAGAAATAGGAATGCTTTAACACTGTTGGTGGGAATGTAAATTAGTTCAACCATTGTGGAAGACAGTGTGGCAATTCCTCAAAGATTTAGAACCAGAAATACCATTTGAGCCAGCAATCCCATTCCTGAGTATACACCCAAAGGAATATAAATCATTCTATTATAAAGACACATGCATGTGAATGTTCACTGCAGCCCTACTCACAATAGCAGAGACACAGAACCAACCCAAATGCCCATCAATGTTAGACTGTACTATACAGCCATAAAGAGGAATGAGATCATGTTCTTTGCAGGGACATGGATGAAGCTGGAAGCCATTATCTTCAGCAAAGTAATGCATGAACAGAAAACCAAACACTGCATGTTCTCACTTACAAATGGCAGCTGAACAATGAGAACACCTGGACACAGGGAGGGGAATAACGCATAGTGGGGCCTGTCGGGGAAGGGCGGGGGAGGGGAGAGCATTAGGGAAAAGAGCTGATGCTTGCTGGGCTTAATACCTAGGTGATGGGATGATCTGTGCAGCAAACCACCATGGTACATATTTACCTATGTAACAAACCTGCACATCTTGCACCTGTACCCCGGAACTTAAAAACATGAAATAAAATAAAATAATATAATCAATATTATCATTCAGGGTCCTGAGACCTCTCTCAGGTTCTGCTGAACTAAGCAATTAAATTAAATTTTCTTCTAGATTAAAAAAATAGTCTAATTTAAAACTCCTGTGGTGTCTTTGTTTTTGCAACTTAATG
The DNA here is from genome assembly GCF_008728515.1 of Papio anubis. Taxonomy (NCBI): domain Eukaryota; kingdom Metazoa; phylum Chordata; class Mammalia; order Primates; family Cercopithecidae; genus Papio; species Papio anubis. The sequence goes on from NC_044981.1 coordinate 118,382,165, forward strand.
ATTTTGCAAATAAAGTCTATTAATTATTTTTAAAAATTGGTAATTGATAGAATCTTTCTGGAAGAGTTTAGTAATATGTATCAAAAGCTTTTCAAGTGTGCATTTGTTTTGACATGTGCATTTATTCTAAAGATATAATGCAAAAGTGTATGAAATTCATTGCTCTAAATATTTTAATCACCACCTTGTTTTTACAGAAATTCAGAAATAAGTTGAATGCACAATAATGAGGTCCTGGCTTCTACATGAGTCACAGAGTTTAGAAGGCTATCTAATGGCATGAAAAGCATTTATACTCTGTTAGGCAGAAAAAGTAGTTATGGAGAAAGAGAATGTGCAGCATTCTGAAACACAGACTTGAAAAATACACATCAAAATGTTAACTATAGTTTTCTTTCAGTTGTGGAATTATACATGGTTTAAATTGCTTCCTTTTGCTTTTCTGTATTTTCCAAAATTTTTATAATGTCTATACAGATTTCATAATTTTAAAACCCATACAAAACAATAAACACTATTTGTTTAAAGGACTAACTCCTTAGCAACTTAGTCTATGCATTGCAATCAAGTTAACATTTTGTGCTACCTGGGGAAAGCACATTAGCTAGTTTGCATAGAGTTGAGCTAAACCCATCTGCTTAAGTTAGTACCCAATATAGTCTACCTTGCAACAAGTGGATGAGATGGAATGGATGCATTTTGATGAACAAGGCAAGAATAGGTGACAGATGCCTTCCTTCCTTCCTTACATCTTGGCCAAGCCTTACAAGGCACTTCAATGAAAGGAAATGGGTAGAGATAAGGGACTGTGCCATGCCCTGTGGCACTAGGGATCATTTGTAGGTATCCTGCTCATCCTAGACAGGTCCTGTGCTCTGTATTGCTCTCCTAGAGCCATTAAAAAGCTATTAGGGGAAATCATCTCATCACAATATGAAGAGTCGAATACAATTCAACCATATAGAAAATGGTTTTGGAAGATGTCCAGGGACAGTCATTCCTTCTCAAGATTGAACAACCATAAATTCATAGATAACAAATTATAAAACAGGTAAGGGCCCAAGCTCATGTGAAGGCGCAAGTCCATAATGTGCTAATAAGAGAAAAAGAAAGGGTACAGGAGATGTAAAGATTCTCTATTGAGGTGTGGTCAAGAAGGAGAGAATGGGGCCTTCACCTTGCCTTCCTGCCCACCTTTCTTGGCTCAGCCAGCCTCAGATGAGTTGCCTGCACTGACATAGAAGGTCTTCTGGTCACCAGGGAGCAAACATTAGGAAAAGTACAATAGAGAGTCAATGAAGAGACTGCTATTCCTAAGAATGTCTCCTAAAAGGTTAAAAGTGTACACATTGCTGAAGTTTTACAAAAATATAGAAGTGGGCACAAATAGAGCATCAAAATAACCTATATATCCCATAGCTTGATTCTGTACTATGAATTCCTAGAAAGAGAACTATGGTAAATGAGAAAGAAAAATAAGACAATTCCACCGACCTTCCTGTCCTATTATAATAAAGGATAGTGTAATAAACTTTGGTAAATTGCATTAATCAAGTTGCTAAAAAATAAGTCCTGCTTCGATTTGCATGGAGGTAAAGGATTCAAAAGAAAATTGATAACCAACTACCAAAAATCTGCTTCTGCTTTCTAATTTTCTTTTCAGGCATGCATATAATCTGTACTGAAAACTAGATCCAATAAGGAAGGAAGAGGGAATTGCTTAAGCCTTTTTTCATTGAGCAATGAAGTTTTGCGTAAGAGAAAACAAAGGAACAAAGAGATGATGGCAGCTCAGTGGTCCTCAGTCTGCAGGAGGTGATAGAATCATCTGGAGAGCTTCAAAGATTACAGATGCCTGGGCACCTAGAGTTTCTGATTTGGTAGGCCTAGGATGATCTCCAGCTGATTGTAATGCATACCCAAATTTGTGACCCATTCCATAGATACCTACCTATCATGTCAGCTTTTTTTTTTTTTTTTTTTTTTTTTTGAGGTGATCTTGCTCTGTTGCCCAGGCTGGAGTGCAGTGGTACAATCTCGGCTCACTGCAACCTCCACCTCCCGGGTTCAAGTGATTCTTCTGCCTTAGCCTCCTGTGCAGCTTTAATTACAGGCATGCACTACCATGCCTAGCTAAGTTTTGTACTTTTAATAGAGACGAGGTTTCACCATGCTGGCTAAGCTGGTCTCAAACTCTTGATCTCAGGTGATCCACCTGCCTCGGCCTCCCAAAGTTCTGGTATTACAGGCATAAGCCACTGCACCTGACCCATATCAGCTTTTTATTCATAATTATCATGCAATTCTGGAAAACTTATAATAATTCCTATAGCTTGGGGGCAGTCTCGATGAGCAAAAAACTGATAGGGAAGGAAAAGGGGTAGCTACTGGCCTCTCTCGCCCACTGGAAAGATGGTAGCTTTCATAAGCACTGCCTTCTGGCTCCCTGGTATGGAGGCTAAATAAGAAAGTCAGCTGAAAACTCATTCTCATAAAAACAATCTCTGAAGCTCAAAAGGAAAAGGAATCAAGAATGTTTGAAATAGTTTATTCTGATCCCTTCATTTTATGATGGAAAATTGTAATTGTTGCAGGCATTGACTAAAGGAGAGTATGAATAAAATAGAAAACTGAGCTATGATGAGGCACCCTCAGGTACATGAATAAATTCTCTGATAGCATTCACAGGGAACAAGGAAGGATGGTGATATTCTATTAGTTAAATGTTCTAGCCATTGAGACTTAGATCCTGCTTTGAAGAGCCTACTATATTTGGCACATAGAATCTTAAAATTTTCTGTCATATCAGGAAGGAACAATTCAGAAAGCAGGTTTCTGCCTACCTCAGAAGACCAAAGAGTGGAGATGACAACCACATTGTATTAGTCTGTTTTCACACTGCTGATAAAGACATACCCAAGACTGGGAAGAAAAGAGGTTTAATTGTACTTACAGTTCCACATGGCTGGGGAGGCCCCAGAGTCACGGTGGGAGGTGAAAGGCACTTCTGACATGGTGGTGGCAAGAGAAAATGAGGAAGGAGCAAAAGCAGAAACCCCTGATAAACCCATCAGATCTCGTGAAACTTATTCACTATCACAAGAATAGCACAGGGAAGACCAACCCCTGTGATTCAATTACCTTTCCCTGGGTCCCTCCCATAACACATGGGAATTCTGGGAGATACGATTCAAGTTGAGATTTGGTGAGGACACAGCCACACCATATCACACATCAATAATGAAGACACTGGATGCTGCAAAGAACAACTGTGAAAGTCATTGTTCCCAACATGCCTCTAAGGGAATCATTTATAAATGAAATATATAGTATCTCTCCGATCATAAAGGGGAAGCTTTATTAGGCAGCCCCAAAAGACTAACATATGCATTCAGCAAATTTTGCCAAAACCAGGAAACAAACCTTTTCCCGTTTCACAGCAAGATGTTAAAATGATTTTACAAGTAGTGAGAAATTTTCAGATATGGGAATATGCAATACAGACAAGCTCAAGGCACACAGCAAACCTTGTGAAGCTTATTATGGGGATCAGCTTATAGATACAGAAACACGCACACATCTCTCTCTCTCTCTCTCACACACACACACACACACACACAGAGAGAGAGAGACCGAGAGAGAGAGAAACAGAAAGAGAAAGAAAGAGAGAGAGTCTTTGCAAATGGAATTCAGTTATTTCAGAAGCAAAACAGATCCTGTCCCCAAGATATACACTCCATACAGGACTTCCCCACGGTACCCAAGGTCTGATTTTCAGATTCTATGACATATCTCCTATGTCCTAATTTTATACCAATTGTAAAAGTATGATTAAAGTGACTATTACAAATCAGAAGGTCCACTATTGGTCTATTGGGTGCCTTAATGAGGCTTTGTGTACGGCTTATATAGTATCTTTGTGAAAGCTAGGAAAGGGCCCCTTTCTGTGGATGGATGCAGCCCTGCTCCAGGGCATGTGGCCTGGTGAGCTGAGCATGGTTGGATTGCCAGCCTCTCTCATCCATGGTGAGATCACAACCTGCACAGCCCCATGGGGTCGCCCTGTGTACACCTTTCTCAACCACCTCATCCAGTCTCTCCTGCCCAGAAATCCCCGCCACCAGAGGCACCTGGAAATTCTACAGGTACAGTGTCATTGTAATTTAGCAGTTCCTTTCCAGCATACCCCATAGTAACACAGCCCTTAAAGAACAACAAACGGACTTTCCCCAACAGGTTCACAAACAATAATTTCACTCAAATGAGTAAAACTGGTGCTCTGTTTCTTGATATTTAAAATGACACATCTAAGAGGGTGATATGGTTTGGCTCTATGTCCCCACTCAAATCTCATCTTGAATTGTACTCCCATAATTCCTATGTGTTGCGGGAGGGACCCAGTGGGAGATAATTGAATCATGGGGGTGGTTTCCCCCATACTGTTCTGGTGGTAGTGAATAAGTATCATGAGATCGGATGGTTTTATTAGGGGTTTCTGCTTTTGCGTCTTTTTCACTCTGTCTGCCGCCATCCACATATGATGTGACTTGCTCTTCTTGCATTCACCATGCCTCACCATTGCCTCACCATGATTGTGAGGTCTCCCCAGCCATGTGGAACTGTAAGTCCATTAAACCTCTTTCTTTTGTAAATTGCCCAATCTCCGGTATGTCTTTATCAGCAGCATGAAAACAGACTGATACAGAGGGAAACACTATTCTTTGAATATCTAAACATTACAGGTTAAAACTAAAAAGTTCCTAATGAATAGTTCTAGTTTTCTTGCTGCTCCAAAGTTAATTTAAAAAAAAAACAAAAACAAAAACAAAAAAACCTTGTATCGTATCTTAAAGTGCATTGGGCAAGAACACGTTTAATATTGTCTTAGGGCTCATTCAAAGCAAAATTTGAAAGGTTGAAGAGTATTAATTGAAATGGTTTAATAACGATAAAAGTCTGAGGCTAGAAGAAATCATTTTTAAATGTCTCTTGCTTTGTCTTTGCTCTAAAGCAGAAAGCAGGTAGGAGTTATTCAAAGCATTCCTGGAGGAGATAGTCTCTACTTTTCAATCACTCTACTCATTTGATGCCCTCTGACATAATTCACTTTTCAGTTTCCTCAATCAGAATTTTCTGCCAGTGTGTGAACAGAAAAAGGCAGTTTGATCTGCACAGTTGATAAACAGCCAGTGGGCAGTTGGGATTTCACTTTTAGCAATATGCTTTCAGATGCTTTCTGTAGAAATGCACGGGAAATCAAAGCAGCTACTCCTGTGTAGGTTTCATATATTCTGCTCTACAGTAAACATTTATTAAGTATTTGTAAAATGCCAAATGCAGTGCCAGCAATGTGCAGGTATTAACTCATTTATGCCTTATGAGGTATTATCATCCCCAGTCTACAGGTTTGAGACCTAATGAGTTTAAGCAGTTTGCCTAAAGTCACACAGTTATGGAGTTGAGATAGAAATCCCAAAAGTGTGACTTGAGGGTCCATCTGTAATCCACAAAGCTACACTAGCTTCTTTTTCCTAAACTCACCACAAGTTTCTTTTAAAATCGTTAGTCTAATAGAAAACGTATTCCCTAATTGAGCTTTTCTATTAGGAACAATTATTAGCATCTAATTCTTAGATCTGGATTAACACATGGAAATATTGTCACCACTAGAATCACTACTTTCTTTCCCACACAAGTTTCTTCATATCAGTTTCCCCAACATTGCAACACTTCAGTGGTTACAGCCCTAAAAACAGGGAGTAAGTCACCACAACTTTCCAAAAATCCATAAAATTATTAACTCTGTGAAATAACAGAGCACAGATACTTGGAGACATAAAGTTTACAGTCGGGTGCATAGAAGCCACAACAGGAAAGGACAGTAGATGAGCTTTCTTTCTTTCTTTTTTTTTTTTTTTTGAGAAAGAAAAAAAACGACTCCCAGGCTGGAGTGCAATGATGTGATCTTGGCTCACTACAACCTCCGCCTTTCAGGTTCAAGCAATTCTCCTGCTTCAGCCTCCTATTGGGATTAGAGGTGTGCGCCACCATGCCCAGCTAATTTTTTTTTGTATTTTTAGTAGAGTTGGGATTTCACTATATTGGCCAGGCTGGTCTCAAACTCCTGACCTTGTGATCCGCCTGCCTCAGCCTCCCCAAGTGCTAGGGATTACAGGCGTGAGCCACTGCGCCCAGCCAGTAGATGAGCTTTCTAAGGGATAAAGACAGGGGCACCCAAGGGTCAAGGCTCAAGGCTCAAGTCATCTATGCAAGTTTTTCCACTTGTATCTCTATTAGTATTTACAAACCAAAACAGTTGTTGTAATCTTACATCTGATTTCCCTTTGGCCCTAGAATGTGAAGCAAAATTTTGCCTGGAAAACACACTGAAGATCTATGTTTAAAAAATGATGGGGAATAGATTTTGAGTCCAGCTGGAAAATGTATATGCCTTTAAGTAATTCCTTTATATTTTGTAACTATTCCATGAAGTATCTTTTAAAGGGAGAAATCCATGGAGCTTCCAGAATCATCAATGAACTTTTCTTTTCCAGCTTATAACACCAGTTAAGGAAAAGTTCACATAACTTTTACATTCCTTTATCTATTCCCCCTTCTCGTAAACAGTGTCCTTTGAGCCACTTATTCTAGTCTCATTGCCTGGTTACTCCTGTTAAATTCTTCCAGAAAAAAAATATTCTTATATATGGCTGATATCTTTTACAGAAGGTACAGAAATATCTGAGTTATCTAACATCATCAATGCATGAGGGTTTTCCATGTAAGTAACCTTTACAGTAACTGAAGTTTCTCCCTTCAAATGTCAAAGGCATCTACTTATCTTTGTTGGAAATCCTCTTCTAAAATGTATGGACACACTTCCTTGCTTTTTTAAAAAAGAGGGTATTGGACACAATTTATTGATGACTCAAATGGCCATTATTAACATCTTTGAATCATGTAGTGATACAGTTTTATTTGATTTAAAATGTTTCTCTTTCCTGGGAGTTAAAATAACAAACCCTTCCTCGGTTGTTTCCACTTACCACTGACAGTCGTCTCACTCCCTTTGCAGATTGTGGCAAGCAAAGAAATTTGAGAAGCAAACATTCAATAATAGTAAGCTTCTGCGTGGGTCTGCAGCCCTCTAGAATCAGCCCGCTCCGTAAAGCAAGGAAAGAAAAATGAATCTCAGTGACAGACTGTGTGCACCCCAAACCAGTCACTGTGCTGGAGAACTGATATAAAATCCACCACAATCCTCACAATAACCTTGGGAGGAGGGTAACATCATTTTCAATTTACTACTATCTGGGTCTCAGAAAAGGTAAGTTCGCCCAGTGAGTAAGAGAGAAGGCTGGGATTTAAACTCACATCTGTCCAGGTCCTGAGTTCATGCCCTTTCCACTCAATCCTGCATTGAAGCTGTTGGGGGAGTTAGGGTGGGAGGTGCTAGTGTGGGGAGGTGCTAGGTTGGGAGGCGCTAGTGTTGTTAAGGAGCAATATTCTCTGCTCTGTTTCTTCCCTTCTCTGGCATCTCTCTCCACCTACTCCTGCAAAGGGGCATGGAGTTGCTTATCTAATTAGTAAATCTAAAAGAAGAACCTGTCTGCAGTAGCCTGGCTGCTTGTTTCTTTTTCCTGAAAGTGGGTTTACCAGAGAAACTGTGTTGTCTCTGCAGTACCCTTGGGTGGGGTGGGTGAAATCAGCTCTGGCCAGGGAGGGTAAATCCAGCTAATCCTGGCTTCAAGATCAGAAAGCACAGTCCCCCAGATGTAAGCCACATCTTCCAACCTTGTCTTTATCGTCACTAATGAGACCCTCTGGCCTCTGCCTGCTTTTCCTTTCTTATTTCTCCACGGGGGTGGAAGTCGGGCAGGTAAGGAGCAGCTACTTATTGTGTTCCTCCCTTAATCAACCCAACAACCATGTTAAGTAAAATCAAAGGAAGTGAGAGCAGAAAAAGACTAATGATGAACTTGCACAGTGCCTTCACTGTAAAGATGAGGAAAGAGAGGCTCGTTATATTAACACACAAATAATGATTAAAAGAGTGTTATTAAGGCCAGATGTGGTGGCTCATGCCTGCAATCCCAGCACTTTGGGAGGCTGAAGTGAGTGGATCACCTAGGTTCAGGAGTTCAAGATCAGCCTGGCCAAATGGTGAAACCCCATCTCTACTAAAAATACAAAAATTAGCTGGGTGTGGTGGCGTGTGCCTGTAGTCCCAGTTACTCGGGAGGCTGAGGCAGAAGAAAAAAAAATGTTATTAGCGAAGTGGAAAAAACTCTTATGTAATTGCCATTTCCATTTATAGCAATAAAATTCTAACATGTATAAAGCATTTTCATGAGAGTAGCATATATTGAGACTTCAACAAATGATAACTACTAATTTTACTATATTATCATTATTATTATTGTTTGACACAGGGTCTCACTCTGTTGTCCAGGCTGGAGTACAGTGGCACAATCATGGCTCACTACAGCCTCTGCCTCACATGTTTAGCAATGCCTAAGCCTCCTGAGTAGCTGAAACTATAGGCGTACGTCACCACGCTCAGCTAATGTTTGGCATTGTTAGTGGAGACAGGGTTTCATTACATTGGCCAGGTTGGTCTCGAACTCTTGGCCTCAAGTGATCCACTCAGAAACTGCAAATCCGAGTAGCTGGGACTACGGGCTAATTTACATATTTTTTGTAGAAATGGGGTTTTGCCTGTTGCCCAGGTTGGTCTCCAACTCCTGAGCGCAAGTGATCCCCCTCCGCCTCAACCTCCCAAAGTGCTGTAATTACAGATGTGTGCCACTGTGCCTGGCCTAATTTTAGTATTGTAGTACCAGATAGTACCTGAACCATGAAAGCATCAACCAAGATTATTTCCATGATGTGGTGAGCATCTGTTCTCATCCCACATTCTTGATCTGACCTCCTAGGTGGCCCCATTCTTTCCCCTTGAATTTGTACATACTCTTTGTGAAAGGTTGCAAAAAAAAAATTTCTGGCCAGGCACAGGGGCTCATACCTGTAATCCTGGCTTGGGAGGCCAAGGTGTGTGGATCGCTTGCACTCAGGAGTTCAAGACCAGCCTGGGTAACACAGCAAAATCCAGCTCTACAAAAACACAAAAATTAGCTGGGTGTGGTGGTACACACCTGCAGTCCCAGCTACTCAGGAGGCTAAGGCTGGAAGATCACTTGAACCTGGGACACAGAGGTTGCAGTGAGCTGAGATCACACCACTGCAATCCAGTCTGGATGACAGCGTGACCCTGTCTCAAAATAAAAATAAAAATATTCTTATTACACAATCTTTGCAGCTTCTCTGATCAGGAGGTACAGACTATTTCTCAACTCCTTGAGTTTGAGGGTGGCTATGAGACTGAGATTTGCTTTGAATATTAAGATATTAGCAAATATGATGCAAGCAGAGGTTTGAAAAGCACTTGTGCAAAAAGGCTTGCTATTGGTTACCTTAATTCCACTATATGACGAAGCCTGGGATAGCCTGCAGGAAGATGATGCCCAGCTGAGCAGTACTCGAGGCTGAGCACAGCCACCAGCTAACCCACCAAAAGATTGAAAATGAAGAAGCCGAGGAGAGCCCAACAGAAGACTGCTCAGGCAATCAACAGGAAAGTGAGAAATAATAAATCATTGTATTTGAAACCACCAAAATGGGTAGCAGTTTCTTATGCAGCATAAGCTAAACGACAGAAAAATTGGTACCTAGAAGTGGCACGCTGCCAGAACAGAAACCTAAAACATTCCGCCTTGGCTTTGGCACCAGACAGCAGGCAAAAAGCAGTGATGTAACTGTTAAGGAAAACTGGAAAGACGGCATGCAGACTGTCAGAGGAGGGTGACAGTGGTGAGGAAACTGCGAGAGCCGTCAGGGGAAAAGGCAGCCCATATCACAGGCAGCCAAACACTTGACAACACTGTTGCCTATGGCAGCTCCAAAGGCTGAAAATGTTGGTATGAATTTTGCATCTCGCTGCAAAGATCTCCAGACAATTGAAAGTGTTTGAGTGTGTCTATAACTACACAGAAGTTCTGCAAGATAGAGACAAACTAAAAATTGAATCATTTAGTTTGCAAGCATTATTTAGAGAAAACCTTTCTGGTTTCTCTCTATTTTCCTATCACAAGATAGGAAAATAAAAACTTTTTATCTCTCCAGTTTCTTCAACTGGAAGAAACAATTCTAAGTAAGAAATGGCCTTAAAGACCTTGGTAAAATTGAATAAGGTGGCTCGAAGACCTTCTCAGCTAGACAAAGTGAGCTCTAAGACTCTAAGTGTGTTGTCTCAAACAATCTGATCCTCAGTCTGAAGTAGACAGAGGTCTAACATGAAAACAATTATGAACGTAGGTTTTAGGGGAATGGAGCCTAATTAGATTATTTGGAAATCCATAAAGTTTTTAAGAGAATTTTACTAACAAGCACACACACAACCTTGGCCTAAAAATACAAAGACTTTTCAAAGGAAAAGAGGCCTCTGGGTCCCCAACTTTTTATGATCAGGATCTAGGCCAACGAAGCTATTTAGGAACAAAAATAAGCCATTTGTTGTGGGAAAAGAAGAGTTTCAGAGGGTAGAGCCAAGAGCAGTGGAGGACTATAAACCAGGAAACCACTTCTGAAAAGCAGAGCTGGGTCCTAATCAAGGAACATGGCCTAGTCCAGGAGCAGGAGCACCTGGTAACATGTACTTGGACAGAATTGCTATGGACCAGTGATTGTCATATGAATCCTGTTAATGGCTTTATTTATTTTTTTTTTAATGGGGTGTCTACTTTTGTTATCCTTTTCCTATCTCATCATTATATGTTGAATGTGTATGGGAAAGACAGCCTGTTCATTGTCTTGGGATCAAGAGGATCAGCATAAGAAGAGCTATCTCTGAGGAGTTTGAACTGTATCTAGATCTTATGCAGATCAGGCGTGAGTCTCTAGACTTCGAGGCTAATACTATAATCTGATGAGACTTCGGGGAATCCTGGGATGGGAGTGAGCATATTTTTCTTGCAAGAGAAATGTGAATAATTTTTGTCAGCGACAGACTATACTTGATTACAACAAATGGCAGCAAATTCTTAGCAGCACCTCCCATCAAGAAGTGGTGTCAGTCTCTCTGCCCTTTGAATCAGTTTCTCTACCCTTGGCCATGAGACTTGCTTTGACCAAGAGGATGGGAGGAAACATGGAGCAAGCAGAGGCTTCAACAGCACTAGTACCTTGGGGCTTATCCGCCCTGGGCACACCGAAACCATTATGTGAGAAAGCTCAGGTTAGCCTCCCGGAGGATGAAGACCGCATGGAGAGCTAGGCCAGCCCCCAGCTAACCCACCTCTACAGCTGCATGACTGAGTCCCGGGGAGATCCGTGAAAGAAGCACTAGTGCTTACTATCTGCCAGAGACTGTTGTGGAAGGTTTACATGGATTATCTCATTTAATCCTTGCATCCATGAGAAACAGAAAATTGTTATTTGGGGGTGGCTTGTTATACTGACAAAGCTACCTGATACACCTCTCCTTGTGTTTCTCTATGCTCCTTAAGGTGTATTCTTCTTTAAAGAAGACTTGGAGGCTGTTGTGAATCATGGATAAATTATAATTTCTGGAAAGTAAATTGTCATGCATTTTAAAACAAAAGTTTATTACTATGATTTTAAAACACAAACATAAGCAACATGAACCAAATAGTTGCCCTTATGAAGTATGCCACCTATCCAATAATTGTGACTTAAGGTATATATTAATATCTTGATTTTAATTCAGTAGACCTTTGTGATATTCTACTCATATTGTATGCAAAAGTTAATGTAAAGCATACACATTTTTTAAAAGCACATGTTTCTTAACATGTCTGAAGACAGCGCTTCTTTTTTGTTTGTTTGTTTTTTGAAGACTGTGGTCATAATCATGGTGAGGAGAAAAAAAATATGCTAAAAAAAAAGATTATCTCACACACACACACAGCTTCCACACAAACACTCTGCAAAAGCTGTTCGATAATACAGTGTGCTAAATAGGAGTCCTTGAGCAGCGGGGTCAGGAAAGTACAGAGATACTTGGCAGTTTTAACCTTGGCTGAGTTTCAGTCTCATAAGAGGTTTTGAGAACCTGAACAGCCAGTTTTTAAATGGAAGTGGATAGTTTGAAGTATATCACAAGTCTATCATTCAGCTCACCAAAATAAACAGTACGTAGGCACAGTGCAACTTCCCAAACAACACAACTCCACTGCCACATCCCAAAGTTTCCTTCATCATCAAAGACTGGACCAGAGATATTTCCTGCTGCCATGCCAAAAACAGCAAAAATTAGTGGGATGTGAACTAGGTTTCTAAGGAATTTCAGAAGTTTATTATGGCCTTACTAACCCCCTTCAAAATGTTAACGGCTATCAGGATACTTCTTTTCAAAGCTGTAGGATCAGCTTAGAACTCCACATCTACTCAGGGACGTACAGGAGAGGGGCTAAGTGTTCAAGCCTGGGGAATTATGTGGAGACATATCCACATCTCACCTCTGACGCTACCTGGTCTTGCCTGGGTTTCCTCACTGGTTTCAGGGTTCCCAACAGTTAGGGCAATTCTCAACAGATGAGTGCGATTCTTAACTGATGAGTACTTTTCAAGCCTCTGCTATGTTTTGTATTGTTGTAGGCCATCTTCTCTATACCTGGTCTTCCCCATGTATAAATAATTACTTCATAGGATAGTAGAGGGGATTAAATGAGGTAAGCCATGTAAAGCTCTTAGACTGGAACTTGGCAGAGAGTGAGCACTCTGTATATGTTACCTATGGTCATGTATTCCTGTGATTTAAATTCCCTCAAATAACTAATGTAGAGTAGTAACTATTTGTGTAAATGATGCATTTGTTAATTACACTACTAACAGTTTATTTTCTGTCTCATCTATGATCATAAGTGAACACTAATACCTGTGCATTACTCAATTATTTGAGGTTTGAAATACCTTTCTTCCAGCTATTTTATTGCAAAATATCTCTTTCTGATTATGAAAGCAACCCATGCTCTTTGTAAAATATCATAATAATAATAATACAGATTGAGCATTCCTAATCTGAAAATCTGAAATCTGAAATGCTCCAAAATCTAAAACTTTTTGAGCATTGGCCACAAGGGGACTATTCCACACTTGACCTCATGTGACAAGTCGCAGTCAAAACACAAGTAAGTACATAACACACAGTTTACTCAGTGTTCCCAAGGGAAAAAAGACCCTCCCATCCCCCTTCAGCTGCAGTATATCTTTTCTGCACATGCCCAGATACCCCTTCACAAGGGCACACACACACAAAGGGCAATAAAATGGCACATGTACAGCAGGCTGGATGCACCAACAGCAGATTCGCCACCATGCCCCACATGGCACCAAGAACTTCATGTATTAATCACTATGACTCTTTGCTTATACTCTGCTCTGACATTTTTGAAAATGTCAAAAAGGCCTGCAGATACTTCTATGAGTAACAGTGATAAGAAAAAGGGGAAGCATTTATGTTTATCTGTAGCAAAGAAAGTCAAGCTACTGGGGAAACCAGACAGAAAAATATGGTGTTGGAATGACCACCTTATATGACCTGAAGAAACAAAAAGATAAATTGTTGAAGTTCCATGCTGAAAATGATGAACAAAAGTTAATGTTAAAAAATAGTAAACACTCCATGCATGATGACTCGCACCTGTAATCTCAGAGTGTTGGGAGGCCAAGGCAGGAGGATCACTTGAGCCCAGGAGTTCAATACTAGCAACATAGTGAGACTATGGCTCTATGAAAAACAAACAAAAGCCAGGTGTGGTGGTGTGTGCCTGCAGTCCTAGCTACTCACAAGGATGAGGTGGGAGTATCACTTGAGCCCAGGAGTTTGAGGCTGCAGTGAGCTATGATTGTGCCACTGCACTCCAGTCTGGGTGACAGAGCAAGACCTCATTGGAAGGAAGGAAGAAGGAGAGAGAAGGAAGGAAGAGAGAGAGAGAGGGGGAGGGAGGAAAGCACTGTATAAAGCTAGAAATGAAGATCTTGATCATGTATTGAAAGGGTGGATCCATCAGCCTCACAGTGAACACATGCCACTTAATGGTATACTGATCATAAACATGCAAGATCTATCACAGTGAACTGAAAATTGAAGGAAACTGTAAATAATCAAAAGGCTGGTTGCAGAAATTTAAGAAAAGACACAGCATCAAATTTTCAAAGGTGTGGTGATGAAGCATCTGCTGATCACAAAGCAGCAGAGAAATTCATTAATGAGTTTGCCAAGGTCATTGTTGATGAAAATTTGACGCCAAACAGGTTTACAATGCTGATAAAACATCACCGTTTTGGTGTTATTGCCCTGGAAAGACACTGACTAGAGCTGATGGGACAGCCCCTACAGGAATTAAGGATTCCAAGGACAGAACAACTGTGCTGGGATGTACTAATGCAGCAGGCATGCATAAGTGTAATCTGGCTGATAGGCAAAAGCTTGTGTCTTTGCTGTTTCCAAGGAGTGAATTTCTTATCAATCCATTATCATGCTACTAAAAAGGCTTGGATCACCAGGGGTATCTTTTATGATTAATTTCATAAGCACTCAGTACCAGGAGCTTGTGTTCACTGCAGGGAAGTTAGACTGGATGACAACTGCAAGAATTTGTTATTCCTTCACATCTGTCCTGCTCATCCTCCAGTGGAAATTCTCATAAAAAATAATGTTTATGCCATGCACTTTCCCTAAAATGTGACTTCTCTACTTCATCCATGTGACAAGGCATCCTTAGATCAATGAGGAGTAAATAATGCTTTCTTGAACAGCACGCTAGCAGCAGTGAACAGAGGCATGAGTGTAGAAGATTTTCAAAAGGAGTTTAGCATGAGAGGATGCCATATATGCTGTTGCCAATGTTTAGAACACGTGACTAAAGACACAGTTGTGCATACCTGGCACAAGCTCCAGTGTGTGACTATGTTCAGTGATGATGATGAAAAAGGTGGTGACTTTGAAGGAATTCCGTATATCAGATGAGAGAAAAAATGATGTATGACCTCCTTACAAATGCAAAAAATATACCTTCAGAGTCAATCAGTAAGCTGGAAGAAGGTATCAATGAAGTTTTTTTTAACATCAACAAGGAGGCTACAGTTCTTCATTTATTGACTGACGATGAAATCGCTGAAATGGTTCTCAATGAAAATGACTGTGATAATACTGACAAGGAAGATACCATTAACACTGCAGAAAAAGTGCCTATAGATGACATAGTGGATATGTGAAGAGCTTATTGAAGGACTAGAGCAGTGTGCATGTATAACAGAACAAGAAATGATATCAGTTTATAAAGTCAAAGAGACTTCCAAGACAAAAATCAATGTTAATGAGGCAAATGACTTTGGAGGAAACATTTTAAAAGGCCATCCAGCAGGATGCCTCCTCATCCTCAGAGGACCCACTCTCTGGTCCCTCAACTATTACTGATGTTTCTTCTCACCTAAAAAAAATATAGTGTACAGTAACTTTTTAATCAAAATACATAATTGCACATGGAGACTGAAAGCCTGCCATTGTTGTTGCTGTTAACGTGGATACAGGTATTTGGTGATGCTACTGGGTTTAGTTACCCTGAACACATTATTTTTTTCACTGTATTAATGGTATGTTTTTTTTTTTTTTACCATTAAGTACTTATGTGTGAATAAGTCTAAGAAAGTGACTGTAGTCAGGCATGGTGGTTCACACCTGTAATCCTAATACTTTGGGAGGCTGAGGTGGGCCGGCTGTTTGAGTCAAGGAGTTCAAGACTAGCTGTGGACAACATGGTGAAACCCCACCCTTACAACAAAATACAATAATTAGCTGAGACCAGTGGTGTACACCTGTATTCCCAGCTGCTTGGGAGGCTGAGACGGGAGGATCACCCGAGCCCAGGAGGTTGAGGCTTCAGCGAGCTGTGATCGTGCCACTGCACTCTAACCTGAGCAACAGAGCAAGCTCTTGTCTCAAAAAAAGACAATAAAAAAGAAATGAAAAAAAGAGAGAGAAATGATTGCTTATCAGTAGCATGTAAACTCAGAGTCAGGAATGATAGTGATACCAAGCAAGCACAGATGGTCCATGTGGGTGCCTGACATAGTCACACCTTTGTTTTCTGATGGTTCAATGTACATAAACTTTGTGTCATGCACAAAATTATTAAAAACATTGTATGTAGTTATCTTCAGGCTATGTGGATAGGTATATATGAAACATACGTTTCTTTTTTTATTATACTGTAAGTTCTAGGGTACATGTGTACAACATGCAGGTTTGTTACATATGTATACACATGCCATGTTGGTGTGCTGCACCCATTAACTCGTCATTTACATTAGGTATATCTCCTAATGCTATCCCTCCCTGCTGCCCCCACTCCACGACAGGCCTTGGTGTGTGATGTTCCCCACCCTGTGTCCAAGTGTTCTCAATGATGAAACATAAATTTCATGTTTAGATTTGGGTCTTATCCCCAAGATACCTCATGATATATATGCAAATATTCCAAAATCCAAAAAAATTTGAAATCCAAAATACTTCTGGTCCCAAGCATTTCAGATAAGAGATACTCAACCTGTAATAATAAATCAAATACGACAGAATTGTTTAACATGAAAAGCAAAAATTTTCCATCATCTAATACAACTGTATATAATAACTCTATAAAATAACCAATGATAAAATATAATACATATTCTTCCAGATTCTTTTCAATGCCAGAAGGTTGCAAACACTTAAGAGACAGTGTTCAGAAGAACCAATACTGCTACTGTGAAATTTAGTTTGTTTGCCTGGAAAATCACAGGAGCTCTCTAGGATTTCTTCTTCCCAGGGGCATCCCTCAGAGGTGCAGGGCCACAGGGCAAGTCACACCGTACTTTCCATCAACAAAAGTTTTGTGCAGGTAAAGTCAGGTAAAAAGAAAGAAAGAGAGAGGTAGACAGAGAGGAAAGAAAGGAAGGAAAGAAAGGAAGGGAAGGGAAGGGGCAAAGGAAAGGAAGGGAAGTGGGAAGGGGGACGGGGGTTCCAGGCACCGTGGCTCATGGCTGTAATCCCAGCACTTTGGGAGGCCAAGACAGGTGGATCACTTGAGGTCAGGAGTTCAAGACCAGCCTGGCCAACATGGTGAAACTCCATCTCTACAAAAATTAGCTGGGCGTGGTGGCACATGCCTGTAATCCCAGCTACTTGAGAGGCTGCGGCAGGAGAATCACTTGAACCTGGGGGGCCGAGGTTGCAGTGAACCAAGATCACACCACTGTACTCCATCCAGCCTGGGCAACAGAGTAAGACCACCTCAAAAAAAAAAAAAAAAAAAAAAAAAAAAAACGGAGAAGAAAAGAAAAGAGAAAGAAAGGAAGACTGAGGGAAACTTGGAAAAGGAAATTTTAGAATACAAGAAAATCTTCATGTGTGCTTTCATGTTTAAGAATCTTAAGATGTTTACCCCAATTCCACACATTGCGAAAGAATCTTGAAGTGTCTAAGCCAGTCTGAGAAGTGATATTCTTTAAGACTTATGTTTATAAAATTAGTGGCTAGGTTTTCTTTTGGAAACAAGTTAACAATTTTAATGCATCACATATACATTGAACATCTCTTCCTCATAAGTGTCTCATAAAGGTAAGCTGTATTCCCCTCACCCCCACCACCAATTAATAAGGCTTCATTGTTAGTGGTGGTAGGTTGTGTTTAGTTTTTTAGTTAGATTCAAGTAGTGAAAAGATCTTTTCTTCATCTAACAGATAGAAGCCTTAAAAGCACTATTTCCAAACAAGAAGCAAAGTGTAGATACTCCTACTGCTGCTAATATCATTTGAAAAGCAAATGCCATGTAGGAGAAAGGGTACTTGGCCTGGTAAGCGAGGGCTTATTCCCATTTCCATCTCTAGCTGCATAAAGTTGAGCAAGACATTTAACACCTCTGTCAGTTTCCTCATCTGTAAAATGGTGATAACTCTACTTACCTCACAAGGGTTACTTTTTGGTTGTTAAGTAACATAAGTTATGTACCTAAAAGCACTTCATAAACTTTAAAGTATTTTACAAACACAGTCTTAGGAATTATTATTTTGAACTACTGCCATCCATAATCAGTTAATTTATCAGTTAGCTTCTTGAAGATACTATAAGTACTACTCCTTTGGAAGCATGTGCAGATCATATGATCTAAAATGATTCTATAAAACCAAAGAATGATCCTATTATTAGTTTTTATATTACTCCTATGACTCAAGTGACAGCATATTAATGCTCTATTCAGCCTAAACTTCAGGAAGACAGGAGTTAGGTGCTTTGTACTCACTATATAAAAGGGTCTAAGAAAACAAACTCACTTATTGTAAAGAAAATTTTTCTTCAAAGTGAATATATTGCATTATACCTGTCAAAGAAGACAAATAACCAATACCTCCTTGCAAAACAAAACCAACTAAAAAGCAGTCAATCAAATTTCTTATACATTTACCCCAAATGAAAACTGTTCCATGTAGCAACTGTGCTCTTTTAAGCTATATAGGCTGGGCACGGTGGCTCACACCTGTAATCGCAGCACTTTGGGAGGCCGAGGCAGGCAGATCACCTGAGGTCAGCAGTTCGAGACCAGCCTGGCCAACATGGTGAAACCCTGTCTCTACCAAAAATAAAAAAAATTAGCCAGGCATAGTGGCATGTACCTGTAATCCCAGCTGCTTGGGATGCTGAGGCGGGAGAATTGCTTGTACCCACGAGGCTGAGGTTACAGTGAGCCGAGATTGTGCCACTGCACTCCAGCCTAGGCAATAAGAGCAAAACTCTGTCTCAAAAAATAAAAAATAAAATAAAATAAAGTTATATAGACTCAACATCTATAGGTATTGAAAAAATATTAAACATTTTTTAGTACTAACAGAATTTTAATTTTCCCTTATATGTGAGCTTCTAATTTGGATAAAAGGGATGTTGCATGTTTGCAGTGATACTGGTAATGTTTATCATGGGAATCAGTAGATATCTTTCTATACATCCAAAAGTGCAGAAAATTCTGTAAAGAGTAATATAATTTGTTCTCTCATGAACAGACTGTCAGTATCCGTGCAGAATAATTCCCAGAAATCATGAAATGCATACAACTTTCAATACCGTAACTTTCACTTTTACTTCCTGTTGAGTATTCTTTATCATTTGATTTTAACATAATATTAAAATACCTCAATTCTATTAGCTAAAATATACACAACAGCATAGAAACGATGGATCCATTAGCTTTATTTTATTTTTATAAACCAAGTTGGGAAGCCTTTTAATGAGCTTTTAAGTAATATTTATAAAGTAGACTATGTGATTGATATTCTTATCCACATCTTTCAGGACACATGTCTGCATAGGCTACTCTGACAGGGACTTTCATGAATTTACTCAACAAGTATTTATTGAGTATTTATGTGCCAGGCATGGGATATGATGAGGTTAGCTTGGTGAACAAAAGATAGGTGGTCCCAGTACTTTTAAAATATATTTTCTAGATAAGCAAAAAAAAAAAAAAAAAAAAAAAATTTAACATAAACCTTTTTATGAGAGAGAGAAAAAAGGTCTTGCTCTGTTACCCAGGCTTGAGTGCAGTGGCACAATCATAGCTTACTGCAGCCTCCACCTGCTGGGCTCAAACAATCCTCCCACCTCAGTCTCCTGAGTACTGGGACTACAAGCCATGCGCCACCACACCCAGCTAATTTTTAAATTTTGGGGCTGGGTGCAGTGGCTCATGCCTGTAATACCAGCACTTTGGGAGGCCAAGGAGGGTGGATCACCTGAGGTCAGTAGTTCAAGAGCAGCCTGGCCAACAGGAGAAACCCCGTCTCTACTAAAAAAAAAAAAAAATACAAAACTTAGCCAGGCATGGTGGCAAGTGCCTGTAATCTCAGCTACTCAGGAGGCACAGGCAGGGAGAATCGCCTGAACCCAGGAAGCGGAGGTTGAAGTGAGCCAAGATTGCGCCACTGTACTCCAGCCTGGATGACAGAGTAAGACTCCATCTCAAAAACCAAAGATTAAAAAAAATATTTTTTAAATAAAATATTTTGTAGAGATGGGGTCTCGCCATGGGCTAAGTTTTAAAATTTTTGTAGAGATGTGGTCACACTATGTTGCCTAAGATAGTCTCAAACTCATGGGCTCAAGCAATCCTCCTGCCTTGGCCTCCCAAAGTGCTGGAATTACAGGCATAAACCATGATGCCTAGCCCATAAAGCATTTTTAAAGAAATAAATTTAAATGTTATAAGTTTGAAAGACTGATGAGATATTTTAAATATAGACACAGTTGAAACCAAAGTTTTCTATGTACGTACAACGAATTTATTAATTTCAATCACTGGTATCAACTATGACACAAAGACTAGCTTAGTGGTTAAATAAGGATGCAGAATCGAATAAGCCTGCATGGGACTCCTAGCACTGAGCAAACTAGAATAAGACAATGAACCTCAAAAAGTATTTACACACGGTGAATGAGTTCTCAACAAATGCAGGTATTTTCTTAGATAATACTTACGTTGTCACTCATGTTGGTAAACATACACACTTTCTATGAACATCAACCAGAAAATGTATAAATAATAGTCAAGTAATTTTTTACTACCTGCTCTTAACCTGTCTTGGACTACAGAAACTCCACCATGGCATGCCACCTTATCCTGCCTTCCTTCTGGAGATGTTCTCCAACCAGAGATGTCCCTCAACCTTTCCCATCCCCTATCCAAATTCAAATTTGTCCATCAAAACATCCCAAGCCTATAATCCATCCTCTATGTTTTAAGGCAGTAAACAACTGTTCTGATGAATATATCTGCTTGTAAGTGCTAATAGCTTAATATACTCCTCCATCCAGAAAACATATTTGCATTTTTGAAGATGCTTTCTATATTCTGGATAAAAGAGCAAATTGAACATTACTTTTGCTCTCTTCCAAAACTCCACTAAAGGAACTTTCTAAAGGCATAAGCCAACTAGGATAAATAAGAGAGAAGAAAGCAGCAACACAATTTTGGAAATTATGAAGCAAATAGAAAAACGAAAGTTGGTCTAGCAGATTTAAGAAAGTTAAATCCTCAGTGAACAATGGAGAAGTACAAGAAGCAACTAAAGTTACACCATCAAATAAACTCCTAAAGTCCAAGACTCAGAACTCATAATAAAAGGCTGAGTACCTATGGAAAAGGGCGTGATGGTGGGGTAATAACAAGTTGGGTTTGGATAGAAGCTTTTTTGTGTGTGTGTGCTCTTTTCTTTTTTATTATTATTATTATTATTATACTTTAAGTTCTAGGGTACATGTGCATAATGTGCAGGTTTGTTACATATGTATACTTGTGCCATGTTGGTGTGCTGCACCCATCAACTCGTCAGCACCCATCAACTCATCATTTACATCAGGTATAACTCCCAATGCAATCCATCCCTCCACCCTCCTCCCCATGATAGGCCCTGGTGTGTGATGTTCCCCTTCCCGAGTCCAAGTGATCTCATTGTTCAGTTCCCACCTATGAGTGAGAACATGCGGTATTTGGTTTTCTGTTCTTGTGATAGTTTGCTAAGAATGATGGTTTCCAGCTGCATCCATGTCCCTACAAAGGACACAAGAAGCTTTTTAAAGAAGTGGAAGTGCCCTCCATCCTCTGTTCCACCTGGGCAGAAGAATAGACAGATGACAGATTAGACTCTGAACAGGGTAAAAGAGAATCTAGACTGCGGTAGAGGTACCCAACTGAAAAGAGGACGATTCAGTGAATATTTTTACATGGAATGTTGAACCTTCAAACCCTCCTCCTTCACGTACTTTCCAGCACACTGACCTATATCTTACAGGCAGAAAAATAGAAGATCCTTTTCTATAAAGGAGAAAGAAAGAAAAAAGAGGTGAAAAAATAAGAGTAAAAATAAGGAGCTTACAGGTCCAGTCCTTTACATTCAAATTCCAAATAATAGGAATTTCAGAGAGAAAACATCCTATGAATAAAAATATTTATTGTGTTTATGCTGCTGTTAACAGTGGTGGGTGCAGGTATCTAGATGTCAGCAGAAAGGCAAACTTCCACAGCACTTGAAGTTGCAGCAAAAGGCAGTTAATAACTTCAGAAATTTTCTTAAGCCACCGGGCGCGGTGGCTCACACCTGTAATCCCAGCACTTTGGGAGGCTGAGGTGGGTAGATCACCTGAGGTCAGGAGTTTGAGACCAGCCTGACCAACATGGTGGAACCTCATCTCTACTAAAAATGCAAAAATTAGCTAGGCATGGTGGCAGGCGTCTGTAATCCCAGCTACTAGGGAGGCTGAGGCACGAGAATTGCTTGAACCCAGGAGGCGGGGGTTGCAGTGAGCTGAGATCATGTCACTGCACTCCAGCCTGGGCAACAGAGTGAGACTTTGTCTCAAAGGAAAAAAAAGTAAATTTTCCAATTAAACAATACCAAAAATATGCTGACTAAACAGGATTTTCCTCCACTAACTGTTAATCTTTTCAGATGAAGTGACGCTATTATAACTTT
Source organism: Papio anubis (assembly GCF_008728515.1). NCBI lineage: Eukaryota > Metazoa > Chordata > Mammalia > Primates > Cercopithecidae > Papio > Papio anubis. The sequence goes on from NC_044981.1 coordinate 118,404,743, forward strand.
GATTCCTTAAGGAATACGTTTCATCCTCTAACGAGTTTACTTTCAAAAAGAGAAAATGCTCCATTTTACCATCATCATTTCTTATTTAAAAATTCAAATTCTTAATGAAAATATAAAAATGGAGCTCATTTGCAGTTAATAAAGTATTCAACTGGATTCACAGTGGTTAAAATCACTACCTACACTTCAGCAATGAACCAAGTTCAACCTATACAAAATAAAAAGTGCAAGAACAAATGTCTAGAATTATTTCCTTACCATTCATATGCTCCTTCATATAATATTTATGGTAAAAGTAAGACAAAAAATGAGAACATGAATCAAGTTATACTTGAGATAAACCAAGGAATATGCCAAAGGAGGTGAGGAAAGATATGAAAATACATGGCAAATGGTCATCACAGGACCTCACACACCCATTCACGTGAAGTCACACTTCAAGCCTGAGCTAAATTTTCACTAGCACTAAAATTTTTAGTTCCTTTTTTTTTTTTTTTTTGGTGTCAGTGTGGTCAAGATGCTGAACGGTATGTATATGTTTATCCACTTAAATGGGACACAGCGGAGCATTACATAACTCCACCTACATCTATAAGTGCTGCTTTATGGTGAATTAATCCCTCCCTCCCTGCAGTCAGCCAAATGGTTGGTATTCTTAGTACTTAACGTAGAGGTTCATAGGTTAAATATGCACATGTTAGCACTTGGCCTATTTGCTTTGTGATGTCAGATTAAACAAGAAATAGGTTCTCACTAGAGAACCAATCTGGTTACTTTTTCAACCTAAGATTTGCCTGCTAACTTATATATTAAACTTAAGGTCCTTTATCTATTTAATATAATAAATGTAAATAAATTGCAGCAGAAGAGCTGCAAAGGTTCAAAAGCTAAAAATCAGGAAGTCTCAATCCTTACCCTAAGCTTACAATTTATGGGAAGAAATAAGCAGGTACAAAAATAATTTTTAAAAAGGCCAGGCACAGTGGCTCACTCCTGTAATCCCAGCACTTTGGGAGGCTGAGGCAGGCGGTTCACCTGACGTCAGGAGTTTGAGACCAGCCTGGCCAAATATAGTGAAACCCCATCTCTACTAACAAAATACAAAAATTAGCTGGGCGTGGTGGTGCACACCTGTAGTCCTAGCTACTTGGGAAACTGAGGCAGGAGAATCACTTGAACCCAGAAGGCAGAGGTTACAGTGAGCAGAGATCGTGCCATTGCATTCCAGCCTGGGTGACAGAGCAAGACTCTGTCTCTCAAAAATCATAATTTTTTTTAAAAAACAAGAACAGGCCAGAAAAGGAGAAAAAGGACCAGCATGACCCACCAAGCTGGGTGGAGGCTGAAAATTGCAACACTGGGGTTGTGGCCTCTTCACCCAGGGCTTCAAAAGTGACCTGCAAAGATGAGAAACCTCAGTGCCTATGGACTTCTGGGGCAATGCACTTCACCCACAGTCTCCAACAAGACCCAAAAGCAGGCCGGGCGCGGTGGCTCAAGCCTGTAATCCCAGCACTTTGGGAGGCCGAGATGGGTGGATCACGAGGTCAGGAGATCGAGACCATCCTGGCTAACACGGTGAAACCCCGTCTCTACTAAGAAATACAAAAAAACTAGCCGGGCGAGGTGGCGGGCGCCTGTAGCCCCAGCTACTCGGGAGGCTGAGGCCGGAGAATGGCGTGAACCCGGGAGGCGGAGCTTGCAGTGAGCTGAGATCGGGCCACTGCACTCTAGCCTGGGCTACAGAGCCAGACTCCGTCTCAAAAGCAAAGCTGTCAAGCACACTCCTAGGCCGTAGTAATCAGATCCTTGAGAGTAATTTTTAAAAGGCTGTGATGTAAGTTCATGATTTTCAGAGCTTTACATTTATTTTCTTCCACTGTATATTACATATTAAAATATTAACAAAGTACCTTCTAGCAATGGTGCATTGAATGAGACACACAGAAACTTCCCTCTCCGTTCCTTGTTACCTATTTTACCTCATTAAATGAAAGTGTCGTTTTCTCGTACTCTATTTTTTCACATACTGGACACACACACACACACACGATCAATTTTGAACTAGCTCAACCAAAAGATCTTCCTTTGTTAAAAAGTAGTCTCTTGTAACCAAAGCCAACCCCGTAACTTCTATTTTGATATCAATTATATTTCAGGAAAATGAAACACTTCCTCTGACCTTAGACTAGGCTGGGTTTCCAGCTCTATAATTTCACTTCTCTTTTTCTGGTACTCACCATATTTTATTGCTAGTTGTTTGATAACATATTCAATTGTTACTTATCTTCTCTGCTTGCCCATAAGCTTCATGGGGCCAGGAGTTGTACCTGTTGTATCTGCACCATGTACCCCAGCGCACCTGGCATATAGAAAAGCCTCGATAAATAGTTGTTGAATAAATATGCTCACCAGAATCGTTATTTTTTTCCCTCATTTTTGATGAGGCTAGGTCTTTCGTACACGAAAATGAAGAAGACTGTTCTTGCTCTTACAGGCTGTTAGAGAGAATAATGATAATAAATGCCATAATAGAGGGATCTATGGGAATACTTTGAGAAGTCAGTCTGGCCAAAGGGGAGGGAAGGTGTCTGAGCTTACCCTAAAAGGTTTAAAAGGAGTTAGCTTGGTAGGGAGAAAGGAAAGGGACCCAGGCACAGACAACTTCAGCGAAGGCACGAAGCATGGGATGTGTAGGAACCACAGCAATTTGATGTTTCAGGAGTAAAAATTGGTAAGCTTAAAAGTGCTTTTCCCTTCGAAGAAAAAGTCATTGCCAAGGTCAGTGAATCAGATAATATACTATCCCACATTTATGAATGTTTAACATTCTCCTGTAAGTTATCTCTGATCCTATTAGACAGTTATTAAAGTTTTAAGACAGCACCTCAAAGCTTCCTCTGGCATAAGATTTCCTGAAACCCTCTTTATTCTCCTAGAAAGTTTACTGATTCCTCTAAGTTCACTGATGCCCGTCCCCCATCTGCAACTATTCAAAAAATTTGGCATCTCTCACTCTGCTATCTAAGATAGTATAAGGCCAAGCCAGGGACACCTCTCTCCCTCTTGCAATCTTGGTCAGAGGCCAGCAAAGGAATTTGGGCTGTGCTGTCTGTTGGCCACATCAGGAATTTAAATGAAAAACAAGGAATGACTCTCACTATACCAGGCCTGCTGGGACTAAGGCTCCGGTGCTCCTCTGCTGTTTCATGGTTCCCATGACTTCTGGATAATCTGAAAAAATCTCAATAGAATTGGTCACCACGAAAGGCCTAAGAGTTTAGGGTGAAGGTTCTCAAACTATAGCATGTATCGAAATCATCTGGGGAAAATGTGTTGAAAATGTCAGTTCATGAGTTCCACCCCTAGATTCTATTCCAGTGGATCTAGAATGGGACCTTGGACTTTTATTTCTCTTTTCTTTTTTTCCTTTTACCCCTGTTTTTTTGTACTGAAATATCCTTGGTAATTCTGCAAGTTATAATCTACAGACTACATACCAAGATTGTGAGATTCTGAGGTTATAATCTACAGACGACACACTGGACTGGTTTGAGGACTTTCAAGGGCTTGAAAGACAGAGAGAGAGAGATTGGGGGGAATCCCACTATCACAAAATTGTTTAACATTTGACAATGTTAAAGCCTAGCATTACAGCAAGGACTGGTGTGTGTCATACTTTTGTTCTGGGTCTGGACAGCCACAGTTGTTTGCTACTTGGATGCCAGAGTTTAGCCTTCTTTGTTAAACACCACTACTGCCCTCGCCACGGCCTACTCTCCCTGGCTCTTCTGCTCCTAATCTTCTTGGGATTAAGACTACTTTGTCTTGTTCTCTGGTCAGTTACTCTAAAATCCTTAAGGGCCTTGGACAAAAATGACAACTTTCTGGGCTCCACTCTGCACGGTGATGGTCTGGGCCATCAGACACAGGCAAGGCCGTTGCAGAGGAGGATGCTCTCTTGGCTACAAATGTAGTAAATGATGTGGTATCCAGATCCCCTTCCGGATCAAGATCCTCGGTCCCCCAGGTACTAGGAAGGTTGGCTGCTGAAGGCTCCCAGTTCCAGAAATTGCCCTGGACTGAAGGGAGCTGCTGCCTGCATCCAATGATTAGTTGATGTGGGTACGAATGCTGAGCCTCTTGCCTCAGGAGGCAGAAAAATTCTGAACAACAATCTCAGCTTCCACGTTCCTCACTGTTGAGGCCGCTGTTGTGCACGCCCCACAGTTCAGTTTCTCCCCCTGTGTAATCCCGCTTCCCTCTCTCCTACTGTGTGCTGTCCGCAGAGCACTTCCCAATAAAAACCTCCTGTATGGAAATCTCGAGTCTCGGGGTCTGTTTCCTGGCAACTTGACCTGAGACGCTGAACTTGCGCCTTTCAGTCAAGTCCTGACAGCATAATGTAGCAGTACTCTGCACTTAACTTCTTGGGCAATCTTGGGTGGTCGCTTAATCTCTCCAAGTGTTTCCCACCTTATCTATAAAATGTGGATAATGGCAACAGCAACAACGAATTCTTATTTTTCCATTCTTTCTGGCTGTTATGAGAATTAACAGAAATAATATATATGACAGTACTTCATAAACAATAAACAGCTAAATAATATTATCAACTGAATATCATTATATGTTGGTTTAGCATGAAGTAGTCAAGGAAGAGGGGAGGAGGAGGTGGGAAATGTTGTACTATTACAGAATTTAGCTAATACACTATGTCCTACTTACCTCAAATCAACAGATTTGGATCACTAATCAACATAACGAAGTACATAATAGAAAATTAGAAATACAACCATGAAAAGAGATGCACATTGCTGCAATCCTGAAACTGAAACTGAAGACAGAACTATTTGCTTACTGTTTCCATAGGAAGATAAAAACAGAGCTATGTCACTATTCTGAAAAGCTGAAAGTAACCTGATTACACAATAAGTTCTGCAAGGAGTAATGGAATATCTCTTTGCATCCTTGAACAGGGAACAAGTAAAACAAGTATACAAAATGGGAAATACTTTTCTAGAAGACTTAGTATTTTCTGGATTATTTTGATGTCCTATACACTGAAAAGAAGGAAATGAGGCCGGGCATGGTGGCTCATGCCTATAATCCCAGCACTCTGGGAGGCCGAGGCAGGTGGGTTGCCTGAGGTGGGGAGTTGGAGACCAGCCTGACCAACATGGAGAAACCCCATCTCTACTGAAAACACAAAATTAGCCACCCGTGATGGTGCATCCCTGTAATCCCAGCTACTCAGGAGGCTGAGGCAGGAGAATTGCTTGAACCAGGGAGGCGGAGGTTGTGGTGAGCAGAGGTCGCACCATTGCACTCCAACCGAGGCAATAAGAGCGAAAACTCTGAGGAAAGAAAGACAGAAAGACAGACAGAAAGAAAGGAGAAAGAGAGAAAGAGAAGGAAGGGAAGGGAAGAGAGAGAGAGAGAGAATAAAAGAAAGAAAGAAAGACAGAAAGAAAGAAAGAATAAAAGAAAGAAAGAAACATTAAATTTTAAAACACATTTAATTAGCTCAAGAAGGGCAACTGAAAATTACCAATTCTAAAACTACATCATTCTAAAAATTACCAAATTACGGAGCCTTACAAAGAAGTTGAATGAAATACACAGATAATATCTGGTATCCATAAACTTAGAAGGAGTGCCAAGAAATGGCTTACTCTGACAGACGGTCTCATTATTAGTAAAAGTCACAGAATGGTTATTAGAACTGGGAGGAGTCTTAGAGGTGGCTTAACAGAGCCCCTAACTCTAGCTATTCTCTTCTCTCAGGGAAACCACAGTTGAATTGAACAGCCAAGACAAACCCACATGAAATATTAACCAAAACCCTTCCCTTTCTTGTGATCTGAGCACTGAATGAATTATAGGCAGGCACATAAAAGCTCAGACCAAGGGGCAGACATGTGGGCTCTATTACCCTGCAAGGCTTCATGTCACTCTCATTTCATGGGCAACTATAAATATGCTGATTTGCCAATCAATCTGAAGAAATGCTGAACAAAACATTCAATTCATGTGATTGATGTGTGGAGAACATATTTTAAAACTTCAAGTTTTAGGTATGTGAACATTCTCCCCTGCCCCTGCGGCTGCCCCCAGGCTCAAGCAATCCTCCTGCCTCAGCCTCCCAAAGTGGACATTTGAACATTTTAAAGCTTCAATAAGTGAGTTTGCTGATTCAGTTTGGGTACAACATTAACTGGGCGTTTTAAACCTTACATGGTCCAAAGTAGAGGTCTTTGAGGAAAAGATAACCAAGGCAGCTTTGTGGACACAATGGTTTCAGCTCTAGGAACCTTCAGACAGTCTCCACTAAAATGGAAATTCCCAGGAGAAAAGGTCTGATTGTTCCAGTTTCTTCCTAGATCAATTCTTAGTCCCTGATTGCTGAACAAAAAATCAGGATATTAATCCAAGTCAGGGTAGGTTGAATCATCAAACAAAGAGAACAGTTAAGAGTTGGGATCATTTTTTGGGGAGGCAGGGGGCGGGTGGACAGGGTTGTTAGTCAAAATACTTCTGTTCAGACTAAATAATGCACCCAGGTGCCCCAAATAGAAAGCAAGTTCTGAATGCAAGATACTTTAATTATTTTGCCAAGCTAAAGTCAAGAGGACAGGAGACACAGCAGGGCCAGACTCACTTAGTAAGATTCTGGAAGTTAGAGGCAGGTAAGGCACCTGCTTCAAGGTAAAATTAGAACAAAATTGGATTCAGAAGGCAGATCACAAGTCAGGAATGTAAGATCTGGAGTTGTTATGTACCTGTCTGCATTTGTTAGTGGTTCTTCCACCATTTGACCCTGTTCTGTAGATTAATGCCTCCCTTGCTAGCCTTTCTGCTTCCCTATGGAAGATCTTAGCAACAAAACATTGAGTGCATCTGAGAAATACGAAAAGTTGAGCATTCAGTGTTTAGGATGGGTGGAAACCAAGGCAGCTCTGGAGACGCAATGACTGAAGCACTTGGAACCTTCAGACACTGTGAGTCTCCATTAAGACGTTTCAATTCCCAGGATAAAAATGTCTGATTATTTCAGGTTTCTTCCTAGATGAATCAGGTATTTCTTGGAGTGAAGGTTGGAGGTGGGATGTCATGTAGCACAGTAGGGATACTGAGGGCCCATCTTATGCATCAAGGCCATTCTTGGGATAAGGAAGAATTATTAGGGGCAGGAAAGTGACTTCAATCTGAGCTTACCACAAAGTCCAAATCCTCATTGATTCATTCATCAAGACAGCACATCACAGCAGAGTGCTTCAGAATGCAAGCTCTGGAACCAAGTGCTTGGGATCCATTTCTGGCTCTGTCAGTTACTAACACTGCACTTTCTTCACCAGTCAAAGCAGTTAATTTGAGTGCCTATCTCACAGGATTGTACTGAGGAGTAAAAGGCTTAATGCGCATAGTGAGCCTAGGATAGTGTGTGGCCCATAATAAGTACTCAACAAATTTTAGCTATTACTGACATTCATTTGAAAAATCTTAATGAGCACTGATTATGTGCCAAGTACTGTGTGAGCTTCTCACCACCCTTTAGCCCAAATCTACTCTTCCACTGAGTAGGATATTCTTATCCTAGTCATTCATTAGAAATGTGGGAGTCATCTTAACTTCTCCCACCTCCTCATTGCCCACTTCTAAATATACACCCGACTGGGTTCCACCTATTAAACCTCTACCAGCCCCTTTCCTCTTTTCCCGTCTGCACTGTCACTGCTCGATTCAGGCCTTCTTTAATGTCCCATCTGCAATATGACAACAGTTTCCAAGGTGTCTCCCTAAAGTCAATGCCACTGTCATCTAATCTAAGATTTTTTAAATTCCAATTTTTGTTATAATTTTTTAAACACATACCTGACAATATCATTCACTTGTTCAAAGGGCTCAGTACTATAAACCCTCATGGGGCCTTTGTGATCTGGCCCTTCCTGTCTCCCCAGCCCTCGCTCTGTGCTGTCACTAAACAGGCTGGAGTTTCCTGAATGTCCAGTGCTGTTTCACTTCTCTATGGGTGCTGTTCCTTCTGCTGGGTCACCGAGCCTTCCACTTGCCTGCCAATTCATCCTCCTACATGAAGGTTCATTATTTCATCAATAAACACTTTCCAACACTTCTCATGAGTCGAGCCTGGGACAAGTTCAGGGAGTACAATGCTGAATGACACACTCAACCTTTTCTTTCTCATAGAAAAAGTAACTTTAGGGCTCTCAAAGGAGGAATACAGTTTGGAAATTAAGGTAAAGTTGTCTGAAATTTAGCAGTGTTGCCTTTATTAGTTGGATATCTTAGCAAACTGTGGAAACTTGGAAACCTTGATACTTGGGCATCAAGTTCAAAAGTGTCTCAGCAGATTTCAATTGCAACAGTAAACTGTGATATGGTAGATTTATTCATTTTGGCTCACAAGGCTATAATGTGCTAAAAAACATTGATTTGAACTACAAAAACAATGATCAAAAACTTGCTTCAATATAGTGTTCCAAATTTATAAAGTATTAGGCGGGGCATGGTGGCTCACATCTGCAATACCAGCACTTTGGGAGGCCAAGGCAAGCAGATCACCTGAGGTCAGTAGTTCGAGACCAGCCTGGTCAACAGGGCCAAACTTGTCCCTACTAAAAATACAAAAGTCAGCTGGGTGTTGTGGTGGGTGCCTGTAGTCCCAGCTGCTTGGAAGGCTGAAACACGAGAATTGCTTGAACGCAGGAGGAGGAGGTTGCAGTGAGCCAAGATTGCACCACTACACTCCCGTCTGGGGCAAGAGAGTAAGACTCTGTCTCAAAAAACAAAACAAAACAACCTATTAATTAGTCATACCATTTCCTAAAAGTCACGCTGCTAACTAAAGGTGACTGCAATGATCTAGGGATGGTAATCTGCTGAGTTTACGCTTTAAATACACTGGAACCCAGCAGATTGAGTTATATTGGGACAGAAACTTCACTCTGGGTATAGATTTACCCTAGCACCTTGTCAGCAGGATCCTATTATTCATGGTTGTACAAGCAAGGTTCGGGGAAGAGGCTGGCACAGAGAAAGTACCTGTTAACTGTTGTTTGGGACTGAATTCAGCTCAACTCAGCTCCAGTAGAGATGGTGCTCCCTTCTCTACCGTGTTGAGATAGTGTGCAGTCCCTTCCTAAGTGCTGCTACCCACCACAGTGGGGCCTGTCAGCTTCAACTTTTAAATTTCTCTGCTCCCGCTGGGACCCACCCGCTTCAAAAAGCACCATGTGGTTTTGGCATCAATTTAGTAAACACAAACTGTCTGAAATATTTTGATTTTAGAGAGTTACTTACAATCACCACATTAAATGATACATTTCTACCATTCAGTGAAAATGGTAGCAAAATGGTCATTGAATAATGAAATTAATTTTCTCCTGGGCTTCTGAGGCAAAGCACATGATTTTAGTGGTTATCTTAAATCAACCCAGTGACCTTTACTGGCATGTTGTAACATCAGGCGCCTTAGGAAACTGAAAACTCAATCGTCACTTCCCATACCACTGCCCCAGGTCAGCAGGGCAGGCATTTCACATCTAGAGTCTCATTTTAAATACAGATAGAGCAAGCCTCGCTTTTCAAAAGTTCATTAACAAAGTCTCACAATTAAGAGAGCAGCCCTGTGACTCATTTTTGGATACCTGTAAATAACAGCTCCTCCCTTTGCTGAGAAACGGCTGAAACAAGCGCGTGAGAACCACAGGAAGTAATACAGATCTCAGCTGGTGTCAGCGGAGTCTAGAAAAAGGCAGAATTCCCTCTCAGGACGGCGTGGTTCTCGCAGGCATTGCCACTACTTCTCTCCATTTTTCTAAAACAAAGTCTTACGTGGGCTGCGAAGGGATTGCTCCAAGGCTCTATCAATTTCTCCGTCTTTCTTGGCTACTGAGTGACACTGCCAAGTTCAAGTCAAGAAGTACCCATTCTGGTGTTTTTGACACAGTCACCCTAATAGGAAGTGAAGAGGTGATAACACAAAAACACTTCAGTCTTTCGATTTAAAATAAAAGTAGTCTTAGGTGGACACTTTAAAAAGGCAGCCTACCGACAGGTATCCCTAAAATAATTCCTGTGAAGCACTAAATCCTAAGTCCCTCAGTCTCTGAAATTAAAAGTAATTTTAAAAAATCATTCCGCTTTATATGAGGAACCCAATCCTGTGTTTCCGAAGGTGCCCAGAGGCGGCGTGAGGACCTGCGCCAGATCCAAAATCCCAACTAAGGCACAGCCGCGGGTCCCGAGCCCAGACAGTGCCCCCGCCCGCCTCCCGGATCTCTCCGCGCACGGGGAATAGTCAGGAAGAGAAATGGGGGGTCAGAAAAAGAAATGGGGGCTCAGGGAGAGAAAAACAAACCTGGACCCGGAACGAGAGCGCGAACTGAGAAGCCTCTCTCCCCGCAGGGCGCGCGTCCCCTGTGGGCGCCGCGATGGGGAAGGAAACCTGTTGCGCGACTCCCGGCTGCTCTGCTCCCGGCGCCTCCTGCGGCCGAGGCTGGGCTCCTCCACAGCCGCCCGAGCTCCGCGCCGCCGCGGCCGCATCTGGGCGCCGCCGGCTCAGCCCCCGCCGCTTAGGAAGCTACCACAGCTGGGGACCAGGCCCCGCCCCGGGATGACAGCGCCGGGGCGCGGCAGCAGCCGGCTCACAGAGCACGGGTTCCCGCCCCACCCGGAGTCCGTGCGCTCGGGACCGCCCGGAGCCGGGGACTTGCTCCAGCCCCTCCCGCGAGCCCCGGGGCGTTCCCCGGGGCGGCGCGGACCGGCGCAGGGAGTGGGATGTTAGCCGCCCAAGACACTTCCTCCGCTCATCCTCTGGTCCCCAGGTCAGGGAGTGCGATGGACTTTCCCCGGGAATCCCCGCTGCGCCGGTGACATTTGCAGTCCGGTGCGTTTCTGCGGCAAGGACGCTGGAAGCGGTCTCTGAGCGTGGGTGTGGCTGCGGAGGCTGCAGCAGGTCCTGCATCCGCGGGACCCTGGAAGAGGCGGGCGAGGAGCCTGCGGTCACACAGAGGCCGAGCACAGCCTTCCCAGAACCCGGCCGGCCAACCCATCTCCAGTCGGCCTCAACACCCGCCAGGCTCATCATTCCCTGGATATCAACTGAGCGGCCCCTTGTATTCCCAGGATAACACCGCGCTCAAAAACACTGCCAAGACCCTCCCTCCAGGTCCCGGCACTTTAACGGGGAGAGATAAACATAAAGTGTGGATTGTGTCAGGTGATGGTAAAGCACCTTGAAAAACAAGGCTGAGGCTGAAAAGTAAGGAAGTGATACTCAAGAAAGGAAAAATCGGGCTGGACGCGGTAGCTCATGCCCGTAATCCTAACACTTTGGGAGGCCGAAGGGGGAGGATCTCTTGAGCCCAGGAATTTGAGACCAGCCAGAGCAATATGGTGAAAGCCTATCTCTACAAAAAATAAAAAAAAATTAACTGGGCGTGGTGGCACGCGCTGTGAGCCCAGCTACGCGGGAGGCTAAGGTGGGAGGATCACTTGAGGCCCGGAGGTCAAGGATGCAGTGAGCCAAGATCGCGCCACTGCACTCCAGCCTGGGCGACAGAATGAGACGCTGCCTCAATTGAATGAGAAGAAAAAAAATAAAAAATAAAAATAAATGAATCCTGTCTTGATGGGAGAATGTTTAAACACAGGAACCACCTGAAAGAGCTCCCAGTTGCCAAAGATGGAACCATTGAGCAACGAAGTAAACTGAACAAGGTAGTACTGGATTACAAACCAAAGTAAAAAATATCCATGAGTCTACACTGATATAAATAAATAAATAAATAAATAAATAAATAAATAAATGGCAGAGAGGAGACAAATCTCCTATACAGAATAATTCCAAATAATTTATGTAGATCATCTACCCTAGGCTGTGCACAGTGACTTCCTCCAAAATAGTACAATGTGGAAAGGGGAAAAGAGTAGCTTTACAATGGAGAAAGCCAACAGACACTACCCCAACCAGATGTTCTAAGTCAACGTCAACAATCATGACTCATATTGATGGCGTGTAGTCAACATGATGTGATGAATATGGCATATTACCTGTGTGGTCTCCCTCCCCGAAAACCATAACCTCAGTATCATAATGAGAAAAATATCAAACAACTTCCAACAGCGGGACATCTTACAAAATACTGGACCAATATTCCTCAAAGTTGTCAGGTTATCAAAAGTAAGGAAAGTACAGTCCAGACGTTGTGGCTGTCGCCTGTAATCCCAACACTTTGAGAGGCTGAAGCCAGAGGATTGCTTGAGGCCAGGAGTTCGAGACCTGGCCTGGCCAACATAACGAGATGCTGTCTCTACAAAAAAATTAAAATAAGGAAAGTCTGAAAAACTGCTGCAGCCTAGAAGAAACTCAGGAGATGTGAAACGAAATGTAATGTGGTATCCTGGATAGGATCCTGGGACAGAAAAAGGACTTGGGGAAAAACTAGGGAAATCTAAATAAAGTGTGGACTTTCATTAGTAATAAGAATCAAGGTTGACTAATGAGTTGTGAGGAATGTAATGTAAGATGGTAATCATAGGGAAATCTGAAATGGAATCTATGGCAATTCTGTACTACATTTGCAATTGTTCTGTAACTCTAAAACTGTTCTAAAAAATAGTTTATTTTAAAAGAAAGTGAAATAAGAGGGATGAGGTATGTTATATTTGTAAAAATAGGTATATTGCAAAGCCCTCTGTGATAGGAGAATCATTGAGGGAGGAAACAATGCAGCTATTGGGATTAAGATCATTTCAAGCCTAGGAATCAGTGGATGTAAACGCCCTGAGGCAGGAGCATGCTTGGCTTCTGGGAGAAATATCAGCATGGGCAAAACAGAGTCCAGGAAGAGTTATGGTGGTGGGACTAGGAGTGGGGAATAGAGCATGTAGGGCATTGGTAGTCATGATAGTCTTTAAATTTTACATTGATTGAGATAGGAAGACTGAAGAATGTTTAACAGAGAAGCTAAATAATGTGGCTGGTTGTTTTTTAATCTACCGTTTTGCTGAGGATAGATTAAAGGACAAAGATGAAAAGAGGCCAGCGAGTTAGAAAGCTGTGATGGTTAATCTGATGTGTCAAATTTATTGGACCATGGGGTGCCCAGATATTTGGTAAAACATTATCCTGGGTGTGTCTGTGAGGGTGCTTGCTGATGACATTTTTATTTTTATTTGTTTTTTTTTTTTTTTTTTTTTTGAGATAGTGTCTCACTCTGTTGCCCAGGCTGCAGTGCAGTGGCATGATCATGACTCCCTGCAGCCTCGACCTCCCCTGCTTAAGTGATCCTCCTGCCTCAGCCCCCTGAGTAGCTGGGACTACAGGCATGCACCACCACATTTGGCAAATTTTTTATTTTTAGCCCAGGCTGGTCTCCAACTCCTTAGGTCAAGTGATCCTCCCACCTTGGCCTCCCAAAGTGCTGGGTTAACAGGCATCAGTTACCATGCTCAGCTGAGATTAACCTTTGAATCCATGGAGAAGACTGCCTGAAAAAGAGTCTAAGTTGTGCATGGGGAAAAAAGGGGAAGATTGCTGGGGATTCAGAGTGGCATTTTGGACACCTTCAGTTTGGAGTTGTCAAGTTGTCACAAAGGTGGTTGGTTAGGTGAGTCTGGGATGGTGGTATATATTTGGAGTTCTTTAGCATATAGATGGTGTGCAGACAGGATGGGGATGTCTGAAATCTGAGTCCTGGCATGCTCCGAGGTTAGGAAGATAGAGAATCAAAAAAAAGAGAATGAGAAGTTCTGATTAGTGAGATAGATAAACCAAGAGAGAACATGTTCCCAGAAGCCAAATGAAAAAAATGTTGCAAGAAAGAATGATTAACTTTCAAATGCTGCTACAGTGTGTAAAATTAGGATGCAAAACTGAGCAATGGGCTTGGCCACATGGAAGTCAGTGGTGAGCTTGGTAAGAAGAGTTTTAGTGGGGGATGACCAAAGCCTATTTGGAGTGACCCCAGAAAGAATCAAAATGGCAGATGAAGACAAAGAAATGGAGTAGAAACTGGAAGGAATCATATAGTCAAAGCAGTTTGTTCGTTTTTTTTTAAAATTAGAAGTTATACATGTTTGTACACTCACCAGCATGAACCAAAAGGAAAGGAAAGAGGGATAATACAGGAGCGAAAATATGGGTTACATACTGGAGCAATGTTCTTGAGTAGATGAGCAGGTGTGCAATCCAATGCACAAATGGAAATTTGGGGTCAAATAGAAGAAAGAGTTCATCCCTGGTAACAGGAGAAAACAACTCCAAACTGAACATGTCCAAAATGCCACTCTTAATTCCCGGCAATCTTCCCCTTCCCTCCCCATCCGCAATTTACTTTTTCAGGCAGTCGTCCTCATGGATTCAAATGTTAATCTCAGCTGAGTGTGGTAGCCTGTAAACCCAGCACTTTGGGAGGCCAAGGTAGGAGGATCACTTGAACCCGGGAGTTGGAGAGCAGCCTGGGCAACATAGGGAGATCTTATCTTTACTAAAAATCAAAGAATTAGCCGAGTGTGGTGGTGCATGCCTGATGTCCCAGCTACTCGCAAAGTGTGGCAGAGATGCTGGTAAATGTGGAGGCAATAACATATTTTATCAATGAAATTAAAAGCAAAGGCCGGGCACGGTGGTTCAGGCCTGTAATCCCAGCACTTTGAGAGGCTGAGGTGGGTGGGTCACCTGAGGTCAGGAGTTCAAGACCAGCCTGACCAACATGGAGAAACCCTGTCACTACTAAAAATACAAAATTAGCTGGGCATGGTGGCGCATGATGACAGGGTTTAGCGTATGGCCAATCTAAATTATCTTCTGCAGTTGATCTGCCCACACTCAGCTGAAACCCCAGCTTATTCTTGGGTTATTCTTGTTTTACAGATTTTCTGGAAACCTTAGCTCTCCCCTCCAATCTGGAGTTTTTCAGAGGTGATGACTGATAAGGACTTTAGGGTGAAGCTCAGATAAAGCAGAGCTGGCACTGGGTGCGGGGTGTGGCCATCGCATGGAGGTCTGTCAGCCGCGGCCATCATCCTGCACACTAGTGCCGTTCCTAATTTACAGAGCTCATAAACCCATTGAATGCTAGGGTTGGAAGGTCCTCTAACACAGCCACCCTTCTGAGGTGCAACTCCTTCACGGCTCTCAGTCAAATAGTCATTGCATATCAACTACTATTTCTCTTTTTCATGCTAGTTCGAGAACTCTTTGCAGACAAAGAATGTGTTTAAACTTATTGTTTTGTTGTGATAAAATATTTACAACACAGAATTTACCATTGTAACTATGTTAAAGTGTACAGTGGCATTAAATCAGGTACATTCACATTGTGGTGTAACCATCACCACCATTCTGAACGTTTTTATCCTGCCAACTAAAACTGCACCCGTTAAACACTAACTCCCTAGTCTCTCCTCCCTCTTACCATTAGCAACCACCATTCTACTTTTTTTCTTTACTAACATCTCTCTCAGTCCTTGATAACCACAATTCTACTTCTGCTTCTATGAGTTCATCGTTTTTAGATTCCACATGTAAATGTTATCATGTGGTATTTGTTTTTCTGTGCCTGGCTTATTTCACTTAACATAATGTCCTCCAGGTTCATTCATGTCGTTGCAATGACAGGATTTCCTTCTTTTGTAAGGCTGAAAGTACCCCATCGTGTGTATATGTATATCACATTTTCTTTATCCATTCATTCACTGTTGAACACTTATGTTGATTCTATATCTTGGCTATTGTAAAATGCAGCAATGAACATGGACGTGCAGAAATCTCATCACACTGATTTCATTTCCTTTGGATGTATACCCAGTAGTGAAATTGCTAGATTCCATCGTTTTACTTTCTGCCTTAATGAATTTGACTGCTCACATACTACCTCACATAAGTGGAATCATACAATATTTGTCCTTCTGTGACTGGCTTATTTCACTTGGCATTATGTCTTTAATGTTTATCCATGCCGTATGGAGCATGTGTCAGAATTTCCTTCCTTTTTAAGGCTGAGTGATATCTCATTGTATGTATATACTAGATTTTGTTGATCCATTCACCTGTCAATGGACACTTAGGTTGCTTCCACCCTTTGGTTATTGTGACTAATGCTGCTATGAACATGAACGTACAAATATCTCTTAGAGTCCCTGCTTTCATTTTTGGGGGTATATACCCAGAAATGAATTTGCTAGGTCATATGATAACTCTATGTTTAACTTTTTGTAGAGTTATCATACCATTTTCCACAACAACCAAGCCATTTTACATTTATACCTGCAATGCTCAAGGGTGCCAATGTCTCCACCTCCTTGCCAACGCTTACTTTCTTTAGGCTATCTTTGATTTCTATTTCATACCCTGCAGGACACATGATATTGTATGAGTAAATTATTGACCCTGTTATTAACACTGTCAAAAAGGAAATGAGGTTAAATGAAGCAACTTGTGCTCAGCAAGTCTCAGTTAGTACACCTTGTTCTAGATTTGCGCTGTTCTTTACCATAGCCACATGTGGCTAATTAAATCAAAATGAATTAAAATTAAATAAAATTTAAAATTCAGTTCCTCAGCCACATTAGCAACATTTTAAGAACTTAACAGCCACCATAACTAGTGTCTACTATTTTGGACAGTGCAGAATATAATATTTCCATTATTGTAGACAGTTATTAATATTTGGCTTCTATATTGGACAGCACTTTCTAGATTCTGGTAGCCACCTCTCCTCATCTTACAAATAATATTTGAATAAGCTTTTCCAGAACTGGCCAGCTTTAAATTTAAGTTTAAGATCTTTCTTTCAGGAGAGAAAAAATATGCTGCTTAAAACTCTGTGACTTTTTTGTACCTCAACGGCTGCTCTGTAAACTCTCTAATTTTCATGTTTAAACATTGTATTTGGACACTCAGTGGTCATGTGGATCTGTTGCTCTTTATTACCTCTGTGAATGCAGACTTACAAAACTAGTTAAAGCTTTGTCTATATCATTCAACTCACCTACTAAATCATAAGTTTCAAGAAGGCAAGGATTATGTCTGTTTCACTTACTCCTTTTTACCTAAAGCCTAGCACAATACCTAGACCATTTGAGACACTCAATAAATATTTGTTGAAAGATAATTTAATGAATGACCATAGTAAGCACTGAGATGAAGGTCCTGATACAGCCTTTTGGAGGGAGGCACCTAGACATAACAAGACCTGGGAATATCTATCTAGCTCTCATATATTAATAGTTAGAAAAGATGTTTTTTCTTACAGAGCATAGATTTTTAAGCTAGGGTCTTTTCCCCATTATTTAAAAAATGACTTAAAATTTAATTCCTATAAGGATCTTGTCTAATGCATGTTTATAAAGCTACTACTCTGATTTGTAAACACCTGTTACCATAAGTGAATATAATAATGAGAACAAATAAATTCTAGATTTGTATAGCATCAGCATGTGTGCAGAGATCTCCTTTTGCCCCTCCAATCCACTTTCTGCCTCCCTCCTACCTGTTCTCTGACTTGGGAGTCTGATCTGAATGGATTATTCTGACAGCTGCCTGTGCCCCATAGCTTTCCTGCCAATAGGAAAACTCTGACAGGAGGCCAGGGGCAGGGAATGAGGTCAGGAAATTTATTCCAAATAGAAGTTCGTGTGTGCCCCTCAAGAAAACATCCCAATTCCTCTAAGGTAGTCTCCTCTACATGTCTCTCTCTCCCTTCCTGGTTTCAGACACTTTTCCAAACTCGTGATTCTCAGTCAAAGGTTCCATTACAGTTCCCCTCCACCCTGTCCATATCTTTATGATAGACCCCTTATTTAAAACCTCTGCTTGAATTATCCTAATTTGAATATGCCATTCATTTCCCTTTGGGACTTTAACTAATACAGTTTTCTTAATTAGTAGCTAGAGCATAGTCTCTAAATCCCATCTCTGAAAATTTTATAAGTACAATCCTGACAGAAATGTTCCCTAGTGATATTATCATATCATTATTTCAATCCACTTGTTAGCTTTATGAAGAAGCCAGACTGTATGTCATATAAATTGTTCTCCAGTACAAGCAGACTAGAAATATATTCCCAGATTCACAGGCAAATCTTTTTGCATGTAGCTTTTCTACATAAAAGGTAATTTATGGAAACATACAAACGAGAAATGTTTTTGTGTTTTGAATTGGTACCTAATATTTAACATATTATGGGGTACATATGATATTTCATTGCATGCATAGAATGTATAAGGATCAAGTCCAGGTATTTGGGGCATTCTTCACCTTGAGTATTTATCACTTCCATTTGTTGGAATCATTTCAAGTTCCCTATTTTAGCTAATTTGAAATATACAATACATTGTTGCTAACTGTAGTTATGAACTGCTACAGAACATTAGAACTTACTTCTTTTGTGCAACTGTAATTTGTACCCTTTGACCAGACTCTCTTCATCCCCCTTTCCACTCACACAACCTTCCCAGCATCTGGTATCTATCATTCTACTCTATACCTCGATGAAATGAACTTTTAAGCTCCTATGAGTAAGAACATGTGAAATCTGCCTATGTCTGGCCTATTTTACTTAACATAATAACCTTCAGTTCCATCCATTTTGCTGCAAATGACATGATTTCATTCTTTTGTGGCTGAATAGTATTCCATTGTGTTTATATACCACATTTTCTTTATCCCATAAATGGGAATTTACAAAGTAAAATCAAGTTAATTGTTAAAGTTTTAAATATTTCAATATGTAATAAAAGTGTTAAATATTTCAGTATGTAATAAGCATATTTTAAATTACTTCTAGATATGTGATGAAATCTGCAAAGGTTTCAGTACTGCAAACAAGTCGTCATTACTCACATACCAGAGAACACAGTTTTTATCCCTTGAAGCTTTTTTTAAATGTACAATTTTTAGCAAACATGAGATCATTAAAAAATATAAACCTAATAATGCTGATACCAATATTAAAGATAACCAATACTATTATTTTGGTTACAATGTGCCAAGTATCATGTTCACATTGTTGTATATTATTTAATTTCTCATCACAAATTTGTGAGATGTACACAACTCAACCCTATT
Source organism: Papio anubis (assembly GCF_008728515.1). NCBI lineage: Eukaryota > Metazoa > Chordata > Mammalia > Primates > Cercopithecidae > Papio > Papio anubis. The sequence goes on from NC_044981.1 coordinate 118,423,840, forward strand.
TAAGAGAGGAATAGACTGAACCATATAGCCTCCTGTCCACTGTCCAGGAAACAACAAGCAGAAGACTTCAGATTCAAATACTAGTGTGCAACACAAAAATCCAGGTTCTTCACCGTTAATAATTCAAGAACAATGTTAGAGACCACAGAAGAGGCCGGACACAGTGGCTCTCGCCTGTAATCCCAGCACTTTGGGAGGCAGAGGTGGGCAGAGTGCTTGAGCCCAGAAGTTCAAAATGAGCTTGAGCAACATGGCAAAACCTCGTCTCTACAAAAAAATACAAAGAAATTAGCCAGGTGTAGTGGTTGGTGTCTGTAGTCCCAGATACTGTGTATCTGGGAGGCTGTGTTGGGAGAATCACCTAAGCCCAGTAAGTCGAGGCTGCAGTGAGCCATTATTGCACCACGCACCCCAGCCTGGGCCATGGAATGAGACCCTGTCTCAAAACAACAACAACAAACTGAAAATAATGACTTTCCAAAGCAAATGATTTTTTTCATCCTGTTATCTGCACAAAAGGGTAATATGAAACTCAAGGTAAGCTTAGAAAAAATACTAAAAAAAAGAAAAGTATGCAACAGATAACTCTTAGAGAAAAGCAAACTTCTTGTTATTTACTAAGATCATTTCTTTTTCCAAGCTTGGTACACTCATAGGGGTAGAAAACATGTGGCGAAAAATTGTATTTTGTTGGTATTTGTTAAATTGTCCTCCTGCCTACAATTCCTGAATTGACACTATTGCATCTTTACTTTAACCCAGATTTCAATTAAGTAAAAACATTTATCTGATATATTTGCTTACTCATAAGAGGCCTGAAGTTTGATATGTACTGGTTGCTCTAATGTATACAAGTAGAACAAAAATTTTCTGTGAAGGAGATTGGATTTTTAAAAAATCTGAGCTAGAGATAATCTAGTTGATCCATTTAATAGCTCTTGATGGAAACCAATTTTTCTGCAACTGTGATTTTGCATAACAAGTTGCAAAAGTATTTTAAGATCAGACTGTTACTCAATACTTATTTCTGGTAAACTCCTTTTTGCACCATTGCCTTCATCTGCAGAACAGATAAAAGTGAAACAGAAAAGCACAAACAGAATGTAACACATAAGTCATGGCTTTTACAGATAATAGTTTAGCCACAAGCCTTGAAATACTGGTTTTGAATGGGAATAATTAGTTTTCAAAAAGTATAATTTTCACAAATACATTAAACATTTGCACAGCCATATTCTGTTCATTTAGATGAATTTGTGCCATCTATTTAGAAACTCTGAACTTCCACGCCAAGAAGCCTTACTTTGGGGCTGAGATCTGGCTTTCTTCTCTTCTTCCTCCCCTTCCTCCATTTCATCCCCTGGAGACTGCTCCATGTCTTTGTCTTACTTTTCCCTTTGGCACTCTTCAGATGGACCCCTTCCTTCTTCACGGATGGTTTATAGTTTCTGTGAGTTCATGGACCATAGCCTGCTAGCAAACTTCCATGACCCTGAAGAAAATTTGAAAGTACAATACTGGCACCACAAAAAACAAGTTGTTTCAAATGATGAATTGGGCCAGGCCCAGTGGTTCACACCTGTAATTCCAGTACTTTGGGAGACCAAGGTGGGAGGATCACTTGAGGTCAGGATTTCAAGATCAGCCTGGCCAACATGGCAAAAACTCATCTCTACTAAAAATACAAAAATTAGCCAGGCATGGTGGCATGTGCCTGTAGTCCCGGCTATTTGGGAGGCTGAGGCAGGAGAATCGCTTGAACACAAGAAGCAGAGGTTGCAGTGAGCCAAGATCATGCCACAGCACTCCAGCCTGGGTGACAGAGTGAGATTCTGTCTCAAAATATATATATATATATTCATATATATATATATATGAATTGACCAAAAATGGCAGAGTAAACAGGTTGAAGTCTGAGCAGTGAACTCACTGATTCAAGGGATAGTCTTTCCTTGAGACATCTGCCTCTGTGGGTGATGATCTTGTTGATACCTTGCAGAAGTTGACGGATGTTCCTCTCAGTCCTCTCAGTTCCTTTCCTTGTGTGCCCCGGGTGTAAGGAGTGATCTTTGGTAGGGTCTAACATGGCTTGCATCACTCAGGGTGTTGAAAACATGCCGCTGTAGCTGATTTCTTTAAAACCTATTTTTCTACAGGTTAGTGATGAAGAAAGGTGAATTATGAAACAGGAACTTTTGTCACAACCCTGTATCCCTAGTCACAAAGAAACATTTACAAAAGCCCACATGCAAACCAGAATTCATAATTGATTACTGTACAAATGTGGGTGCTAGACATAATTTATTTACACCTATTACACAGACCTGGCACAGCATCTCTGCAAATTAATGAGTGGGTTCCTTTTCAAGAAAAAACCAATGTGGCACCCAGCGTTGACAAATTATTTCTACCACAGTGTTACCTGAATGTAATATAAACATAGTGTTACTAAACATAAACAAGCTATAAATTCCTTATGACTGTAGACCCTTTAAAAAACTATAAAATCCAAACCAATTTGCACAATAAAAGCATAAAATTAATAATAATATTAAAATAGACTGGGCACAGTGGCTTATGCCTACAATCCTAACACTTTGGGAAGCTGAGATGGGTAGATCTCTTGAGCTCAGGAGTTTGAGACCAGCTTGAGCAAGGCCCCATCTCTACAAGAAAAAATAAATAAATAAATAAATAAATAAATAAATAAATAAAGCAAAAATTAGCCAGGTGTGATGGTGCAAGCCTGTAGTCCCAGCTACTTGGGAGACTGAGGTGGGAGGATCACCTGAGGTCAAGGCTGCAGTAAGCCATAATTGCTCCACCAAACTCCAGCCTGAGCCACAGAATGAGACCAGTCTCAAAATAATAATAATAATAAAACAACATTAATTTAACATTGTTTTGATGAAACTAAGCCACGAAAGTTTATTCTAAAAGTAAAAAAGGTCATTTGGGTGTTTTGTATTTCACTTGTTAGCTATGTGATTCTCTTTATTTTGAATATATTTGAATATGAATTTGGCTACAGAGAGCTGCTTCCTCTGAGGTTACACCTTCCTCCAGCAGCTTGTGTCCTGTGCGAGGGATAAAGTTAGGGCCATGTCAACTCTATGCAGGATACTCTGATGAGCACAGTATGCTACAGAGCTCCCGGTCAGGTTGATTGAGGATTTGTCAGTCTTCCATCCCAGTTTCACTTCTTCCTCTGCCCAATTCTGCCTCCAATATCTTCCTTTCATGGGTGTTGATGCCTAATAAACATCTTATATCCCAAACTGTGTCTCCGCAAATTTTTCTAGACAACCCAATCTGCAATACTGCACCACAAATTTTTGGTTGTTTGAATTTGGCTAACTAACTTCTCTGTGCCTCAGTTTCCTAATCTGTAACATGAAAATATTAAAATTATATTTCCTTTAATATGAGACACCTTTGCTTGTAAGATACACTTCTGTTTCATATGGCATTAAAAAAGAAAAAACTGGTTGGGTACGGTGGCTCACGCCTGTAATCCTAGCACTTTGGGAGGCCAAGGCAGGCATATTGCTTGAGCCCAGGAGTTCAAGACCAGCCTGGGCCACATGGTGTCTACAAAAAATACAAAAATTAGTCAGGTGTTGTGGTGCCCTACTGTAGTTCCAGCTACTCATGAGGCTGGATCTCTTGAGCCCAAGATGCAGAGGTTGCAGTGAGCTGTGATCATGCCACTACACTGCAGCCTGAGTGACAGACTGAGATCCTGGAAAAGAAAAGAAAAAGAAAAAGAAAGAAAGAGAACTTACATGAAGGAGGCACTAACAGAAGATCTCCGTACAGAGCTGACACAAGTTGAAGTGGTTAGGCTGTGTCTCCACCCAAATCTCATCTTGAATTGTAATCCCCATGTGTCTAGGGAGGGAAGTTATTGGATTATAGGGGCGGTTTCCTCCATGCTGTTCTTGTGATAGTGAATTCTCACGAGATCTCATGGTTTTATAAATGGTACTGCACTCTCACAGTCACTCCCTCCAGCTGCCTTGTGAAGAACATGCCTGCTTCTCCTTTTGCCATGATTGTAAGTTTGAAACTTACATGGCCTCCCCAGCCATGGTGAACTGTAAGTCAATTAAACCTGTTTCCTTCATGAATTATCCAGTCTTGGGTATTTATAGCTGTGTGAGAACAGACTAATACGTAGGGTAAGGAAGAAATCAAACTACTCTACAGAAAAAGATAAGAAGAAAGCTTTTGTATCTTAATCTTTTTTTATATGAAAAGAGATTTTATAGTTATTATTTTTATGATATATCATATTATTGAATATAACAGATTGCATTTTCACAAATGGCAAATGAAACAAAGAATAACATTTCTCTTTGATTCCCAGGAATCTCAAAATCATCTGCCTTTTGGAGGGTTCCATTTTTTATGACTCTGTGATACTATCCATGAGGATACCAACAGTGCTTAGTAGTAACGAACATTTTGCTAAGCTGGTCTATCTGGGTCCTTGCTCAAGGTGCTCATATTCTTCTAATCTGGTTCTGAGCACCTGGTCATGTGTTTCTTAGTTATTATGCTCAGGATCTGTTTAGAGGGATAAGTTTGGTATGTTCACATGGAATGTCCACAGAAGGGTGGTAGCATAATGTCATCCTGCCATCAAATATCAAAGCAAGCTCTACTTTGCATTTATAGTCACCTGAAAGAGAAGAATACATAGGATTATTCAAATACTCAATTGATCCGAAAGAAGCAGAAAAAGAGGAAAGGGGGAACAAAGAACAGATGAAACAAACAGAAAACAAATAGCAAGATGTTAGATTTCAGGCTAACACATAAACAATCACATTAAATATAAGTAGTCTAATAACTCTAGTTAAAAGGCAGAGATGGTCAGACTGTACAAAAAAGAAAAATGCAACTATATGCTGCTTACAGAAAAGGTACTTGTTAAATATAAAGACACAAGTGGTGGGGCGGGGCAGGGGATGCGAGCAAGATGGCCAAATAGGAACAGCTCCAGTCTCCAGCTCCCAGCACCAGTGACACAGAAGACGGGTGATTTCTGCATTTTCAACTGAGGTACCCGGTTCATCTCACTGGGGAGTGCCGGACAATCAGTGCTGGTCAGCTAGAGCAGCCCAACCAGTGAGAGCTGAAGCAGGGTGAGGCATCACCTCACCTGGGAAGTGCAAGGGGGAAGGGAATCCCTTTAGAAACTGAGACACACAACACTTGGAAAATCAGGTAACTCCCACCCTAATACTGCGCTTTACCAAGGGTTTTAGCAAACAGCACACCAGGAGATTATATCCCACATCTGGCCGGGAGGGTCCCACGCCCATGGAGCCTCCCTCATTGCTAACACAGCAGTCTGAGATCTAACTGCAAGGCAGCAGCGAGGCTGGGGGAGGGGCGCCCGCCATAGCTGAGACTTAAGTAGGTAAACAAAGCCTCCAGGAAGGTTGAACTGGGTGGAGCCCACCGCAGCTCAAGGAGACCTGCCTGTCTCTGTAGACTCCATCTCTGGGGACAGGGCATAGCAAAAAAAAAAAAAAAAAAAAAAAAAGCAGAAACCTCTGCAGATGTTAATGACCCTGTCTGACAGCTTTGAAGAGAGCAGTGGCTCTCCCAGCACGGAGGTTGAGATCTGAGAATGGAGAGTCTGCCTGCTCAAGTGGGTCCCTGACCCCTAAGTAGCCTAACTGGGGGATATCCCCCACTAGGTGCAGACCGACACCTCATACCTCACATGGTGGGGTATACCCCTGAGACGAGGCTTCCAGAGCAAGAATCAGACAGCAGCACTCGCTATTCAGCAATATTCTATCTTCTGCAGCCTCCGCTGCTGATACCCAAGCAAACAGGGTCTGGAGTGGACCTCAAACAATCTCCAACAGACCTACAGCTGAGGGTCCTGACTGTTAGAAGGAAAACTAACAAACAGAAAAGACACCCACACTAAAACCCCATCAGTATGTCACCAGCATCAAAGACCAAAGGCATATAAAACCACAAAGATGGGGAAAAAGCAGGGCAGAAAAGCTGGAAATTCAAAAAATTCAAAAAATCAGAGTGCATCTCCCCTTCCAAAGGAACGCAGCTCATTGCCAGCAATGGATCAAAGCTGGATGGAGAATGACTTTGACGAGTTGAGAGAAGAAGGCTTCAGTCGATCAAACTTCTCAGAGCTAAAGGAGAAACTATGTACCCAGTGCAAAGAAACTAAAAATCTTGAAAAAAGAATGGATGAATGAATAACTAGAATAATCAATGCAGAAAAGGTCATAAACGAACTGACAAGATAAAAACCATGACACGAGAAATACGTGACAAATGCACAAGCTTCAGTAACCGACTCGATCAACTGGAAGAAAGAGTATCAATGATTAAAGATCAAATGAATGAAATGAAGTGAGAAGAGAAGTCTAGAGAAAAAAAGGAAAAAGAAATGAACAAAGCCTCCAAGAAATGTAGGACTATGTGAAAAGACCAAATCTACATCAGATTGGTGTCCCTGAAAGTGACAAGGAGAATGGAACCAAGTTGGAAAACACTCTGCAGGATATCATCCAGGAGAACTTCTCCAACCTAGTAAGGCAGGCCAACATTCAAATTCAGGAAATACAAAGAACGCCACAAAGATACTCCTCGAGAAGAGCAACTCCAAGACACATAATGGTCAGATTCACCAAAGTTGAAATGAAGGAAAAAATGTTAAGGGCAGCCAGAGAGAAAGGTCGGATTACCCACAAAAGGAAGCCCATCAGACTAACAGCAGATCTCTTGGCAGAAACTCTACAAGCCAGAAGACAGTGGGGGCCAATATTCAACATTCTTAAATAAAAGAATTTTCAACCCAGAATTTCATATCCAGCCAAACTAAGTTTCATCAGTGAAGGAGAAATAAAATCCTTTACGGACAAGCAAATGCTTAGAAACTTTGTCACTACCAGGCCTGCCCTACAAGAGACCCTGAAGGAAGCACTAAACATGGAAAGGAACAACTGGTACCAGCCATTGCAAAAACATGCCAAAATGTAAGACCATCAATGCTAGGAAGAAACTGCATTAATTAATGAGCAAAATAACCAGCTAATATCACAATGACAGGATCAAGTTCACACATAACAATATTAACCTTAAATGTAAATGGACTAAATGCTCCAATTAAAAGACACAGACTGGCAAATTGGATAAAAATTCGAGACCCATCAGTTTGCTGTATTCAGGAGACCCATCTCACATGCAGAGACACACATAGGCTCAAAATAAAGGGATGGAGGAAGATCTACCAAGCAAATGGAGAACAAAAAACAGCAGGGGTTGCAATCCTAGTCTCTGATAAAACAGACTTTAAACCAACAAAGATCAAAAGAGACAAAGAAGGCCATTACATAATGGTAAAGGGATCAATTCAACAGGAAGAGCTAACTATCCTAAATATATATGCGCCAAATACAGGAGCACCCAGATTCATAAAGCAAGTCCTTAGAGACGTACAAAGAGATTTAGACTCCCATACAACAATAATGGGAGACTTCAACACCCCACCGTCAACATTAGATCAACAAGACAGAAACTTTACAAGGGTATCCAGGAATTGAACTCAGCTTTGCATCAAGCGGACCTAATAGACATCTACAGAACTCTCCACCCCAAATCAACAGAATATACATTCTTCTTAGCACCACATTGCACTTATTTGAAAATTGACCACATCGTTGGAAGTAAAGCACTCCTCAGCAAATGTACAATAACAGAAATTATAACACACTGTCTCTCAGACCACAGTGCAAACAAACTAGAACTCAGGACTAAGAAAATCAATCAAAACTGCTCAACTACATGGAAACTGAACAACCTGCTCCTGAATGACTACTGGGTACACAACGAAGTGAAGGCAGAAATAAAGATGTCCTTTCAAATCAATGAGAAAAATGACACAACATACCAGAATCTCTGGGACACATTTAAAGCAGTGAGTAGAGGGAAATTTATAGCACTGAATGCCCACAAGAGAAAGCTGGAAAGATCTAAAATTGACACCCTAGCATCACAATTAAAAGAACTAGAGAAGCAAGAGCAAACACTTTCAAAAGCTAGCAGAAGGCAAGAAAAAACTAAGATCAGAGCAGAACTGAAGACATAGAGACACAAAAAACCCTCCAAAAAATCAATGAATCCAGGAGCTGGGTTTTTTGAAAAGATCAACAAAATCGATAGACCGCTAACAAGACTAATACAGAAGAAAAGAGAGAAGAATCAAATAGATGCAATAAAAAATGATAAAGGGCATTATCACCACTGACCCCACAGAAATACAAACTACCATCAGAGAATACTATAAACACCTCTACACAAATAAACTAGAAAACCTAGAAGAAATGGATAATTTCCTGGACACATACACTCTCCCAAGACTAAACCAGGAAAAAGTTGAATACCTGAATAGACCAATAACAGGCTCTGAAATTGAGGCAAAAATTAATAGCCTACCAACCAAAAAATGTACAGGACCAGATAGATTCACAGTCGAATTCTACCGGAGGTACAAGAAGGAGTTGGTACCATTCCTTCCGGAACTATTCCAATCAATAGAAAAGGAAGGAATCCTCCCTAACTCATTTTATGAGGCCAACATCATCCTGATACCAAAGCTTGGCAGAGACACAACAAAAAAAGAGAATTTTAGACCAATATCCCTGATAAACATCAATGCAAAAATCCTCAATAAAATACTGGCAAACCGAATCCAGCAGCACATCAAAAAGCTTATCCACCATGATCAAGTGGGCTTCATCCCTGGGATGCAAGGCTGGTTCAACATACGCAAATCAATAAACATAATCCAGCATATAAACAGAACCAAAGACAAAACCCACATGATTATCTCAATAGATGCAGAAAAGGCCTTTGACAAAATTCAACAGCCCTTCATGCTAAAAACTCTCAATAAATTCGGTATTGATGGAACGTATCTCAAAATAATAAGAGCTATTTATGACAAACCCACAGCCAATATCATACTGAATGGGCAAAAACTGGAAGCATTCCCTTTGAAAACTGGCACAAGACAAGGATGTCCTCTCTCACCACTCCTATTCAACATAGTGTTGGAAGTTCTGGCTAGGGCAATCAGGCAAGAGAAAGAAATCAAGGGTATTCAGTTAGGAAAAGAAGAAGTCAAATTGTCCCTGTTTGCAGATGACATGACTGTATATTTAGAAAACCCCATCATCTCAGCCCAAAATCTCCTTAAGCTGACAAGCAACTTCAGCAAAGTCTCAGGATACAAAATCAATGTGCAAAAATCACAAGCATTCTTATACACCAGTAACAAACAAACAGAGGGCCAAATCATGAATGAACTTCCATTCACAATTGCTTCAAATAGAATAAAATACCTAGGAATCCAACTTACAAGGGATGTAAAGGATGTCTTCAAGGAAAACTACAAACCACTGCTCAGTGAAATAAAAGAGGACACAAATAAATGGAAGAACATACCATGCTCATGGATAGGAAGAATCAATATCGTGAAAATGGCCATACTGCCCAAGGTAATCTATAGATTCAATGCCATCCCCATTAAACTACCAATGACTTTCTTCACAGAATTGGAAAAAACTGCTTTAGAGTTCATATGGAACCAAAAATGACCCTGCATTGCCAAGATAATCCTAAGTCAAAAGAACAAAGCTGGAGGTATCACACTACCTGACTTCAAACTGTACTACAAGGCTACAGTAACCAAAGCAGCATGGTACTGGTACCAAAACAGAGATATAGACCAATGGAACAGAACAGAGCCCTCAGAAAAAATACCCCACATCTACAGCCATCTGATCTTTGACAAACCTGAGAAAAACAAGAAATGGGGAAAGGATTCCCTAGTTAATAAATGGTGCTGGGAAAATTAGCTAGCCATAAGTAGAAAGCTGAAACTGGATCCTTTCCTTACTCCTTATATGAAAATTAATTCAAGATGGATTAGAGACTTAAATGTTAGACCTAATACCATAAAAACCCTAGAAAAAAACCTAGGTAATACCATTCAGGACATAGGCATGGGCAAGGACTTCATGTCTAAAACACCAAAAGCAATGGCAACAAAAGCCATAATTGACAAATGGGATCTAATGAAACTAAAGAGCAAAAGAAACTACCATCAGAGTGAACAGGCAACCTACAGAATGGTAGAAAATTGTTGCAATCTACTCATCTGACAAAGGGCTAATATGCAGAACCTACAAAGAACTCAAACAAATTTATGAGAAAAAACAAACAACCCCATCAAAAAGTGGGCAAAGGATATGAATAGACATTTCTCAAAAGAAGACATGCATAAGCCAACAGGCATGTGAAAAAATGCTCATCATCACTGGCCATCAGAGAAATGTAAATCAAAACCACAATGAGATACCATCTCACACCAGTTAGAATGGCAATCATTAAAAAGTCAGGAAACAACAGGTGCTGGAGAGGATGTGGAGAAATAGGAACACTTTTACACTGTTGGTGGGATTGTAAACTAGTTCAACCATTGTGGAAAACAGTAGGGTGATTCCTGAAGGATCTAGAACTAGAAATACCATATGACCCAGCCATCCCATTACTGGGTATATACCCAAAGGATTATAAATCATGCTGCTATAAAGACACATGCACACATATGTTTATTGTGGCACTATTCACAATAGCAAAGACTTGGAATCAACCCAAATGTCCATCAGTGACAGACTGGATTAAGAAAATGTGGCACATATACACCATGGAATACTATGCAGCCATAAAAAAGGATGAGTTCGTGCCCTTTGTAGGGACATGGATGCAGCTGGAAACCATCATTCTCAGCAAACTATCACGAGAGCAGAAAACCAAACACCACATGTTCTCACTCATAGGTGGGAATTCAACAATGAGATCACTTGGACTCTGGAAGGGGAACATCACACAACGGGGCCTATTATGGAGAGAGGGGAGGGGAGAGGGATGACACTGGGAGTTATACATGATGTAAATGATGAGTTGATGGGTGCTGACAAGTTGATGGGTGCAGCACACCAACTTGGCACATGTATACATATGTAACAAACCTGCACATTGTGCACATGTACCCTAGAACTTGAAGTATAATAAAATAAATAAATAAAATAAAATAAAGACACAAGTGAAGTTATGAGAAAAGATACAGCAAATTAACATGAATTAACAAAAAAGCTAGAGTAGCTATATTAATATCAGACAAAGTACATTTGAAAGCAAATGAGAAGTAGCTGGGACTACAGGTGCATGCTTTTTTTTTCTTTTTAGAGACCAGATTTTACCATATTGCCCAGGCTGGTCCCGAACTCCTGAGCTCAAGTCAAGTGATCTGCCCACCTCGGCCTCCCAAATTGCTGGGATTACAGGTGTAAGCCACTATGTCCAGCCTTGTAAACGTATTCTCAAGAGCAAGACACTTGGAGAGTGTTTTGTTATAGTATTGAATTCATGAGTTTTAAATCTGCCAACTTTTTGAACTAGATGCAGTTAGTGCTTTGACTATACTGAGCTGACGGCTTTCTCACACTATTACATGAATGTCATATTAGTCCATTGTACACTTTCACCTTTAGAATAGTTGAATTGTATTTTCAGTGCCTAACTGTGAGTTATTGTGACTCAGAACACTTAGAGAAGTTGACTAACAGTCAGAAAATTTATGAGTAATAGTGAGTAATTTATGAATGAGAACATGGCAGATTTCCATACATCACTTTTATTTAAAGTTGAGTCACTTTTTGTTATGAAAATAATTTATAGGGCAATGTTCCATTTGAGAAAAAAAGAAAATGAATGGTATTTGTCCAAATGATGAATATGGTTTAGCTTCAGTGAAAAAGAGCAAATTTCACAGAAAATATAAACCCTACATGAGTTTATTTATTCTCGCAACTATTTCAGGTTCTTTTGGTAAAACAGCAAGAGGTTTGGCTGAATTAGGTATCACTTGCACCAGCTATTTTCTGTCTTCCTAAATCCATTCTCGGCCATTCTCTCTGCTGCTTGGAGCCTCAGGAGGCTTTGGCAGGAGATCAGAAGGCAGAATGAGGCTGGGTCAGGGTATTTCTCTACTCTTGCCAGGTGACACCAAGGTTCTGGCACCAGCAGGGTCCCTGCACACCACAGCTCCTTTTGGCTCCAGGCTGCACAGGGCTCTGGGAGGGAAAGACTTCCTACTGTTGCTTCTTCCAATGCCCCAATTTTCCTTCTTGCTTTGCTTCACTCTACCCCCATCTGCGTACATTTACTAGATTTCTGTCAAAATTCCACCTGAGAAAGACTTGTTTTCTACTGGGATCCAGCCAGATAATATTCTCCAGTAAGCAGGGTTGATGAAACATTTCTGGGGCATGGTTACCACAATAAATCAAATCTAAAGCTACCAGATATACATGCTGCTTTTTCCAGATGGTTTTCAGCCTGCCTCCCTCCCTCCCTTCCTTCCTTCCTTCTTTCCTTCCTTTTTTGAGACAGGATCTCGCTCTGTCGCCCAGGCTGGAATGCAGTGGTGCAATCATGGCTCACTGTAACCTTGAACTTCTGGGCTCAAGCAATCCTCCTGTCCCGGTCTCCCAGTACCTGGGACTACAGGTGCATGTCATCACACCGAGATATATATATATTTGTGTGTGTGTGTGTGTAAAGACAAGATCTCACTATGTTGCCCAGGCTAGATTTGAAATCTTGGGCTTAAGTGATCATCCCACCTTGGCCTCCCAAGGTTCTGGGATTAGAGGAATGAGCCATCATGCCTGGCCATTTCCAGACATCTTTATCACCATGTCCACTTTGTTAAAATTTTGCTAAAATAAACTGAAATATTACATGTGAGTGTGGAGCTCAATTACATTTCCTAAAATTCCCCTCAGTGTGCATTTTTGATTAGGGAGGGTCACAGGGGAGAGTCTTATGTGAGATTAAGAGGAAATGAAGAAGCAGACATTTTTGTAGCTCATACACATTGTCATTTATCATCTGGATCTCCTTGCTGGTGGGAGACAGCAGCCAGGCCTTCAACTGCTCCACCTTCCCCAATGTCCTCCTTCACCTTTTCTGACTTCTGGCCCAAGTGTGTGTTTAGCTCCTTCATGAAGAATCTCAGATTCTGCAGGACACCCACACCACCAAGACCCCAGGCAACAGAAGCTGACATGGTTCCAGTTTGCTCCGTGAGCTTTAGCTTACTCTTGCTCTCCTCATCCTCTTGGCATCCATCTTTCTTCCCTGCATCAGCCACAGCCATCCCTACAGTGCCAGCATCGGCCATAAGGACAGACATCAACCTTACAGAGTGTGCTTAACCAGCTCTGACTGTGGAAGACCAACTTCCTGTACATATAGGAAAGGAAATATTCATTGTTCCTTTTGTATCTTCCTTTTCACACTTTAAAGATGCCATTCCAATGTATTCTGGCTTTAATATGATAATCTCATCCTTATATGTATTCAGCTTCTTTCTTGGACTTTTATTTTAGGTTTGGGGTACATGTGAAGGTTTCTTATATAGGTAAACGCATGTCATGGGGGTTTGTTGTACAGATGATTTCATCACCCAGGTATTAAGCCCAGTATCCAATAGTCATCTTTCCTGCTCTTCTCCGTCCTTCCACCCTCTTCCTTCAAGTAAACCCAGTGCCTGTCATTTCCTTTTTTGTGTCCATAAGTTCTTATCATTTTAGCTTTTTCTTTTCTTAGCTCCTTTGAGATTTTTCTCTATATCACTAACTTTCAGTGGGTTATGATTATGATTTTGCTTTTGTGTTTTTGTATTTGGGACAGAGCTAGGCAAGGAGTTCTTAATTAGACGTGTCATCTAAAGCATGATCCATAAAAGAGAAAAATTAATAAATTAGCAAAATCTAAAACTTCTATACTGTGAAATACCTTGTAAAAAGAAATAAAGAGACAAACTACAGTCTGAAAAAAAAAACTATTTGTAAGCCTTATGTCTGACAAAGATCTTTTATCTGCAATATATAAAGAACTCTCAAAACTCAATAGTAAACAATCCAATTAAAAAACAGGCAAAAGATATGAACAAATATAGCACCAAAAAAGAAATACTGATGGCATATAAGCAAATGAAAAGATGTTCAACACTATTAGTTATAAAAGAAATACAAATTAAAATCACAATCAGATATCACTACACACCTATTACAACAATTAAAATTAAAAATAGCATTAATAGAAAAGGTCATAATTCCATTTACATGAAATGTCCAGAATAGGCGAATCTATAGAGACAGAAAATCTATTGGTGGTTGCTAGGGGATGAGAGGAGGGACAGGGAATGGGGGATGACTGCCTATGGATATGTTCATGTGTGTGTGTGGGGGGGATGATTACAATATTCTGGAATTAGATAGTGGTCATAGCTGCACAGCTTTGTGCATACACTAAAAACAGCTGAATTACACACTTTAAAAGGGTCAAGCTTGTGGTGTGTGAATTTTATCACAAAAGGGTCAATTTTATGATGTGTGAATTTTATCACAGTTTTTTAAAGTAGTGATAATATGGTCGGGTGCGGTGGCTCATGCCTGTAATCCCAGCACTTTGGGAGGCCAAGGCAGGTGGATCACGAGGTCAGTAGATCGAGACCATCCTGGCTAACATGGTGGAACCCCGTCTCTACCAAAAATACAAAAAAATTAGCTGGGCGTGGTGGTACATGCCTGTAGTCCCAGCTACTCGGGAGGCTGAGGCAGGAGAACCACTTGAACACGGGAGGCAGAGGTTGAAGTGAGCCAAGATCATGCCACTGACTCCAGGCTGGGTGACAGAACAAGACACCACATTGAAAAAAAAAAAAAAAGGTAGTGATAATATTAAATGCTGCTAAGAATGCAGAGAAACAGTACCTCTCATATATTGCTGGTATAGCTACTCTGGAAAATAACTTGGCAATTTCTTATGAAACAAAGCATGCACTTAGCATATAACCTGGCAGTAGCAATCTTAGGAATTTATCCCAGAGAAATGGAAACTTAACACAAAAATCTGTACACCAATGTTCATAGTTATTTTATTTATAAATAGCAAAATATTGCAAACAACCGAAATGTCCTTGAATGGGTGAATGGTTGAATGAACTGCCAAATCCATACAACAAGAAGCTACTTACTAATGCAAAACAGTTTGTTTTTTTTTTTTTTTTTTTTTAGACAAGGTCTTATTCTGTCACCCAGGCTGGAGCGCAGTGGCACGAGCTCAGCTCACTGCAACCTTTGACTCCTGGGTTCAAGTGATTCTTCTGCCTCAGCCTCACAAGTTAGCTGGCACCACAGGTGCAAGCCACTACACGTGGCTAATTTCTTGTATTTTTAGTAGAGATGGAGTTTCTTCTTGTTGCCGAGGCTGGTCTTGAACTCCTGGCTGCAAGTGATCTGCCCACCTCAGCCTCCCAAAATGCTGGGATTACAGGCATAAGCCACCACGCCCAACCAAAAAACATGAACTATTGATACATGCAACAACCTAGATGGACTTCAAGGGCAACATGCTCAGTGGAAAATGTCACTGTCAAAAAATTATGTACAGTAATGATTCTACTTATAAAGCATTCTTGAAATGACAAAAGGATAGAAACGGAGACAGGTTAGAGGTTGCCAGTACACAGAGAAGTGGGTGAAGAGGTGGAAGAAGGTGAGGGCCAGGTGCAAATATGAAGAAGTAGGTAATGGAATTGTTCTGTTTCTTGATTGTGGTGGTGGTTACGTGAATCTGTTTAATGGAATAAAATTGCAAAGAACTATTCACACATCCATAATAGTGAATGAATGTTTTTTTAATGGTGAAAAATTGAATAGCTGTAGCTTATTTAACAGTAATTTGCCAATATCAATTTCCTAGTTTTGATATTGTAGTTATATAAGATGTCACCACTGGGGGGAAGGGAACACAGGACTCTGAGCTATTTGTGCAACTTTGTGTGAGTCTATAATTATTCCAAAATGAATAGTTAGGGTCAGGCATGGTGACTCATGCGTGTAATCTCAGCATTTTTGGAGTCTCAGGTGGGAGGACTGCTTGAGGCTGGGAATTCAAGGCCAGTTTGGGCAGCATAGTAAGACCCTGTTTCTTAAAAAAAAAAAAAAAAAAAAAATTTAAAAATTAGCCTAGCATCATGGCCCACACCAGTAGTCCTAGTTACTTGGGAGGCTGTGACAGCGAGCTGGGAGGATTACTTGAGCCCAGGATCTCAAGGTTACAGTGAGCTATAATTTGCACTACTGCACTCCAGCCTGGGTGATACAGTGACACCTTGTCTTAAAAAAAAAGAGTTTTAAAAACTCCACACAATTACAAGGTTATATTTCCAGGAATAATTTGAGTTTATAAAATCCCAATAGATACACACACATATGAAATTAGTTTAAAATAAATGATTAATATAGTATTTCAAACCAGAGAGGGAAATAAGTACTATTATTTTTTCAGCAAATGGTATTAGAACAACTGGCTAATCTATGGAAAAAGGAAATCAAACTGTTATTTTTCATTTCCTTCACCAAAATAAATTGTAGAATGTAAATTTCAGAATTAGTATTCAGTAAATATCTGTTAAGTTGGATCAGTGATTTAAATATATAAATGACATAGAGTTTATTTGTTATTGAGAATTGCGGCCAATACAGAAATCTAAAGACAAAAGGTGTTAACTATTACCTTTTGGAAGCTTCTAGCTCTAGGGGCAGCCACCTTCCCAGTGGCCACCTGAGAGGCGCCAAGGCAGAAACACCACTATCAACAAGAACATATCCCCTTGGCTATGTAGGGTAGCCAGGAGAGAGCGTTGATTTAGAGGGAAGTCTAGCGTTCTTGGAAAGAAGCTACTCTCCTCATAGAGATGTTTAGAGGCGTCAATGAGATAGTGCATATAAAGGGCGTAACAATCTGCCAGGTGCATAGTAAGTGCTCCATGATGGTTAGTTCTTGGAGTGCTTTGTCTGTCCAGGGAGTTTAACCAGGAAAGACACCACCAGATTTATATATGTATTTGAGAGAGCATTAATAGCATGAACAAAGAAATGAATGAACAAACTTTTGTAGGAAAACAAAACTCTGTGAGAATGCTGAAGATCATTTCAGGACTAGGTAGGTCTTGAAGGTTAGATCTTTTTTTTTTTTTTTTTTTTTTTTTTTTGAGACAGAGTCTTGCTCTGTCACTCAGGGTGGAGACTGCAAGCTCCACCTCCCGGGTTCAGGCCATTCTCCTGCCTCATTCTTCCGAGTAGCTGGGACTACTCAGCCTTCCGAGTAGCGTCCGCCACCACGCCGGGCTAATTTTTTGTAATATTTAGTAGAGATGGGGTTTCACCGTGTTAGCCAGGATGGTCTCGATCTCCTGACCTCGTGATCCTCCCGCCTTGACCTCCCAAAGTGCTGGGATTACAGGTGTGAGTCACTGCACCTGGCCGAAGGTGAGATCTTTTTAATCAGAAGAAATAGTAAGAGCAAAACCGTGGGAGTTGTGAAAGGGCTGTGGGCATCTTCAGGGAATGATAGCCCATTCCCGCTGCCTTGTTTCAGTCCAGGTCCCCTCTCAAATCAGGTGGCTGCAGTGGCCTCCTAAGGTGTGTTGTTGCCTGAAGCATTGCATCTCTCCAGTTCTTTGAAGACATGGTGAGCAGAGAATCTCTTGCAATAGATGATATTCATCATTTCATTCCCCTGTGTAAAACTTTTTGTGGCTCTTCTCAGCTTATGGATGGATAATGTAAAAACTAGGATTAGGAGCGGCTACATATGACAGAAACACACCATAACAAATGGCTTAAGCAAGACAGAAGTTTATTTCTCTCAGATAAAGTTCTAGAGGGAATTAGTCCAGGTCCTGTATGGTAAACTAGGGTGTCGGGGAGGCAGGGTCCTTCTAGGTTGTGCTTAGTTTCCATCTTGAACTCACTTCATGGCCCACATGGCTGCTCTGGTTGTAGCCACCATGGCCATCCTCCAACCATCAGAAAGGAGAAAAGATAAAGAAAAGTGAATCCCTTCCATTAGGGTCATTCTGCAGAAGTTGCACAGACTACTTCCATTTATGTCTGCTAGCCAGACCTTAGACACATGACCCCATCTAACTGCAAGGGAGGGAGGGATTAATCTTTATTCTGAATGGAGATGCACCCAATGAAAGGTGAGGGGGTTATAAGTAAAGCAAGAAAGAACAAACAGACATTGGGAGATAACACAATATCTCTGCCACAGGTGCCCATTTCCTCAAGGCCCTTTGAAATGTGACCTCATCTCCCACCTAGACTATTTCTACAGCCACCGAACTAGTCTAACTGCCTCTACTTTCTAATTCTCCTTAGTCACTATCATAGCCATCAATTCAAAGTACACACTGAATTGAATTACTATCCTGTCCCACACTTCATTGGCTCCCTATTACTTACAGATGAAGTCCAAACCGTTTGACTTAATGGAACATTAAGAGCCCCCATAGTACCATTTCAGCTTGATCTTCTTCTTCCTTCCTTCTCTTCTTTCCTCCTCTCCTCTACTGGCTGTTCCCTGAACACACCATGAGCTTTCCGTTCTCCATGACTGTTTCATGAAAGAAAGACCCTTCCCCAGAATGATCATCCTAAAGGGCCATCACCAACTTCTGAAATGCTGCACAGACTTCTAAACCTACCCCAAATATCATTTCTTTTATAAATTCCTTTTTCATTACATTAAAAGTAATCCACCCCTTCACTGAATAGTCAGTTTTTATGCTGTCTTCCATTGTCATAAATTATACATTTTTCATATTCATTACCACAATTACATTGTAATTTATGTGGTATTCACTACCTCTTCTTCACATCTGTAGTCCTGGGAGCACCTAGTCACTGAATTTTTACCTAACAGCTGCATAATACATATTTATTAAATTGAATTTGTATGTAAGCCTTGAATTTATAGAAGGAAAGGAAAAACCTCAAGTCAGCTCTCTTTGGGTAAAGCACTCATTTAAACTGGATTAAATGCTTTATCAACAATCTAGTATTATTTATTACACAATTCTCCCTAAGTCCCATTTGGGATTGTTTTGAGTGATTTGTGTTAATAATACAAAGCTTAATATGGATGTGCATCAGGAAGAACAATTTGTAAGAGCTATTTTCAGCTCTAACAAGGAAGTGACAGTTTTTCAATTTTTTAGCAGAAGTGTTAAAACTTATCTCAGTCAAACACTTGCTGGGTCATTTGGTATGTCACTCATGTTATTTAACTTTCTATTTTAACCTCTCAGGCCTATATGGAAATTTAAAAAAAATTATAGTTTTAATTGCTGCTAATTTTCTGGCAGAAGATAGAAATAAAAATAGTCTCAATGCTGAATAGTTATTGTGTTTTATGACCACAGGCCTTTTCTGTGTTAATTTTTTGTCCATGTTGGCTAATTTTACTAGCTGTTTATTGAGTGCATACAGGAAAAATATGGCTATAGTATTTGAAACGAAGAAAAAGCTCTCAATTAACATTAATAAATTGCCTGAAAATGGACCTCACATTGGCTTTATATAGACACCTCTTCCTGAAAAACAGGACTTCGTGCTAGCTCTTTTGTAAGTTTAAGCTATTTGTTCCCAGGTCTGTTCCTCTTCTGCGCTGTCTCCGACCTCTTCTTGTGCCTACAGTTCTTTTTACTGAACTGATTATAATGATTTCATGCACTTTGTATTAGCCTCAATTGTATGGGAAAAATTGGAACACCAATCAGAGCTCAGGATCACACAACACTCCAGCTGAATCCTAAGCCAGAAGAAAGTTTAGTGAAATATATGGGTGAAATGAAAATAAATTATCAAGCCAATATTTTTTGTTCTAGCTGGGCTGGACTTCAGGAGATTTTAAGAGCAATGGCCCATATTAAATCAAGTGGAGGTGCCAGAGTTGCCAGGCAGAGTGGAGAAAGGAATTGAAAGGCCCAGGAACGTAAGCATGCTAAATGGGGTCTACTATGTGAAACTGGAAACTTATCAGCTAAATAAGATTCCCGACAGAGCATGGAGGACTCTATGCATCAAGGCAATAAGGAAATTGCTGGCAGAGGACACCAGTGTCATTGAGGTGAGAGGTGGTTCTCCTCTGTAGACCAGAGTTGATGATAAGAGATGCTATTTCAGAACTAGGGTCTGCAGTAGTCATGGGGGCAACAGGATCCCAGAGGCCAGACATTAGCATGTTACCACCAACAGTGAACCAGCAAAACCACCCTCAGGTTTCTGACCACCAGAAACTCTGTGGGATAATTAAAAGTCCTAGCCAGAGCAATTAGGCAAGAAAAGGAAATAAAAGGCATCCAAATCAGAAAAAAAATTATCTCTCTTTGCAGGCAACGTAATATTATACACCAAAAACCCTAAAGACACCGAGGAAAAGCTTTTAGAACTAAAAAAAATGTTTCAGTAAATTGCAGGATACAAAATCAATATACAAAAACTAGTAGTGTTTCTACACATTAACAATGAGCTAACTGAAAAAGAAATTAAAAAGACAATCCCATCTACAGTAGCATCAAAAAATAAAATAGTAGTAAATTTAGCCAAGAGGTGAAAGATCTGTACACTGAAAACTATTAAACAGTGATGAAAAAAATTGAAGGAGACACAGATAAATGGAAAGATATCTTGTGTTCCTGGATTAGAAGAATTAATATAATTAAAATGTCCATACTACCCAGAGTGAATTACAGATTCAGTGAAATTCCTATCAAAATTACAATGACATTTTTCAGAGAAATAGAAAAAACAGTCCTAAAATTCATATGGAACCATGAAAGACTCCAAATAGCCAAAGCAATCCTGAGGAAAAATAACAAAGCTGGAGGCATCAAGATATACTGACTTCAAGATATACTACAACGCTACAATAATCAAAACATCATGGTACTGGCATAAAAACAAACACTTAGATCAATGGAACAGAATGGAGAGCCCAGAAATAGATTCACACATTTACCGTCAATTGATTTTGGACAAAGATGCCAAGAAAACACAATGAAAAATGAACAGTCTCTTCAGTAAATGGTGTTGGGAAATATGGATACCTACACGCACGATAATTAAATTAAACCCTTATCTCACACCATATGCAAAACATAATTCAAAGTAGACTAAAGACTTAAACATATGGCCTGAAACTGTGAAACTACTAGAAGATACCAGAAGAGAAAATCTCCATGACATTGGTCTGGGCAATGATCTTTTGGCTATAACCTCCAAAGCAGGGGCAACAAAAGCAAAAATAGATCAATGAGATTACATCAAACTGAGAAGCTTCTGCACAGCAAAGAAACAGTGTGGCGAGACAACCTACAGAATGGAAGAAAATATTTGCATACCATACATTTGATAAGGGGTTAATATGCAAAATATATAAGGAACTCAAATAATAGATGTTATGAAACACCTCAAACAATGCAATACTAAGAAAACAAATAATCCAATTTAAATATAGATAAAGGACCTGAACAGTCATTTCTCATTAAAAAAGTCATATATATGGCCAATAGATATATTTTTAAAAACTCAATATCACTAATAATAAGCACATTGAAATCACAATAAGATATCACCTCACATTTCTTAGAATGGTTGTTACAAAAAAGAAGAAAGATAGGTAACCCCCTTTGGTCCCCTCCCTTTGTATGGGAGCTCTGTTTTCACTCTATTAAATCTTGCCACTGCACACTCTTCTGGTCTGTGTTTGTTACAGCTCAAGCTGAGCTTTGGCTGACTGTACACCACTGCTGTTTGCCACTATTGCAGACCTGCTGCTGACTTCCACCCCTCCAGATGCAGCAGGGTGTCTGCTGTGCTCATGATCCAGTGAGGCGCCCATTGCTGCTCCCAGTTGGGCTAAAGGCTTGCCATTGTTCCTGCATGGCTAAGTGCCCGGTTTCATCCTCATCTAGCTGAACACTAGTCTCTGGGTTCCACGGTTCTCTTCCATAATCCACAGCTTCTAATGGAGCTATAACACTCACTGCATGGCCCAAGATTCCATTCCTTGGAATCCATGAGGCCAAGAACCCCAAGTCAGAGAAGAAGAGGCTTGCCACCATCTTGGAAGCAGCCCACCACCATCTTGGGAGCTCTAAGGACAAGAACCCCTGGTAACATGTTGGCGACCATGAAGGGACCTCCAAAGTGATGGAAAACTTTCCCCACAAGGCAAAAATGCCCCTAAGATGTATTCTGGAGAATTGGGACCAATTTGACCCTCAGACGCTAAGAAAGAAATGACTTATATTCTTCGGCAGTACTGCCAGGCCACCATATCCTCTTCAAGGGTGGACAAACCTGGCCTCCTGAGGAAAGTATAAATTATAACACCATATTACAGCTAGACCTCTTTTGTAGAAAAGAAGTCAAATGGAGGGAAGTGCCATATGTACAAACTTTCTTTTCATTAAGAGACAACTCGCAATTATGTAAAAAGTGTGATTTATGCCCTACAGGAAGTCCTCAGAGTCTGCCTCCCTAAACCGGTATCTCCCCGACTCCTTCCTCAACTAATAAGGACCCCCCTTCAACCCAAACGGTCCAAAAGAAGATAGACAAAGGGGTAAACAATGAACCAAAAAGTGCCAATATTCCCCAATTATGCCTTCTCCAAGCAGTGGGAGGAGGAAAATTCAGCCCAGCCGGAGTGCATGTACCTTTTTCTCTCTCAGACATGAAGCAAATTAAAATAGACCTAGGTTAATTCTCAGATAACCCTGATGGCTATATTGATGTTTTACAAGGGTAGGACAGTCCTTTGATCTGACATGGAGAGATATAATGTTACTGCTAAATCAGACTGTAACCTCAAATGAGAGAAGTGCTGCCATAACTGCAGCTCGAGAGTTTGGCAGTCTCTGGTATCTCAGTCAGGTCAATGATAGCATGACAACAGAGAAAAGAACAATTCCCCATAGGCCAGCAGGCAGTTCTCAGTGTAGACCCTCACTGGGACACAGAATCAGAACATGGAGATTGGTGCCGCAGACATTTGCTAACTTGTGTGCTAGAAGGACTAAGGAAAACTAGGAAACTGTCTATAAATTATTCAATAATGTTCACTATAACACAGGGAGAGGAAGAAAATCCTACTCCCTTTCTTGAGAGACTGAGGGAGGCATTGAGGAAGCATACCTCTCTGTCATCTGACTCTATTGAAGGCCAACTTATCTTAAAGGATAAGTTTATCACTCAATCAGCTGCAAACATTAGAAAAAAATTTCAAAAGTATACCTTAGGCCCGGAGCAAAACTTAGAAACCTTATTGAACTTGGCAACCTTGGTTTTTTATAATAGAGATCAGGAGGAGCAGGCAGAACAGGACAAACGGGATTTAAAAAACAGGCCACCACTTTAGTCATGGCCCTCAGGCAAGCAGACTTTGGAGGCTCTAGAAAGGGAAAAGTTGGGCAAATCGAATGCTTAATAGGGCTTGCTTCCAGTGTGGTCTACAAGGACACTTTAAAGAAGATTGTCCAGATAAAAATAAGCCGCCCCCTCCGTCCATGCCTCTTATGTCAAGGGAATCACTGGAAAGCCCACTGCCCCAGGGGATGAAGGTCCTCTGAGTCAGAAGCCACTAACCAGATGATCCAGCAGCAGGACTGAGGGTGCCCAGGGCAAGGGCCAGCCCATGCCATTACCCTCACAGAGTCCCGGGTATGCTCGATCATTGAAGGCCAGGAGGTTAACTGTCTCCTGGACACTGGTGCGGCCTTCTCAGTCTTACTCTCCTGTCCCAGACAACTGTCCTCCAGATCTGTCACTATCCAAGGGGTCCTAGGACAGCCAGTCACCAGATACTTCTCCCAGCCACTAAGTTGTGACTGGGGAGCTTTACTCTTTTCACATGCTTTTTAAACTATGCCTGAAAGCCTCATTCCCTTGTTAAGGAGAGACATTCTAGCAAGAGCAGTATACACCTGAACATAGGAGAAGGAATACCCGTTTGTTTTCCCCTGTTTGAGGAAGGAATTAATCCTGAAGTCTGGGCAACAGAAGGACAATATGGAGGAGCAAAGAATGCCTGTCCTGTTCAAGTTAAACTAAAGGATTCACCTCCTTTCCCTACCAAAGGCAGTACCCTCTTAGACCTGAGGCCCAACAAGGACTCTAAAAGATTGTTAAGGACCTAAAAGCTCAAGGCCTAGTAAAACTATGCAATAGCCCCTGCAATACTCCAATTTTAGGAGTACAGAAACCCAACAGACAGTCGAGGTTAGTGCAAGATCTCAGGATTATCAATGAAGCCGTTGTCCCTCTATACCCAGCTGTACCTAACGCTTATATTCTGCCTTCCCAAATACCAGAGGAAACAGAATGATTTACAGTCCTGGACCTTAAGGATGCCCTTTTCTGCATCCCTGTGCATCTCAATTCTTGCTTGCCTTTGAAGATCCTTCAAACCCAATGTGTTAACTCACCAGGACTGTTTTACCCCAAGGCTTCAGGGATAGCCCCCATCTATTTGGTCAGGCATTAGCCCAAGACTTGAGCCAGTTCTCATACCTGGACACTCTTGTCCTTCAGTATGTGGATGATTTACTTTTAGCCACCAGTTCAGAAACCTTGAACCATCAAGCCACCCAAGCACTCTTAAATTTCCTTGCCACCTGTGGCTACAAGATTTCCAAACCAAAGGCTCAGCTCTGCTCACAGCAGGTTAAATACTTAGGGCTAAAACAATCCAAAGGCACCAGGGCCCTCAGTGAGGAACATATCCAGCCTATATTGGCTTATCCTCATCCTAAAACCCTAAAGCAACTAAGAGGGCTCCTTGGCAAAACAAGCTTCTGCCAAATGTGGATTCCCAGGTACGATGAAATAGCCAGGCCATTATATACACTATTTAAGGAAACTCAGAAAGCCAATACCCATTTAGTAAGAGGGACACCTGAAGCAGAAGCGGCTTTTCAGGCCCTAAGGAAGGCCCTAACCAAAGCCCCAAGCTTTCCAACAGGGCAAGACTTTTTCTTTATATGTCACAGAAAAAACAGGAATAGCTCTAGGAGTCCTTACACAGGTCCGAGGGACCAGCTTGCAATGCGTGGCATACCTAAGGAAGGAAAGTGATCTAGTGGCAAAGGGTTGGCCTCATTGTTTATGGGTAGTGGCGGCAGTAGGAGTCTTAGTATCTAAAGCAGTTAAAATGATACAGGGAAGACATCTTACTGTGTGGACATCTCATGATGCGAATGGCACACTCACTGCAAAAGGAGACTCGTGGCTGTAAGACAACCATTTGCTTAAATATCAGGCTCTATTACTTGAAGGACCAGTGCTGTTACTGCGCACTTGTACAACTCTTAACCCAGCCACGTTTCTTCCAAACAATGAAGAAAAGATAGAACATAACTGTCAACAGGTGATTGCTCAAAGCTATGCCGCTTGAGGGGACCTTCTAGAGGTTCCCTTGACTGATCCTGACCTCAACTTATATACTGATGGTGCTCCTTTGTAGAAAAAGGACTTTGAAAGGCAGTGTACGCAGTGGTCAGTGACAATGGAATACTTGAAAGTAATCCCCTCACTCCAGGAACTATCACTCAGCTGGCAGAACTAATAGCCCTCACTCAGGCACCAGAACTAGGAGAAGGAAAAGGGGTAAATATATATACAGACTCTAAGTATGCTTATCTAGTCCTCCATGTCCATGCAGTAATATGGAGAGAAAGGAAATCCCTAACTTCCGAGGGAACACTTATCAAACATCAGGAAGCAATTAGAAGGTTATTATTGGCTGTACAGAAACCTAAAGAGGTGGCAGTCTTACACTGCTGGGGTCATCAGAAAGGAAAGGAAAAGGAAATAGAAGGGAACCACCAAACGGATATTTAAGCCAAAAGAGCCGCAAGGCAGGACCCCCCATTAGAAATGCTTATAGAAGGACCACTAGCATCGGGTAATCCCCTCCAGGAAACCAAGCCCCAGTACTCAACAGGAGAAATAGAATGGGAAACCTCACAAGGACATAGTTTCCTCCCCTCAGGATGGCTAGCCACCAAAGAAGGAAAAATACTTTTGCCTGCAGCTAACCAATGGAAATTACTTAAAACCCTTCACCAAACCTTTCACTTAGGCATTAATAGCACCCATCAGATGGCCAAATTATTATTTAATGGACCAGGCCTTTTCAAAACTATCAAGCAGATAGTCAGGACCTGTGAAGTGTGCCAAAGAAATAATCCCCTGCACTGCAGGCCATACATTTCAATCCCTGTATCTTTGACCTTCTTGTTAAGTTTGTCTTTTGCAGAATCAAAGCTGTAAAACTACCAATCGTTCTTCAAATGGAGCCCCAGATGCCGTCCATGACTAAGATCTACCACGGACCCCTGGACTGGCCTGCTGGCCCATGCTCTGATGTTAACGACATCAAAGGCACCCCTCCCGAAGAAATCTCAACTGTACGACCCCTACTATGCCCCAATTCAGCAGGAAGCAGTTAGAGTGGTCATCAGCCAACCTCCCCAATGGCACTTGGGTTTTCCTGTTAAGAGGGGGGACTGAGAGACAGGACTAGCTGGATTTCCTAGGCTGACTAAGAATCCCTAAGCTTAGCTGGGAAGGTGACTGACCACATCCACCTTTAAACACGGGCCTTGAAACTTAGCTCACACCCGACCAATCAGGCAGTAAAGAGGTCTCACTAAGACGCTAATTAGACTAGAACAGGAGGTAAAGAAATAGCCAATCATCTGTCACCTGAGAGCACAGGGGGAGGGACAATGATCAGGATATAAACCCAGGCATTTGAGCAGGGAGCAGAAACCCGCTTTGGGTCCCCTCCGTTTGTATGGGAGCTCTGTTTTCACTTTATTAAATTTTGCAACTGGAAAAAAAAAAAAGATGAAAGGTAAGTGTTGGTGAGGATGTGAAAAAAAGGGAATCCTTTTACATTGTTTGTGGGAATGTAAATTAGTACAGCCATTATGAAAAATAGTATAAAGGTTTCTCAAAAAATTAAAAACAGAGCTACCATATGATCTAGCAATCTCGCTACTGGGTATATATCCAAAGACAATGAAATCAGTATGTCGAAGAGCTAATCGGCACTCCCATGTTGATTGCAGCACTAATAACAATAACCAAGATATGCAATCAACCTAAGTGTCCACCAACAGATGAATAAAGAAAATGTGGTATATGCATATGTACAGGGGAATACTATTCTGCCATAAAAAGAATAAAATCCTGTTATTTGGGACAACATGGATAAACCCAGAGAATTATGTTAGGTGAAATAGGCCAGGGACAGAAAGACAAATACTGCCTGACCTCACTTATATGTGGAATCTAAAAAAGTTGATCTCATAGAAGTTGAATAATGGTTCCCAGAGGCTGGGAGGGTAGTGAGAAGGAGTGGGGATGGGGAAGGTTGGTCAACAGGTATAATGTTACAACTAGATAGGAGGAATAAGTTCTGGTGTTCTATTGCACAACAGAATGACTATAGTTAACAATAATGTATATTTCAAAATAGCTAGAAGAGAGGATTGTGAATGTTCTTACAACAACAACAAAAAATAGATAGGTAAGGTGATGGATATGCTACTTACCCTGATTTGAACATTTCACAATGTATACATGCATCAAAACATCTTATTGTACTCCATAAATAATACGTATAATTATGTGTCAAATGAAAATGAAATAAAACTTTAAAAAGGAAAATATGGTATGTATACACCTGCACACACACACACACAAAGTGGAATATTATTCAGCCTTAAAAAGAAGGAAATTTGCCACAACATGGATGAACCTGGAAGACATTATGTTTAGTGAAATAAGCCAGAAAGAAAGAAACACAAATACCACACAAAACACTTGTATGTGGAATTTTTAAAAGTCGAACTCACAGAAACAGAGAATAGAATGATGATTATCAGGAACTAGCATGGAGAGGGCTGAGGATTGATGAGATGTGGGGCAAAGAATATAAAATTTTAGCCATTCAGGAAGAACAAGTTCAAGAGATCTATTGTACAATAAGATAACTATAGTTAATAACAACGTATTATTTATTTGAAAATTGCTAACAGTAGATGTTAAGTGTTCTCACCACAAATAAATGCTATGTGAGGCAATGCATTTATTAATTAGCTTGATTTAGCCATTTTACAACCCATTCATATTTCAAAACATCATATTGTGCACCATAAATATATGCAATTTTAATTTGCCAATTTAAAAATAAAAAAGAAGAAAGCTCATTTTGATCACCCCCAAAGGATGCCTTATGCCCCGATAAGTCCCCAGCCACAGAGGCTATCATTGTTCTGATTTATTTCACCAATAATTAGTTTGCCTCATCTAAAAATTCATATAAATTGAACAGTTCATTAAAAAAATAGAATAAAATGTTCTAAGGGATAAGATAGATGTGTAGCCATCGAGGATATTGCTCAATATATATAAAATCAAAAGAAAAATGAAGAGTAGATGAGTGGAAGACTGTGGTCAGCTACTCCAATAGAAAATCAGGATTCCTTGCCCAGTTTTCAAACCTAAGGTAGTTTTCAAACCCACTACAGAACATTCCCCTTGACTGAAAGAGAGGCCAGGTCCACATGAAGAAGGACCTTGTGACACCAGGACAAATGTATACAGTAGTGATTCCTCTAACTATTCCCCAAAAGGTCTTTGGCTATACACTAGGGTATCATGCTCTGGAAATGGGAATACATGGATTTTATGATGACTGTTAGATACAGGGTCTGAATTGATGCAGATACCTAGAGAACAAAAGCATCTTCACAGACTTCTTGGTAAAGCAGAAGTATATGAGGGTCAAGTAATTAATGGAGTTCTAGCTAGACACATGTGTCCTCTGGTCTGCAGATCCACACAGAGGTCATTTTCCCAGTTTCTGAATGTATAATTGGAACAGACATATTAGGATTTTACAGAACCTTCATATTAGTTCATTGACATATAGAGTAAGAGCTATTGTAGTAGGAATGGTAAATAGAAGCCCCTGAAACTACGTTCTCACCCCACCGCCAAGACTATAAATCAAAAGCAACATTGCATCCCAGGAGTGACATGGCAGAGGTTAGCATTACCCTCAGAAATTTAAAGGATGTAGGGGTGCTGGATTTCATTATAACCCCATATACTTCATCGTTCTGGCCCCTAGAAAATCAGGTGAATCAGAGCATATGACCTTGAACTACTACAAACTTCTCCAAGTAGTAACTTCAATGACATCTGCTGTATTCGATGTGACATCTTTACTATAGCAGATTCACACTGCCACATGTGTGGTTAGTGGCTATTGATCTGCTTCCATTTTGCTCTCTATCAATCAGGACAAGACACACACACGGGATGGCTAACAGTATACACTCATGGTCTTGTCCAAGCACTATGTCAGTTCTCTAGATCTCTGTAGTGATAGTGCAAAGGGTTCTGGGCCATCTGAACATTCCACAGAACTTCACGTGGGGTCACTAAGTGGAAAACATCATGTTATTTGGACCTTAGGAGCAAGAAATGGCATTTATCCTGGACATCTTATTAAGACATGTAATCTAAATGGAGGAAGACAAACACTACAAAGATTTAGCAGCCACACACTTCAATAAAGTTTTTAGGCATCAACATTCTGGAATATGCTGAGACATCCCTTCCAAGGTAAAGAACAAGTTTCTATATGTCACACCTTACTTTACAGGCCATTTTGGAGGTGAAATATATAGTATACTTGGGAAGGCTCCTTCAACAAACTGTCGAAATAATTTGGAAAACTGCTAATTTTGACTTGGGCCAAGAACAAAAAAGACTCTGAAGCAGGTTCCTGCTGTGTTCCGAGCAACCCTGAAGCTTGGGTGCAACAATACAAACTCCTTCTCACCATGGCTGATCTACGTACTGTTGCTGCTAAATGTCTAACCTTCCAGCAACAAAGATCACTCCTGAGTACTTGATATGGGACCATTCCTTCTTTTTCCCTTCAGCCTTATAGAGGTATAACTGACACACAAAAATTTTAAACATAAATATTGTGTAATGATAACCACAATCAAGCTAATTAACACACCTATCATCTCATGTAGTTACCTTTTTGTGGTAGAAAAATGCTTAAGTAGATCTTAGCAATCTTGAAAGCAAATTTCAATTATAAAATACAGCATCAATTATAGTCACCATGCTGTATATCAGATCCCTAGAACTTATTTTTCTTATCGGTATTCTTCCTTCAGGTGACCAACCAGTCACTTGGTGGCCTATTGTTTATATCAGTTCCATTCAACTCTGGAAAAAGAAATATTTTATCTTGAAAGGGATTGACACATATTCCAGATACGTTTTTACTTTTCCTGCCTGTAGTGCCTCAGCTATCTCCATTGTGTGTAAGCTCATAAAGTGTATGACCTACTGACCTGGGATGGCGCCTAACATTGTCTTTGAACCACAGGACCATCTTCATAGCAACGGAGGTATGGCATTGGGCGTGTGGTTGTGGATCACGTACCATCTAGAAACTGCCCTCATGAAAGAGTAGTGAAATTACCTCTTAAAGGTACAGCTAAAGTGCTGGCTTGGAGACAACACCCTGCAGTAGATAGGGCACTATCCTCAGGTTACAGAATAGACCTTCAAGCATTTGCCACTGTATATGGTGCTGTATTCCCAGTATATAGAATACATGGAACTGGGAATGAACTGAAAGTTGGAATGGTCCCACCATCACTACCAGTGGCCTCTTTGGGGAATTATTTCTAAAGATCCTGATTCCCAGAGGGGTGATGCTTCCTCCAAGCAACACAGTAAAACAATCCCAAATTGTTTTCCAAAGTGACTGTATAGGTCAAGTGCAGTGGCTATGTCTGTAATCCCAGCACTTTGGGAGGCCAAGGCAGGCAGATTGCTTGAGTCCAGGAATTCGAGACCAGCCTGGCCAACATGGTGAAACCCCATCCCTACTAAAAATACAAAAATTAGCCAGTCATGGTGGTATGCTCCTGTAGTCCCAGCTACTTGGGAGGCTGAGATGGGAGAATCGCTTGAACCTGGGAGGCAGAGGTTGAAGTGAGCTGAGATCGCGCCACTGCACTCTGGCCTGGGTGACAGAGTGAGAACCTGTCTCAAAAAACAAAACAAAACAACAAAACGAAACTGACTGTACAAGTTACAGTACATTCCCACCAAAAATTAGAACTCTTCATCAGTACTTGATATTATAAAACTTTAAAAAGTTTGCTAATATAGTAAGTACTCAGTGACATCTTATTATTTTAATTAGCATCTCTCTGTTTATTAATTATGTGAAGAACATTTTTCCATGTTTAGTAGCCGTTTGGATTTTCTCTATTGTGAAATGCATAATCAAGTCATTTGCCTAGTTTTAATTTGGGTTTCTGCCTTTTTTCTTACCAAATTACCAAAAGAGGTCTTTATATGATTGGAAATAAGCTTCGTTGTTTTATCGTTAGCTGGTTACATAAGTTGCAAATATCTCCTGCCAGTCTATGGCTTGTATTTTTATTTTTTTCATGACATTTTTTGTGGAACAGAAGTGTTTTGTCTTCATGTAATTGTACTAATCTTTACTTTTATGGTTAGTGGCTTTTGTGTCTCATTTAAGGAACCCTTCGCCACCCCTCCCCCTGGTCACGAAGATATTCTTCTGTATTAATCACTGGATAACTTAACAATTTGTAACACATTAGATCTCATATTCACCTGGAATTGAGTTTTGTGTGAATTAGGAGTTCAATTTCATCTTTTTCCAGCATGGTACACAATTGTCCTAGCGCCACTTATTGGAAAGGCTTTTTTCTCCCGCTGCCCTGCAGTGCACCTTTGTTGTACATCAAGCATTCATTTATGTGTGGACCATTTTATTTTCCTGTTGCTGGAATATAGAAGTACCATTACTTTCTAATATTGATTTTTGTATCCGGCAAACCCCCTTAAACATTTTAAACTGTATTAATGGGTTTAATATATTTGATTTACTTTTAGCATTTCAAATGCCTGAACAAGCAAGCCCATGATCTTATTTTTAAAACCTTCCACAGCACTTCAAAGGCTCTTGTAAATCCCAATTTAAGTAATAAATTTGATAAATCCATTTCTCTTAAATATTATGCCACTTACACATTTGCTCACATTCTTACTTTTTAAAATTTGAAATTATGTCAATTACATGTTTTAAATAAATGGAATCACAAGACATCTGTAAGATAGTCTAATATGGCAAACTCTTGTAAATATTATAAACACTTTAAAGAAAATCATAAAAAGATTATTCCTAAGCCTAACATGAAAGTATTCATACTGGTGGCATGATATAATTTACCAGCTTTGCATTTAAATATAAATCTTTGATTTGAAAAGTCACTCACTTAGTAAAGGAAGCAGCTTTAACATCAGAAGTTAAAGAAGCTTTAATATCACAAGATCAGATGTTCTATTTCAAAAGAACTGAGGTTACCACCTGGAGCAAGTCATTGTTAACAAATATACAATTTATGACCATAAGGTTACTTACCAGTTTGACATTTCAGACTGGGATGGCAACATGGGAGACATTTAGCTACAAGATCATCTTTTCTGAACCAAAGATGGACACCTGAGTCCTTTAAAAAATCATCTCTAAGTTAGGAAGGAGCTCTAAGCCCAAACTCTTCAGATGGAATTTCTCAACCTACCTCTTCGAGTTCACGAGTTGAACACCCCAGCCAAAAGCCATTCCTTAGACACACTGCAGGCCCAGTGC
Organism: Papio anubis; assembly: GCF_008728515.1. Lineage (NCBI taxonomy): Eukaryota > Metazoa > Chordata > Mammalia > Primates > Cercopithecidae > Papio > Papio anubis. The sequence goes on from NC_044981.1 coordinate 118,456,609, forward strand.
TGTGCACCTGAGCAGCAAAGTGAGCCTTTGGGAGGGCAGATGCAGGAAAGAAACCTGCACAAAGCCCTGGATGTGGGCTTGGGACCATTCATACTTGGAATTTGTGTTTCAAAACTTAATCTGTGTGTGTCCAAGCCAGGGGTTGAGAGAGTAGGGAGCATGGGGGTGTGGACCTTCGTGGGTATGTCCCCTTGATCCGTGGACTCTGCAGCTCATGGAAGGGTGACGCTCACAGGGGAGTCCAAACAGGTCCCTCTAAAGTGAGGGGTGTGGGGAAAGCCCCACTCTTGCCTTGCTCTCAGGGCAGAACTGCACTACAGCTAGGACAAAATTCCATGCGTTTTTCTTACCTTTTTAAGTAAAGTGATTAAGCCAAATAGAAAGACCATCTAGCAAATCAGGAGATCCAAAAATAGAGATGAAATGGTATGATGCCAAAGCAGAATTTCGCTATCTTGAGGACCCTGAAGATGGGGCTTTGACTGGAAGTATTTTTATGCTTCTAACAGAATAAATAAGTTCCTCAGACAACAAAAGCAGCTAACTCACTGAAGCTCATTATTTAGGTGGTCCTCAGCAGCCTGCTAGAATGTCTTTATAAGAGGGATTTAGAAGGAAACATCTACTTAGAAGTAGGGAGACTTGAAACGGCTTTGCGTAGTGGCTTATATAAGCTGAAGAAAATGTCAAAAGAATGGGTGGGGAAATGGCACCATAAGCATTGATAAAGATTCTTTTTTTTTTTTTTTTTCCTGAGATGGAGTTTTGCTCTTGTTGCCCAGCTGGAGTGCAATGGCATGATCTCAGCTCACTGCAACATTTGCCTCCCGGGTTCAAGTGATTCTCTTGCCTCAGCCTCCCAAGTAGCTGGGATTACAGGCACGTGCCACCATGCCAAGCTAATTTTGTATTTTTAGTAGAGATGGGGTTTCTCCATGTTGGTCAGGCTGATCTTGAACTCCTGACCAAAGTGCTGGGATTACAGGCTTTAGCCACCATGCTCGGTTGACAAAGAGTCTTTAATCATGTTTCTGAACTTTCTCCTGGGCCCATCTGTGCACTTCCTTCTGAAATCCAGCTTTAGCAAAAGAATTCGGCTAAGTCAGTTTCACCAGAACCCCCATCCTTGATAATCTGATCATCCTTGATATCTGATCAGGTTCCTCGTCTTCCATCCTCCCCCAGGTGATGTCTGATCATCCTGGTCTATCTTCAGCAAGAATCCTGTTGGGTTGATTTAGCCAGAATCCCCTTTACCCCTGATATTTCCTCCTAGTAGTTTTCCACCCACTGACCCCCACCCTGCTCCTTGGTTATAAATTCCCACTTGCCCAGGCTGTATTGGAAGTTAAGCCCAATCTCTCTCCCCTACTGCAACACACCGTTGCAGTCATCCCTGTACCTATCTTGATGGTTCTGAATAAACTCTTCCTTACTGTGCTTCAACAAGTATCATTGAATAATTTTTTCTTTAATATTAGTTAGCTGGCCAGGCACGGTGGTGGCTCACACCTGTAATTCCAGCACTTTGGGAGGCCGAGGTGGGCAGATCATGAGGTCAGGAGTTCAAGACCAGCCTGGCCAAGATGGTGAAACCCTGTCTCTACTAAAAATACAAAAATTGCCTCAGGAGACTGAGGCAAGAGAATTGCTTGAATCCGGGAGGCAGAGGATGCAGTGAGCCGAGATCACGCCATTGCACTCCAGCCTGGGCAACAGAGAGCAAGACTTCATCTCAAAAAAAAAAAAAAGTAGTTAGCTATGGCTGTGAGTGCCAATCTGCTCCACCCCCAAATTCTTTTTTGGTCTTAAGCTACCACAAACAAATGAACAACAACAAAAAAATATTGGGCTTGCTTCTGCATCATGGTCTTTTTGGGTCACTGAAGACAGTATATTAAACACAGATCCTTAGGAGCTTCTAAGTTAGGAAACACTCATAGGTGAATGTGAAGAAAATATGATACAAATAAATAACATTGCAAAAATTTACATGGAGATTTTAAAACGTGGTTCTGTTTTATGAAAGTGCAACTTGTGAAAAATGAAAGAAACCATACACTAATAAGGATGCACCTGTCATCACTTCTATACACATACCTGTTCTAAAAAGTCAAAATGTAACAACTACCCCATGTCGATTGAGAAGTGACATTAAACTTTCCCTAGGAACCAGACAAATCTTACACTTGCTCAAATTCAGCTACAAAGAAAAGTATAAGCTCAGCTCCTTTCTTATGGGTTCACCTGCAACTTTTTCCCTGGGTAGACTGTAATGAATGACATCTTTAATTAGGAACCTGAAGTGTTCAATATTTGCACAGAAGGTCAATCCCATCCATTTCACCTCTTATTTTCAGACTCCAGGTTCTAATTTGTAATTATTGCTGTTCAAGGACCTTAGCTGAACTGACTCCGCTAGGAAAGACTGTTCCATGCAATCCTCTTAGATAAGTCACTGAAGCAACTCAAAAACAATAAAAAAATAGTATATTCATAATTTTGTAAAGCCTTGTCATGGGTCTTTTTCTCTGATGTTAATTCTATAGAATAAAAATTTCCTCCCAAATCCACATCTCTTAGGCTTAAGATAAAGGATGGTCAAGAAGTTGAGGTGACTAGTTTTAATTCCTGGGGGATCCTTTGAGATTTTGGTTATCTCCTGCCTACCCCATTAAGAGAGCAATATTCTAATACTGTCAATATTTTACATGTTAATCCATGCTGGTAGGTTTGGAGTAGAATCACATTTTGGTTTTAAATAACATTCGTTTGGTCTATTTTTCTGTTTTTATTTCAAAGGTAATGCATGATTCAAACCAAATTCCCCTTAATCACCCATCTCATTCCCCCAAGGCCAATGATTAATATTTCCTTCAATACTTTTCCTACGCTGACACAAGTGTGTGTGTGTGTGGTGTGTGTTTAAAGGATAGGATCATATAACTTCTATAACTTCCTTTTCCCATTTAATATAAAATGGATGTATTTTTATGCCTGCTTATATCTACTAGGTGTGGGCCTCTTAAAAGCTACGTATTATGATTATACCACAATTTATGTAATTATTCCTTTTTGTTAGCACTCAAGTTGTTTCCAAGCCTTTGCTATCACTCAAGAGGCCGTCACGAACATTTCTTCGTTCATTTACTCCACAAACATTAATTTAGTACTTATGTCAATCACTGAACTTCGTGCTGGGGACAGAACCATGAACCAAACACAAAAGTCCTTGTCTTCACGGACCTTATATTCTATGTAAGGAGATAGACAATAAGCATGATAAATAAAACATTATTTATGTATTTACATGTAGTTAAACATGTATGTTAGCAATAAGTACTAAAGGGAAAATAAAGGAAATAGGGGAGGAAACATTGGTAAAGGAGGGACAGGTTTACAATTTTAGATAATTTGGCCAGAAAAAGACTCATTTAAAAAGTCATTGAGAGCAAAGGTCTAAAGGAACCAAGGTCCTTTGCCACATGGAAATCTGGAGACAGTGAATTCCAGGCAGAGGAAGTAAAGAGAAAAATACCTCTGAGATAGAAACATCTCTGGCCAGTGTGTTTGGAACAATGAGTTGTTCAACAAGAGTTGGTTGAAGTGACAGGGCAGTCTTGTACACGCATCTTTACACAGATTATGATTGCAGCTGGATTTAGCTCACTCTCTTTTTCACTCCCAAAGCCCCCTTTCTGCACATGAGGGTTTCATAGTGCTCCCTGGCTTCAAACTTTCTTTGCTCCCCAATAGACTAAAAACTCAAACAAGACTCTAAATTGCCTGGCCACTGCTTCCATGTCCAGCCTCATCTAATGTAACTATTTCTCTATCACTAGGCTCCAACTGTCTGGTGGTTCCTAGAGTCCTTCAACCTTCTCCCCACTTCAGGGCCTTTATTGTATGCCTGGAATGCTCTTCCAGAGTTCTTGGCATAGCTGGCTTGTTGTCATTCCTCAGCACACATGCAAGTGTTACCTCTCTAGAGTGGCCTCCCTCAATCACCTTCTCCTCAATGCCTCCTCTCCTTCCCCATTATTCTTTATCATAGCACCCTGTTTATTCCTTTTACTGAAGATACAAAAAAATCTTCAGTTAAATCTTTTATTTAGACCTCAAACCTCTTCTCACCATATATTTAAAGATGATTTCCCTCTCTTAGGTAAACTGTGAAAATGACAAATTGTGACTCTTAACTATTTTCTGTGGTTTAAATGCTTGCGTCTCCCCAAAATTCATTTGTTGACATTTCAACTCCAAGGTGGTGGTATTAGAAGGTGTGGCTTTTGGGAGGTTAGCTCATGAAAGCAGAGCTGTCACAAATGGGATTAGCACCTTCATAAAAGAGGCCCAAGAGAGCTCCCATTCCCCTTCAGGCATAGGAGGACACAGAGAAGGGATGTCTGTCTATTAACCAGGAAGCAGACCCTCACCGGACACCAAATCTGCTGGACCTTAATTTTGGACTTCCCAGCCTCTAGAACTGTGAGGAATAAATTTCTGTTATTATTAAGTTACCCAATTTATGGTATTTTGTTATAGCAGCCTGAACTAAGACACTTGTTCTCATAAAAATACTATTATAAGAGTAAATTTCATATTACTGTAACAAATGGAACATGCATACAATGCTTCAATGTTTCTTTGTAAAATTTCTCCAATGAGAAATTGTTTTAAAATTGCACTGGCCTGTGATTTAACGTTATCACTAAGGAACAGAGAGGAACCAGCCTATTAAATCTTACGAGTTGTAGAATGGAGGCCCATGGCAATCATATCTGCCCTTGGAGAAGTTATATGAAAAGTACAGAAAATTTAAACCTTGTAGTATATCCCCAATTAGGGGTAAAACCTTTAAAAAATTGAGAGTTCTAGATCTGCCCAGATATGTGAAACCCACAACTGTTGGAAAAAGAAAAGTAGAAGATAAAGACATTTTCAATCACAGAAAAATAAGATCATAACTAGCAAATTTATTTTTAAAATTGTCTAAATCCCATATCACCTAAATTCCACATCACCACTTACTCTGTAATGTCCCCAAAGTACGATAAGGGTATGGTTGCTTCCTTTTCTCCTAAATTATCAAAGTCTTAGTTGCCTTTAAAAATACAGCACGCCAAAGTATTATTTTTAGCATCTCAGTCACAAGGCATCTTTCCTGCAAACCATGATTGAGAAGCTCAAGGGTGCCTCATTATAAAAATATTCTCAACCATTGCTCCATTTGCTGGCCTTAAATACTGTTTTGGCGACCCCTAGTGTGAAACATTATTTCAACATCTGGACATATTGAAAGTCCTCTTAATACTTGCTTACAGACAGAAACGATATCTAAAATAATTTTTCACCAAGGGAAATGTGACTTTAGTTAATTTCTATTTAAAGTTCATGTCTTTCTTAGATCATAATAAAATTTGAATATAATTTCTGGTAGCCCAAAACATTTGGAATTCACTGAGAAGCAATATGGTTAGAGATTCATGATTGCATTAAGTGTGTGCACAACAGTAGTTTCATTGTCTTAATTAATGCTCTAATTCCACTACTAGGAATTCACCCTATGAATATACTTGTGCATGTGCAATATAACATATGTACAGTATTAGTCATTGCAGCAAGTTATTCATTGCAGCAGTGGAAACAACATAAATGGTAATCAATAAAAGGGTGGTTACTTGGAGTATGATACACACATACAATGGAATATTATGTGGCAATAATACAAGAAAAAAAAGAATGAGGAAACTCTTCATGTACTAATATGCAATGATTTCCATGATATATCAAAGAACATAGAACAGAATTAAACAACCAACACAAAAAAACTAAGGTAGAGAATTATGGTGAGCATTTTGCTACCATATGAATTTTAAAATACTATATATATTTATATTTGCTTATACATCCATGAATGTAACCTCCCAAAGGATACACAAGAAACTAATACAGTGTGGTTACTCATTAAAGATGGGGATTGAGAAATGGTATGAGTTAGATACTGCTTTCCTTGTTATAGCTCTCTATGTGTGGATTATGCCTTTACTATTCAAAATGTTAAATGGCTTTTTAAAAAATGTAAAGCCTGCAACACAAGACCAAGAAGGACAAGGAAGACTTTTCTTGAAAAAAAGATTCAACAAAATATAATTTTCTGTCTAAAAATATATGTAATTTTTTCTTTACACATTTTAAATTCTATACACTTTTCCAGTGGAATCTTTTGTTGCATATTTTCCTTACTCAAATGCTGAACTGTAAGACAGCATTTGTAAAATTTTATTTTTAAGGTTTCTGTTTACTTTTTTTTCGTCCCCAAAGTTACCTAGTGAGACAACATTTGATAGTTACATAAAGCAACCTAACAGGTGGGATTGACTTGAGGTAATATCTTGGGGTAGGAAATGCTCACAGCTCTCCTGGCATGTCTTGCCAATAAGATTGCTGTTTCCAGACCAAAATTCTTTATTGTCAACAAGTGTAAGAAATTGTAATATTCCTTATTAGGGCATAATTTAAAATTCACGGGTAATATAAGTATACATGGCAGATACCCAGGAATAATCTTAACAGAATATGGGAAAGATATGAATGGAGAAAATTATACAAGCTTTATTTTACATTAAGAAAAGTAGACTTAGGTTGCAGTAGCTCACGCCTGTAATCCCAGCACTTTGGGAGGCCGAGGTGGCCTTGAGGCCAGGAGTTCAAGACCAGCCTGGCCAATATGGCGGCCCCTGTCTCTACTAAAAAAAAAAAAAAAATAGCCAGGCATGGGGGCATATGCCTGTAATCCTAGACACTTGGGAGGCTGCAGCATGATAATTGCTTGAATTTGGGAGGTGGAGGTTGCAGTGAGCCGAGATCACACCACAGCTGCACTCCAGTCTGAGCAACAGAGCAAGACTCTGTTGAAGAAAGGAGAGGGAGAGGGAGAGGGAGAGGGAGAGGAAGAAAGAGAGAGAGAAAGAGAGAAAGAGAGAAAGAGAGAAAGGAAGGAAGGAAGGAAGGAAGGAAGGAAGGAAGGAGAGAAAGAAAGAAGTAAATAAATGAAAATATATAGTATGTGTATATGACCCCTCTCTCCAAGTTAAAAATTAAATATAATTATAATTAAAATTGCAGCAAGGTTTTCATGCTATTTGAAAGCTGACTTCATTAAATGTGAGGCTTTGTAGTGCCTTTAAGGATCATTTGGGGGAATGTAGAAAGTACTATTCAGGCATTTATTTAGGTTTTAAAAGTTGATGCTCAATCTACTAAACTTATAAATTGCAAAACTACCTTTGTTTCCTTAAGCTTTTAACTTCAGTTAAAAATCCTAATCTATTTCAAAGTTTAGCAAATTTTAGCAGTCCTTTTAAAGGGGCCTTTGAATAAAATTTAGTTCTACTCCAAAGTTTAACTATTTTAAACACTTTAAATCATAGTGTTTTTTTTTTTTTTCCTTTTTTTTGAGACAGGGTCTCACTGTCACCCAGGCTGGAGTGCAGTGGTGTGATCTCAGCTCACCGCAGCCTCAGCCTCCCAGACTCAAGCAATCCTCCCATCTCAGCCTCCTGAGTAGCTGGGACTACAAGCATGGGCCACCAAGCTCGGCTAATTTTTGTATTTGCAGTAGAGACGGGGTTTCACCATATTGCCCAGGCTGTCTCCAACTCCTGGACTCAAGAGATCCTCCCACCTTGGCCTCCCAAAGTGCTGGAATTACAGGCGTGAGCTGTCACACCAGGCCTCAACCATAGTTATTAATATATTTTATGTTCCTTGTTAGTATTGCAATTGTCTGATTTAATAAAACTTTTCAAGTATTTCAATTATTTTCATAAATCTAATTAAATTCACAAATATGTAAAAAGCAAGCTATTTTATGTATTACATGTCACTGTATATAACTATTATGGCTGAATTGTGTCCCTCTAAAATTCATATGTTAAAATCCTACAGCCTGGCCAACATGATGAAACCCCAAGTCTACTAAAAATACAAAATTTAGCCGGGCATGGTGGTGCATGCCTGTAATCCAGCTACTTGGGAGGCTGAGGCAGGAGAATTGCTTGAACCTGGGAGGTGGAGGTTGGAGTGAGCTGAGATCGTGCCACTGCACTCCTGCCTGGGCGACAGAGCAAGACTCCTTCTAAATAAATAAATAAATAAATAAATAAATAAATAAATAAATTCCTAACCCCCAGTACCTCAGAATGGGACTGTATTTGGAGACAGTGCCTTTAAAGAGGTAATTAAGTTAAAATGAGGTCATATGGGTGAGCCCTAATCCAATATGACTGGTGTCTTTATAAGAGATTAGGACACAAACAGGCACAGAAGGAAAGCTTTGTGAAGACACAGAGAGAGCCAAGGAGAGATACCTCAGAATGAAACCAGCCATGCCAACACCTTGCTCTTGGATGTCTAGGTCTAGGACTGTGAGAAAATAAATTTCTGTTGCTTAAACAACCAGTGATACTTCTGTCATGGCAGCATTAACAACCTAATATACCTTGACTCTTAATTAATACATGTAAGGGCATTTTCCATTTCCCTCTAAAGGCTTTTGAATGTGAGGCATTCTCTCATATTCTTAGAATCATTCTTAATGATATAGAAATAGTATCGGATTAATTTTCATGACTTTGTTAGACTCTATCACAATTTCCATAAGGATTCTGACAATTCTAAATTCACATGGAAAAGCAAAAAATCAAGACTAGTCAATAAATTTATGAAAGAAAAATGTTGTACAGGCTTTCACCCAATCAGATATCAAGACCTATTGTAAGGATTCAGTAATTAAGACCCTGTGCTACTATTAAAGGTACAGACAGATAAACTAATGGAATAGAATGCCCAGCTCTATAAGTATGTAATAGAAGCACTAAATAAGTAGAAAAAAAAAGATGTACTATTTAATAAATGATTGGTTATCACTGGTAACCAGAAAGTCAAATAGGAAATATTAAAAATTAGATCCATAAATCAAAACAAAACAAAACAAAATCTTCCAGGTGGATTAAAGTCATAAATTTGAAAAACAAGAATTCTAAAACTTTTAGAAGACGATAAAGGAAACTCTTTTTGTGGCCCCTTGGTAGGAAAGGGCTTTGATTGATTTCATTTTCTAAACCAAATACAAAAAGCAAAAAAACCATAAAGAAGGGCTGATAGGCCGGGCGCGGTGGCTCAAGCCTGTAATCCCAGCACTTTGGGAGGCCGAGACGGGCGGATCACGAGGTCAGGAGATCGAGACCATCCTGGCTAACACGGTGAAACCCCGTCTCTACTAAAAAGACAAAAAACTAGCCGGGCGAGGTGGCGGGGGCCTGTAGTCCCAGCTACTCGGGAGGCTGAGGCAGGAGAATGGCGTAGACCCAGGAGGCGGAGCTTGCAATGAGCTGAGATCCGGCCACTGCACTCCAGCCTGGGCGACAGAGCGAGACTCCATCTCAAAAAAAAAAAAAAAAAAAAAAAGAAGGGCTGATAAATCTGACTACTTTAAACTTAACTTGTCTACAACAAAAGATATCCTAAAGATAGGGTAAAGAAAAGCCATAGACTGGAAAAAGATACTTTCATTGCTTATAATCAGTAAGCCTAGTATCCTGAATATATAAAGAGCTCCTAGGCCAGGCACGGTGGCTCACGCCTGTAATCCCAACACTTTGGGAGGCAGAGTTGGGTGGATCACTTGAGCCCAGGAGCTTGACACCAGCCTGGTCAACATGGCAAAACCCTGTCTCTACTAAAAATACAAAAATTAGCCAAGTGTGGTGGTGGGTGCCTGTAATCCCAGCTACTTGGGAGGCTGAGGCAGGAGAACTGCTTGAACCCAGGAGATAGAGGTTGCAGTTAGCTGAGATTGTGCCACGGCACTCCAGCCTGGATGAAAGAGCCAGACTCTGTCTCAAAAAAGAGCTCCTGAAGATTAGCAAGAAAAATACAAACATCCAGTAGGAAATGGGCAAAGTATATGAATACACAATTCACAGAAGAGAAATACAATAGATAAATAAACAAAAAGACCTCCAGCCCCCCTGGTTAATCAGGGATATGCAAATTAAAGCCAAAGTGAAATTCCATTCCATCCAACAGACTTGAAACATTAAAAAGTATCTGACAGAGCCAAGTATTGGAGCAAAAGGAATTCTCATTCTGCTGGTGGGAGAGCCAATTGGTACAATCACTTGTAAAGCAATTTGGCAACATTTAGCAAAGCTTGAAGACACTCATCCCTAAGTCTCAACAATTTTATTCCTATGTATATGCCCTAGAGCAGGGGTCCACAACCCCTGTAACTGGGCCATACAGCAGGAGGTGAGCAGTGAGCAAGCAAGAAAAGCTTCATCTGTATTTACAGACACTCCCCATCACTGGCATTACTGCCTGAGCTTCGCCTCCTGTCAGATCAGCAGCAGCATTAGATTCTCAGAGGAGCTTGAACCCCATTGTGAACTACGCATGTGAGAGATCTAGGTGGTGCACTCCTTGTAAAAATCTAATGCCTGATGATCTGAGGTGGAGCTGAGGTGGGGATGCTTGCACTGGGGAGCAGCTGCAAATATAGATTAATGTTAGCAGAGGTTTGACTGCACAGAAACTATAATAAATCAATTGCTTGCAGACTCATATCAAAACCCTATCAGTGAGTGGCAAGTGACAATTAAGCTGCATCTGGTGGCAGGCTTTACAGTGGCAAGTGAGTTGATGTACTTCAATTATACAGCTGCATCTGGTGGCAGGCTTTAAGTCACAATTCAACACTTATTTTAGTCTGTGGATGGTCCACTGTTTATTTTATTTACCACTTCCATCAATGCTTCTTTCTGGCACTTGTGTCAGTCACAGTTTTGGTAAGCACACAAGCTAATCCCAGCCAACATGAGCAAAAAACAAACATCACTAGAGCACTTCTTTCAAAAAGGAGAAAGACCCAATGATGAGACAGAAGACTCTAAGACTGCCAGCAAAAAGAAAGCTGCATTTAAAAGAAAATACCAAGAGTCCTACTTAAATTACTCCTTGCAACATGTTATTCACATTCTCCAAGTTCACTTTGTATAATACTTGGTAACTGGCTATCCACTGAAACTACGAAAGCTTCAAAACTGTTTCACCACATGGAGACCAAGAAACTTGCATTAAAAGACCAGGTTTTGGAGGTTTTCAAAGGAAAAAAAAAAAAAAAACATGAACACAAACAGAAGCAATTATTGAAGGTCCTACCACATCAAGTGTGTCTGTACTGACAGCATCAGTCAATGGCTAACCACATTGCTAGAGATAAGAAGCCCTTTACTATTGGTGAAGAGTTGATCCTCCCTGCTGCTGAGGACATCTGTTGTGAACTTTTAGGAAAGGCTGCAGTTCAAAAGGAGACACACATTCCTCTTTGGCTAGCACCACAACTAGACAAATTGATGCAATAGCAGAGGATATTGAGGCATTATTGTTAGAGAGGATTAATAAGTCACCGTGGTACACAATCCAGGTTGACAAGTCTACCAATGCTGACAACAAGGCAACAATGCTTGTTTTTGTGAATATATTTTCAGGAGGATGTGTGTGAGGATATGTTATGTGTACTTTTGTTGCCAATCAACACCACAGCTGCAGAACTATTCAAGTCTTTGAATGATTACACATCAGGAAACTGAATTGGCCATTTTGTGTTGGTATATGCACGGATGGAGCAGTTGCCATGACAGGACAGCTTTCTGGTTTCACTACTTGGGTCAAAGAGGTTGCTTCTGAATGTGTCTATGCATTGTGTTGTTCATGGAGAAACGCTGGCTAGCTGAAAAATGTCACCTGAACTTCATCACGTTTTGCAGGATGTGATTAAAATTATCAGCTATATTGAAGTATATGCCCTTAACTCACGTCTGTTCGCACAGCTCTGTGAGGAGATGGACGCAGAGTACACTCATCTTCCTTCTACACAGAGGTGAAATGGCTTTCTAAAGATAGATCACTGGCCAGAGCTTTTGAATTAGATAAGCTGCTACAGAGATTTCTTTTAAAAAACAGTAATCACTGGCAGCACGTCAGTTACACAGGATGGGTGGCAAAACTTACTTGTGTGACATATTCAACCTGCTCAGCAAATTCAATCTGTCACTTCAGAGGAGAACAACTGTGTTCAAGTTGCTAGATAAAGTGGTTGCATTCAAATTCAACTGGAATTATGGGGGTGACAAGTCAACACCAGGATTTTTGATGTTTCAAACATTAGTAGAGATTTTGAAAGAGACTGAGCCAGGGCCTTCTTTCTCGCAGCAGGTGCATGATCACCTGTCTCACATTCAAAAGAGTTTGGGCATTACTTCCCAACTAAAAGACCTCTGGACTGGGAAGGAATGGATCCGTGATGCATTTGTGAGAAAAACACGTGAATCAACTTTGCCCGTACTAGAAGATCAACTGCTTGAGACTGCAAATAATGGTGCCTTTAAAAGTATGTTTGAAACTTCAAATCTCCATGTGTTCTGGATTAGAATCAAGGCAGAATATCCTCAGATTGCCACAAAAGCACGGAAAACCCTGCTTCCATTTCCAACATCCTATCTTTGTGAAGCAGGGTTTTCTGCAGTGATACAACCAAATTGAGATTACAGAGTAGAGTGGACATAAGCAACACACTTCGGGTGTCACTATCCCCCATCACCCCCAGATGGGACTGTCTAGTTGCAAGAAAATAAGCTCAGGGCTCCCAATGATTCTACATTATGGTGAGTTGTACAATTATTTCATTATATGTTACCATGTAATAATAACAGAAATAAAGTGTACAATAAATGTAATGCGCCTGAATCATCCCAAAACCATTGCCACCCCTAACCCCTGTCCGTGGAAAACTTGTCTTCCATGAAACCAGTCCCTGGCGCCAAAAAGGTTGAGGACCACTACCCTGGAGAAAACTCCTTCACATGTATGAGAATATTTGTTGCAGCATTGTTTCTAATCGCAAAAATATGAAAATAAATGCCCATCATTGAGAGAGTGGACACATTATGGTTTACTAATTAAGTGACATACTACATAGCAGTAAAAATGAACTAAAGTTCCACAACATGTAACATGAATACTGACAAGGGTAAAAAGCAACTTTTTAAACAATATAGACAGAGTGTTATTTATATAGAGCTTTAAAACATTCATAACAAAAACATCTATTGTGCATGGATACACAATTTCAGCAATCAAAAAAACAGGCTCCATAGAAAAATGGCAAAATGTTAAGGTTTGATACATCTCCCACAAGTATGCCTGACAAAATTCTTTGCATTTTAGGAGTGAAACATTTGTTATAACAGAGTTTATTTTATTTTAATTATTTATTTTTATTTTTAAAATTTATTTATTTTTTATTATACTTTTAACTTCTAGGGTACATGTGCACAACGTGCAGGTTTGTTACATATGTATACTTATGCCATGTTGGCATGCTGCACCCATTAACTCATCATTTACATTAGGTATATCTCCTAATGCTATCCCTCCCCGCTACCTCCACCCCATGACAGGCCCCAGTGTGTGATGTTCCCTACCCTGTGTCCAAGTGTTTTCATTGTTCAATTCCCACCTATGAGTGAGAAGATGTGGTGTTTAGTTTTCTGTTCTTGTGATAGTTTGCTGAGAAAGATGGTTTCCAGCTGCATCCATGTCCCTACAAAGGACATGAACTCATCCTTTTTAATGTCTGCATAGTATTCTGTGGTGTATATGTGCCACATTTTCTTAACCCAGTCTATCATTGATGGACATTTGGGTTGGTTCCAAGTCTTTGCTATTGTGAATAGTGCCACAATAAACATACGTGTGCATGTGTCTTTATAGCAGCATGATTTATAATCCTTTGGGTATACACCCAGTAATGGGATGGCTGGGTCAAATGGTATTTCTAGCTCTAGATCCTTGAGGAATCGCCACACTGTCTTCCACGATGGTTGAACTAGTTTACAGTCCCACCAACAGTGTTAAAGTGTTCCTATTTCTCCACATCCTCTCCAGCACCTGTTGTTTCCTGACTTTTTAATGATTGCCATTCTAACTGGTGTGAGATGGTGTCTCATTGTAGTTTTGATTTGCACTTCTCTGACGGCCAGCGATGATGAGCATTTCTTCATGTGTCTGTTGGCTGCATAAATGTCTTCTTTTGGGAAGTGTCTGTTCATATCCTTTGCCCACTTTTTGATGGGGTTGTTTTTTTCTTGTAAATTTGTTTGAGTTCTCTGTAGGTTCTGGATATTAGCCCTTTGTCAGATGAGTAGATTGCAAAAATTTTCTTCCATTCTGTGGGTTGCCTGTTCACTCTGATGGTAGTTGCTTTTGCTATGCAGAAGCTCTTTAGTTTAATTAGATCCCATTTGTCAATTTTGGCTTTTGTTGCCATTGCTTTTGGTGTTTTAGTCATGAAGTCTTTGCCCATGCCTATGTCCTGAATGGTATTGCCTAGGTTTTCTTCTAGGGTTTTTATGGTTTTAGGCCTAACATTTAAGTCTTTAATCCATCTTGAATTAATTTTTATATAAGGTGTAAAAAAGGGACCCAGTTTCAGCTTTCTACATATGGCTAGCCAGTTTTCCCAGCACCATTTATTAAATAGGGAATCCTTTTCCCATTTCTTGTTTTTGACAAGTTTGTCAAAGATCAGATGGTTGTAGATGTGTGGTATTATTTCTGAGAGCTCTGTTCTGTTCCATTGATCTATATGTCTGTTTTGGTACCACTACTATGCTGCTTTGGTTACTGTAGCCTTGTATCATAGTTTGAAGTCAGGTAGTGTGATGCCTCCAGCTTTGCACTTTTGGCTTAGGATTGTCTTGGTTATCTGGGCTCTTTTTTGGCTCCACATGAACTTTAAAGTAGTTTTTTCCAATTCTGTGAAGAAAGTCATTGGTAGCTTTATGGGGATGGCATTGCATCTATATATTACCTTGGGCAGTATAGCCATTTTCATGAAATTGATTCTTCCTATCCATGAGTATGGAATGTTCTTCCATTTGTTTGTGTCCTCTTTTATTTCATTGAGCAGTGGTTTGTAGTTCTCCTTGAAGTCCTTCACATCCCTCTAAGTTGGATTCCTAGGTATTTTATTCTATTTGAAGCAATTGTGAATGGAAGTTCATTCATGATTTGACTCTCTGTTTGTCTGTTACTGGTGTATAAGAATGCTTGTGATTTTTGCACATTGATTTTGTATCCTGAGACTTTGTTGAAGTTGCTTATCAGCTTAAGGAGATTTGGGGCTGAGATGATGGGGTTTTCTAAATATACAATCATGTCATCTGCAAACAGGGACAATTTGACTTCTTCTTTGCCTAATTGAATACCCTTTATTTCTTTCTCCTGCATGATTGCCCTGGCCAGAACTTCCAACACTATGTTGAATAGGAGTGGTGAGAGAGGACATCCCTGTGTTATGACAGTTTTCAAAGGGAATGCTTCCAGTTTTTGCCCATTCAGTATGATATTGGCTGTGGGTTTGTCATAAATAGCTCTTATTATTTTGAGGTACGTTCCATCAATACCGAATTTATTGAGCGTTTTTAGCGTGAAGGGCTGTTGAATTTTGTCAAAGGCCTTTTCTGCATCTATTGCGATAATCATGTGGGTTTTGTCTTTGGTTCTGTTTATATGCTGGATTACGTTTATTGATTTGCATATGTTGAACCAGCCTTGCATCCCAGGGATGAAGCTCACTTGATCATGGTGGATAAGCTTTTTGATGTGCTGCTGGATTCGGTTTGCCAGTATTTTATTGAGGATGTTTGTATCAATGTTCATCCGGGATATTGGTCTAAAATTCTCTTTTTTTGTTGTGTCTCTGCCAGGCTTTGGTATCAGGATGATGTTGGCCTCATAAAATGAGTTAGGGAGGATTTTCTCTTTTTCTATTGATTGGAATAATTTCAGAAGGAATGGTACCAGCTCCTCTTTGTACCTCTGGTAGAATTCGGCTGTGAATCCGTCTGGTCCTGGACATTTTTTGGTTGGTAGGCTATTAATTATTGCCTCAATTTCAGAGCCTGTTATTGGTCTATTCAGGGATTCAACTTCTTCCTAGTTTAGTCTTGGGAGAGTGTATGTGTCCAGGAATTTATCCATTTCTTCTAGGTTTTCTAGTTTATTTGCGTAGAGGTGTTTATAGTATTCTCTGATGGTAGTTTGTATTTCTGTGGGGTCGGTGGTGATATCCCCTTTATATTTTTTATTGTGTCTATTTGATTCTTCTCTCTTTCCTTCTTTATTAGTCTCGCTAGCGGTCTGTCAATTTTGTTGATCTTTTCAAAAAACCAGCTCCTGCATTCATTGTTCTTTTAAGGGTTTTTTTGTGTCTCTATCTCCTTCAGTTCTGCTCTGATCTTAGTTATTTCTTGCCTTCTGCTAGCTTTTGAATGTGTTTGCTCTTGCTTCTCTAGTTCTTTTAATTGTGATGTTAGGGTGTCAATTTTAGATCTTTCTTGCTTTCTCTTGTGGGCATTTAGTGCTATAAATTTCCCTCTACACACTGCTTAAAATGTGTCCCAGAGATTCTGATATGTTGTATCTTTGTTCTCACTGGTTTCAAAGAACATCTTTATTTCTGCCTTCATTTCGTTATGTACCCAGTAGTCACTCAGGAGCAAGTTGTTCAGTTTCCATGTAGTTGTGTGGTTTTGAGTGAGTTTCATAATCCTGAGTTCTAGTTTGATTGCACTGTGGTCTGAGAGACAGTTTGTTATAATTTCTGTTCTTTTACATTTGCTGAGGAGTGCTTTACTTCCAACGAGGTGGTCAATTTTGGAATAAGTGTGATGTGGTGCTGAGAAGAATGTATATTCTGTTGATTAGGGGTGGAGAGTTCTGTAGATGTCTATTAGTCTGCTTGGTGTAGAGTTGAGTTCAATTCCTGGATATTCTTGTTAACTTTCTGTCTCATTGATCTCTCTAATGTTGACAGTGGGGTGTTAAAGTCTCCCATTATTATTGTGTGGGAGTCTAAGTCTCTTTGTAAGTCTCTAAGGACTTGCTTTATGAATCTGGGTGCTCCTGCATTGGGTGCATATCTATTTAGGATAGTTAGCTTTTCTTGTTGAATTGATCCCTTTACCATTATGTAATGGCCTTCTTTGTCTCTTTTGATCTTTGTTGGTTTAAAGTCTGTTTTATCAGAGACTAGGATTGCAACCCCTGCTGTTTTTTGTTTTCCACTTGCTTGGTAGATCTTCCTCCATCCCTTTATTTTGATCCTATGTGTGTCTCTGCACGTGAGATGGGTCTCCTGAATACAGCACACTGATGAGTATGGACTCTTTATCCAATTTGCCAGTCCATGTCTTTTAATTGGAGCATTTAGCCCATTTACACTTAAGGTTAATATTGTTATGTGTGAATTTGATCCTGTCATTATGATATTAGCTGGTTATTTTGCTCATTAGTTGATGCAGTTTCTTCCTAGCATCGATTGTCTTTACAATTTGGCATGTTTTTGCAGTGGCTAGTACTGGTTGTTCCTTTCCATGTTTAGTGCTTCCTTTAGGAGCTCTTGTAGGGCAGGCCTGGTGGTGACAAAATCTCTAAGCATTTGCTTGTCTGTAAAGGATTTTATTTCTCCTTCACTTATGAAACTTGGTTTGGCTGGATATGAAATTCTGGGCTGAAAATTCTTTTATTTAAGAATGTTGAATATTGGCCCCACTCTCTTTTGGCTTGTTGAGTTTCTGCTGAGAGATCTGCTCTTAGTCTGATGGGCTTCCCTTTGTGAGTAACCCGTCCTTTCTCTCTGGCTGCCCTTAACATTTTTTCCTTCATTTCAACTTTGGTGAATCTGACAATTATGTGTCTTGGAGTTGTTCTTCTTGAGGAGTATCTTTGTTGCATTCTCTGTATTTCCTGAATTTGAATGTTGGCCTGACTTGCTAGGTTGGGGAAGTTCTCCTGGATAGTATCCTGCAGAGTGTTTTCCAACTTTGTTCTATTCTCCTTGTCACTTTCAGGGACACCAATCAGACGTAGATTTGGTCTTTTCACATAGTCCCATATTTCTTAGAGGCTTTGTTCATTTCTTTTTACTCCTTTTTCTGTAAACTTCTCTTCTTACTTCCTTTCATTCATTTGATCTTCAATCACTGATACCCTTTCTTCCAGTTTATCGAATTGGTTACTGAAGACCCTTTCTTCCAGTTGATCGAATCGGTTACTGAAGCTTGTGAATTTGTCATGTAGTTCGCATGCCATGGTTTTCAGCTCTATCAGGTCATTTAAGGACTTCTCTACATTGGTTATTCTAGTTAACCATTCATCTAATCTTTTTTCAAGGTTTTTAGCTTCTTTGCAATGGGTTCAAACTTCCTCCTTTAGCTTGGAGAATTTTGATTGTCTGAAGCCTTCTTCTCTCAACTTGTCAAAGTCATTCTCCATCCAGCTTTTCTCTGTTGCTGGCAAGGAGCTGCATTCCTTTTGAGGGGGAGAGGTGCTCTGATTTTTTGAATTTTCAGTTCTTCTGCTCTGTTTTTCCCCCATCTTTGTGGTTTTATCTACCTTTGGTCTTTGATGATGGTGACGTACAGATGGGATTTTGGTGTGAATGTCCTTTCCGTTTGTTAGTTTTTTTTCTAACAGTCAGGACCCTCAGCTGCAGGTCTGTTGGAGTTTGCTGGAGGTCCACTCCAGGTCCTGTTTGCCTGGGTATCAGCAGCAGAAGCTGCAGAAGAGTGAATATTGCTGAACAGCAAATGTTGCTGCCTGATCGTTCCTCTGGAAGCTTCGTCTCAGAGGGGTACCTGGCCGTGTGAGGTGTCAATCTGCCCCTACTGGGGGGTACCTCCCAGTTATGCTACTCGAGGGTCAGGGAGCCACTTGAGGAAGCAGTCTGTCCGTTCTCAGATCTCAAACTCTGTGCTAGGAGAACCACTACTCTTTCCAAAGCTGTGAGACAGGGACATTTAAATCTGCAGAGGTTTCTACTGCCTTTTGTTTGGCTATGCCCTGACCCCAGAGGTGGAGTCTACAGAGGCAAGCAGGCCTCCTTGAGCTGCAGTGGGCTTCACCCAGTTCGAGCTTCCTGGCTGCTTTGTTTACCTACTCAAGCCTCAGCAATGGTGGGTGCCCCTCCCCTAGTCTCACTGCCACCTTGCCATCAGACTGCTGTGCTAGCAATGAGGGAGACTCCAGTGTGGGACCCTCCAAGCCAGGCGCAGGATATAATCTCCTGGTGTGCCGTTTGCTAAGACCCTTGGAAAAGCATAGTATTAGGGTGGGAGTGACCCGATTTTCCAGGTGTTGTGTGTCATGGTTTCCCTTGACTAGGAAAGCCCTTGCGCTTCCCTGGTAAGGCAATGCCTCACCCTGCTTCAGCTCTCTCTTGGTGGACTGCACCCACTGTCTTGCACCCACTGTCCAACACGCCCCAGTGAGATGAACCCAGTACCTCAGTTGGAAGTGCAGAAATCACCCGTCTTCTGTGTCGCTCACACTGGGAGCTGTAGCCTGGAGCTGTTCCTATTCGGCCATCTTGGAACCTGACCCAACAAAGTTTAAACAGCAGAATAAAATAATTTTTCAAGTTATCTCTCTCCTAGTAAAGTTTTCCTTCCCTTCCGTTGTAATAGAGTTATTTAACCATTTATCAAATTTTTGTTTTGGATTTTTTTTTTTCAAGTAGCTTCTACCCATGTAAGGAAGTTATTAAACCAAACAGTAGGATATAAAGCAATAACAAGGAAGAGATGTATAACCTGCAAAGAGGAAGGAGAGTTTACATCTGTCTGGAGCAGCCAGAGAAAACTCTAAGGAGATGCATTTGAGCTGCCTTTTTGGGAGATGTATTCACCAAGGGAACAGACATTCCACGTAGAGGGAACAGCTTGTACAAGAAAATGGGGATGGGCACAACAGGTAACACGGAGAAGTACAGTTGTCCCTCAGTATCCGTGAGTGATTTGTTCCAGGACTCCCATGGATACCAAAACTAGAGGATGCTCAAGTCCCTGATATAAAATGGCTTGTATTTGCACATATGCACATTCTCCTGTATAGTTTGTCTCCAGATTATTTAACAATACCTAATACAATGTAAATGCTATGTAAATAGTTGTTATACTATATTGTTTAGGGAATAATAACCTTAAAAAGTCTACACTTCAGTACAGACTGACTTTTTCCCCAAAATTTTTCAATCGGGTCGGTTGAATCCACAAAACCCACTGAATGGAAGGGCCAAGTAGGGTGCAGTGAGGCCTTGGAGGAAGGATATCAAAGTAAGTGGCTAGAGAGGAAGGAGGAGCTTGAGGTGGAAGCCGGAATGTGTGGGAATTGGTGCTGTACTTGCTCACCAAGCACCCTGGTTAGAGCTGAAATAACTCTTTTATGCCACAGACTCCTAAGAGACATAGCTGGGACCAGAACTTGTGCCTGCCGACTTCTGGGTAATCCATCCCTGGTTGTGTAGGGATGGCTGTGCTACCATGATAGCTTTGAAAAACACGGAGAGTTTATTTTCGGGGCTGCTTGTAGTCCAGTCCTACTTGGGTTTCCCATTTCCTATCAGCCCCAAGCCACCCACGGATGCTCCCCACCTCCCAGACATCACCTTCCACTAGGTCCCCAGATCACTTTTAAAACGCAACCAGGGGCCTGGCGCAGTGGCTCACGCCTGTAATCCCAGCATTTTGGAAGTCCGAGGAGGGAGGATCACGAAATCAGGAGTTCGAGATCAGCCAGGCAAAGACAGTGAAACCCCATCTCTACTAAAAATACAAAAAAAAAAAAAAATTGGCCTGACGTGGTGGTGTGCGCCTGTAATCCCAGCTACTCGAGAGGCTGAGGCAGGAGAATCGCGTGAACCCGGGAGGCGTTAAGTTGCAGTGAATCGAGATCGCGCCATTACACTGCAGTCCCGGCAACAGTGCGAGACTCTGTCTCAACAAAACGAGACCAGGAGTTCCAGAAGCCTACGAGCACGAACTCCCAAGACTACAAGTCCCAGCATGCAAGGCTCCCTGTTGGAAAAGGGCTTCCCATAGCCACCAAGTGGACCATCATGCAACGCTCTCTGACGGGGCGGGGCTCGCTACAGGGGCGACACACTTGTGGCGTCGCCTCGGCAACTCCAATTCCGTGACAGAATGTGCTTCCGCTTCCGCCTTTGAGCCCTATGAGCGAGACTTACGCTACTTAGTCGTCGTGACGCCATTCTTCTGCGACGGCGCGGGCCTGGAGCTTCCGCACGGTGGCCTCACTCCCGCGTGAAACGCCAAAGAGGCGATTTGTTGTCTGCGTCCTCTGTCCTGGGAACTAAGGGGAAAGCGGCGAGATGACGGACCGCTACACCATCCACAGCCAGCTGGAGCACCTGCAGTCCAAGTACATCGGCACGGGCCACGCCGACACCACCAAGTGGGAGTGGCTGGTGAACCAACACCGCGACTCGTACTGCTCCTACATGGGCCACTTCGACCTTCTCAACTACTTCGCCATTGCGGAGAATGAGAGCAAAGCGCGAGTCCGCTTCAATTTGATGGAGAAGATGCTTCAGCCTTGTGGACCGCCAGCCGACAAGCCCGAGGAGAACTGAGACTCTGCCTTACCACCACTGTGCGGGGCACCTCTCCCAGTGTTCCTCAGGTTGGCCAATCCCTTCGACTATTTCTGCCTCCAAAGGACCGGCTCTCCATGGCTCCTGCGTCTGGTACTTCCGCGTACAGAAGTGCTTGCCCGGGGAATCCCGCCTGACCTGCCTTCATGTGAACCCTTTGGAATAGCACTGGGAGACCAGCAGAACCCCTGAGAACTGTGCTGGTGAAGAGGGCCTAGAGCCGGCAAGCGTTTGAGAAGAGGGCGTGGCGCTGGAATGAGATGGGATTTGGCGTCTCATTTTTGGCTAATTGATTGTCATTGGCTTTTTCCATAAAGTTTAGAAATCATTCAGTCTCTTGGTGTGAACTTCCTGTGTTAGGGTGGAGGGCTCCTGAAAGAGCCGAGCGGGAAATGGGTCGGGGGAGGGAGTGCATGCCAGTGTCCATGATCAGGTACTTAAATCCGCCCTGTCTACCATTATAATTAATTCCCCGACTGCCACTTCTCCCAAGAGCGTTATTTTCAGGCCCACAATGCCTTCAGTATTGAAGTTTGTGGTTATTGTATCCCATTTTCTTTTTCTCCCTTTTTAAAAGTCTTTGCAGTCTTTGCTGTCATTGTCCTCCTTAGCCTCTTTAAAATGCATCCTTTCTTTTTCTTGGGAATTTGTGGCCGTGTCTCCAGAATGACAAGCTGGCAAGTGAGTTCATCCTTTCTATATTCAACAAATATTTGTTGAGCTCTATGAACTCACGTTCTTGGGGCTTACATTATGCTGGTGGTGGAGAAAGGAGGTCAAACACTGTAGACGTAATAAGTAAATGTTAGAAGATGCTGCGGGGAGGGGAGAACAATGTACCTGGTGTGGGTGGGAGTAGTTGGTAGGGCCATAATCTTAAATATGATACACAAGTTACTGAGATGGTGACATTTGAGCAAAGACTTTAGGGAAATGAGGGAAATAGCCATGCGGAAAACTGGAGAAATTGCTTTCCATGAAGAGGGAACTGCCAGTGCAATGGTACTAACACTGGGAGTATGTATGGTTTATTGGAGGACCTGCAAAGAGGCAAGCATGGCTGGAGGGGGTGAGCCAGGGGAAAAGTAGAGGGACAGGTAATGGAGTGGGAAACGAGTAGAGCCTTGTAGGACAATATATGAACCTCTGAGGAGCCATTGGAAGGTTGTGGGTTTTTTAATTTTAGTTTTTAAAAATAAGAGATGGGTCTTGCTATGTTGGCTAGGTTGGTCTTGAACTCTTAGCCTCAAGCAGTCCTCCCACCTCAGCTTCCCAAAGTGCTAAGATTACAGGTGTGAGCCACCACTCCAGACCATTGGAAGGTTTTTACCCAGAGAAGACACATGACCTGGCATAGCTTAGATCAGTGGTGGCTTTGGAACTCCAGGCTGAAGTGCGGTGGCACGATCATGGCTCACTGCAGCCTCAACTTCCAGGACTCAAGCAGTCCTCCCACCTCAGCCTCCCAAGTAGTTGGGACTACAGGCACGGGCCACCATGCCCGGCTAATTTTTGCATGTCTTAGTTTTTTTGTAGAGATGGAGGTCTCATGTTTCCCGGGCTGGTCTTGAACTCCTGGCTCAAGCAATCCACCCACCTCAGCCTCCCAAAGTGCTGGGATTACAGGTGTGAGTCTCTACTCCTACCTTCCATTACACTAGAAAATTGTTGAAGACACCAAAGAGCCTCTGTTTGCGTGGATTATGGCTGTTGATATTCACCATAGAAATGAAAGCAAAAGTTTTAATTCATTGAAAAATAAGGACAATTCTCAGGTCAATGGTAAAAATAATGATAAAACCATTTCATGTTAACAAAAAAGTTCTTGTTTTATGAAAAATGACAATTTACCAAGACACAATTTAGTGAGAAGAATGACTTTTAAGAAAAACTGGTTTTTCAGAGGTCTGTGCTTGGCTTAATAGAAGACAGCTTGATTCCCATATCTGTTTTTGTGTTCAAACTGTTGGGATATGAAATTTTTGTTGAAGTATGAAAAAATCCACTTCTTATAAATACTTAGTATGGGAGGAATATTTAACTTTTTCAAATACTTGTATATATACTTCTTTGATATTCTACTAAAACCCAACAAGTGGTAGTTTCTTAAAGGTTAGTTACAACATGGAATCTGAAACTGGTTTAATGAACTTTTTATTCTGTTCCATTAAAATTCATTCATCTGTCTTGAGCTTTGAATGGATCTTTTACCCATACCTGATTTGGAACATCATGCATCAGTCATCTGAAAAGTAATGGGTCACTGAGTTACACAGGCCTTCCAAATGTTGATACATTCATTATATATATCAAAAATCACATTGATTAATGTGTCTCAGGAAGGTCTTATAGTATTTGGAAACTGAAAAACCTACTGTGAAGGTATAAGTTTTCCACAAGTTTAAGTTTTTACTTGATAGCTTGAACTTGACCAAGCTATCAAGCATGAAATTGATAGCAAATATTATTGTTTTCCTTTAAGAGAAAGGCGCACTTGGTTTGTTTTCAAGAAAATGTCTGCCAAATACATACTCAAGTCTGAGCAACAAGATACAGTTTGTCATTTTTTCATGTAAAAACGTGCCTTGAAAAAAAAAAAAAAAAGCCAATTCAGTTTGCAACTCAAATAATAAAAAGTGTTTTTCCTTGAGAAAACCATTGTCCTTTGGCAGGCAGCAGAAATGTGTTATGCATATTACCAGTTTCATCACACAGAATATTAAAAGACATCTTAAGGGTTAAGATTTCATAAAGTTAGTAATTTTTACTACTTCATCAAGCACATTGTTAAGTGAAACTGAATTGTTTTTTGTTTTTGTTTGTTTTTACTGAGGGTGCATGGCAATGAAGTATACAATGACCAGGAATACATTTTTGTGCCACTCCATTGATTTATGCTAAGTGCTGGTAGTTTTATCACTATTGCTTTTGCACCATCTGTGCAAATGCTAACGGTAAGAAAGGCAAGTAAAATGTTACTTTTATGAAAATAGTTTTGGCTTCACAGTTTCCCTGAGATTTCTTTCTTGCCATTTTTACTGGAAATAATGACCGATAGGAGATTAAACTATGGTGGTTTACACTTGGGTATTTGGCAGATATTTTATCAAAAATGGATGAAATGGGCCATCACTTCAAGAAAAACAGTTGAACTGTGGTTTCAGATGATCCCTCTGGCTGCTGTGTTGAGAGTAGACTGGGGTAATGTGAAAGAGGATAGATTGTAATAATTGGCAATTAAATAAAAATGTCAACATTAATTTTTTTTTTCCTCTTTAAAGAATAGCAGAGTCAAACTAAGTCACCATCCTTATAAAACTTGATAAAGGTATAAAAAGTGTCATTAGAGTGAGCTCCTGTCCCCATTTCAAGGCTGTAGCAGTAGACCAAGAGAGATGACAGCCTGCATTGGAGATAGAGAGGAAAGGACTGGATATATGGTATGGGATAGCATATATAAAGAAATGAGTAATGTGTACAGTAAGAATTTAGAAGGAAGTCAGTAACTTAAAGACCTCCATGAAGAGTGGGGTTTCACAAAGGCAAGGATTTTGGTCTTTTTTACAAACTAATATATCCTAAGTATCTAGAATGATGTCTAACACATCCCAGGTGTCCAATAAATCTTAAGTGTTGACTATCAAAGGATAGGGCTTAATCTAGGTGATATATTGGGCCCATGCTAATTCATGTTCTTAGGCAGTCTTTAACTTTACCATAATAGGTAATACCAAAGAAGAGCTATCTGAAAACATGCTTCCTATAATATTAATAATGGCTAACATATTGAGCATTTTTATGGTGTGCTAAGTGTTTTGTGTGATCTTTGGGAGGTACTGTCTTCATTTTACAGATGAAACAGGTTCAGAAAAGTAATTTGCACATGATCACACAACTAGTAACCAGGTTTTTTCAAAGTCTTGTACTGTTGCCCAAGTAGGTCTAGCATACAAAAATAATATTAGAATAATTTGAAATAAGTTGTCTCAGATTTTTAAAATCAAAATACTAAAAGTTTAGTAGATTATATTGAAAGAATATCAGACCAATATGAAAGATCTCATAGAACCCTAAGTAAAAAATGTAATTTGAAATATATTGAATAAAGATTGAATAAAAATAATCTTAGTAGGAAGCATAATTGTTTTGTGTGGAAAAACATTTCAAGTATCTGAAAGTAGAAGTGCATTCCAAATAAATTTAATTGAGCCATTCTGTTTTTGTTGTTCTCATATAAAATAATATTTGTGTCAAACACAGGAGGGCAGCAGATGATACTCAGATGGAAGTTACTTTCAGAAAAAGATCTAAACTTGCAGATTCCTGATAACTCCGGAGAAAAATCAGCGGTTTCTATGTGTATTTAGAATGATATAATTAGAAAGCCACTTTGTAAACTATAAAGAATTGGGCACGTTTTTCATTTGACAAATTTTAGTGATCATTTTACAGATGACTGTATTATGCTTAAAAGCATGGGACAAGATGTGGGCCCTTTGAAAGCACGGTAGTTGGAGAAATAAATATAGCAGCACATAAATAATTTTAATATGTAGCAGCAAGTGATAAATGCTAAAAAGAAATTTAGAAAAAAAGGCTACAGGAATGTACAGGAAGAGATCATTGCAAACCGCCAGTGAGGTACTGGGTGAGGGCATTGAGAAAGGCATTTGGGCAGGGCCTTGACTAATGAAATAAAACTTACACTTTTTTTTTTGAGACTGAGTCTTGCACTGTCACCCAGGTTGGAGTGCAGTGGCATGATCTCGGCTCACTGCAATCTCCACCTCCCGGGTTCAAGCGATTCTCCTTGCCTCAGCCTCCCAAGTAGCTGGGATTACAGGCACCCGCCACCCGACCCGGCTAACTTTTTTGTATTTTTAGTAGAGACAGGGTTTCACTATATTGACCAAGCTGGTCTTGAACTCCTGACCTCATGATCCACCCACCTCGGCCTCCCCAGCAGCTGGGATTACAGGTGTGAGCCACCATGCCCAGCCAAAACTTACACATTTAAGACTAGGGCAAGGTTTCTTAGCTGCCCTCATAAGGGCAGAATTCAAATCCCTTTTCTCTATTAAAACCTTTTCCAGGCCGGGCGCAGTGGCTCATGCCTGTAATCCCAGCACTTTGGGAGGCCGAGGCAGGTGGATCACAAGGTCAGGAGTTCGAGACCAGCCTGACCAACATGGTGAAACCCCGTCTCTACTAAAAATACAAAAATTAGCTGGGCATGGTGGTGCATGCCTGTAATCCCAGCTTCTCAGGAGGCTGAGGCAGGAGAATTGCTTGAACCAGGGAGGTGGAGGTTGCAGTGAGCCAAGATTACGCCACTGTACTCCAACCCAGGCGACAGAGTGAGACTCCGTCTCAAAAAAACAAAAACAAAAACAAAAACAAAAAAAAACCCCTCTCCATTACTTCTAATAACTTCTTATGGCTTACAAGACCTCCCACCCTTTGGCCCCTGCTTTCATAAATCTGGAAAACCAGGGTCTACATCCTAGGTTGATAACAATAACATAACAATTACTATTTACTATGTGTGCACTATGTGCCAAAGACTAACATCAACATCTCAGTTTTCATGACAAACTTGAGAAAGTTATTATCCCATTACACTAATAAACAAAAATATTAGGACAATTGAAGGGTCTTGCCCAATATCATCAACAAGTAACAGGTAGAGCAGGGACTTAAACTAGCATCCAGTCTCTTCGTGGGGTCGATGAGGGTTTCCAGAAATGTGTTTTACAGAATTCTGATTCCTGGAAAAATTATCAATGGTTTTTTTGGGTTTTTTTATTTTGTTTTTGTTTTGGTTTTTAGGGATAAGGTGGGGGGGGCCATTTTGGTGAAATAAGTTTCAGAAATGCCATACACCTTGGAGATTCATGCTTCAGATTATTCAAAGTTTCACAGTAAGAAATTTTGCTTGACTATCATTTCCTACATTTATTTAATCCTGGAATTTATTTTCTCAAGAAATACAAAGATAATTCTGAGAAAAATATTTGAGGGATACTGCTTTTGGTAATGAAAACATTTTAGAATAGAGAAATGATGTATTCAACCCTGAACTCAAGGAAGATAAATTTGGCAGCGGTGTGTAGGTTGGAACTCATAGCCACAGAAAACTTTCCTTTCCTTGGGTTGTAATTCCATCGCTGAAAGTGAATACGTTTGTGAATGGAAATTCTTTGTTCTCAGCTCCGATTCTTTCCACCTCTCTTAGACTAGCAAATTAAAGATATTACAAAGAAAGGAGACATTAATCATATTGCACAAATTAGTTATGAAGCTATCTGCAGCTCATTCTTTTTCAGGACAAGAGCAAGAAGAAAACCAATACATTTTGTTCCTTAATTTTATTAATGTCTGGAAGATGTGTACTGATGAGGTATCAGTACTGCATGATCTGGCAGCCAACAGTTGGTCTGCTTTGGAGAGATGACAATTTGTTCTTAACTGGCTTTTCATTTCACGTCGTACATTTCTTTCAGCTCTCTCTGTCCTACATCTTCCTTATGTGCGATACACACATTTGCTCCATCATGCCTGCCCACTCAATTAACCCTGAAATACCGAAACCTGGAGCCGGGGGGGGTGCTGGTAGGAAACCAAGACATTGAAGAGTCCATCTCATCTCTCACACTACACAAAGGGTCTGGTAGGAATGGCTCTTTCAAGCGCTATCTGTGATCTGCATTAGCTCAGAATCCTTCCTCGTCTCCACTTCCTTCATTTCCTAGCCACTGTTCTCAGTTGTTATCTTGTCCTCTAGGCGTCCCTCTTACCACTCTATCCTCCTATTTCAATGAACCTTATCCTTGCTTCCTCCATGTCTCCTCTAAAAATAGCGGCCTTTAAAGCAGAAGTGTCTTTGTAACATTACAAACGAAGGGAAAATACAGTAGGTGATTTGAGGCCCTGTGGTACAGCATTAAAGCGTTTAGGGTGTTCACCACCTCAGCCTCCCTCTCCTCACCTCCAAGCCCTGGGCCAGCAGACTAGGGCACTCATCTCTGGTTCTGGTCCACTGCTGTCTGTTTCAGAATTCCGCCTTTAAAACGGTATCATTAGTATTAATACTATCTCATTCATCAATTTTGATATGACAATCGAATGATGTGTACCTTGTAGAAAAGTTTGTCTTTTTTTGATTAAACAAAAAAAGGTACACAGAATAATATAACATGGAGATACTTCTACCTCAAATTTTGTCCAAGTTCCTTCCCTTTTTTCTATTTTTAAAACAATTTGCAAATTATGTATCTATGCCCCTTTTTAAACCTGAAAGGAAGCATTACAGGTAAAACTATTGTCTCCTTTGACCATTTATAGCCCAATCTCTCCTGTGTCCTCATATTCATCCCTACCCCCACCACCAAAGTAATCACTTCAATGAGTAAGTTCTTCCCGTATACCCATTAGATTTTATAAACATATATTCATATCTAGGAACCATATGTAGAAGTGTTGTTATGTTTTTAAAAATATATGTGTGTATAATACATATGCATATATATACATATGTATAGATACATATATGTGCATATATATACATATGTGTAGATACATATATGTGCATACATATGTATACAAATGTATATATACATCTATATACACACACACAAATGAAAGTATCTGGCAGTTTCTCAAAAAGCTAGACAAAGAATTATCATGTGATTCAACAATTCCATTTCTAGGTATATAACCAAAGGGATTGAAAGCAAGGACTGGAATAGATAATTATATGCCAGTGTTCAATGCAGCATTATCTACAATAGCCAAAAGGTGGAAGAAATCCACAGGTCCACTAACAGATGAATGGATAAACAAAATGTGGCATATACCCACAATGCAATATTCTGCCATAAAAAAGGAATGAAGTTCTGATACAAACTACATAGATGAACTTAAGACATGAAATAAGCAAATAAATGAAATAAGCAAAGCACAAAAAGACATTTGTGGTATAATTTCATTTATATGATGCACCTAGAATAGCCAAATTCATCAGGACTGAAAGTAACAGAGGTTGTTAGAAGTTTGGTGTAGAAGCAATAACATATTATTGCTTAATGGTTACAGAATTTTTGTTTAGGGGTAATGGAAAATTATTTCCAAAATAATCATGACATAGTAGTGATGGTTGTACAATATTGTGAATGTAATTAATGAAACAGAATTAATTGTAAACTTAATTAAAATGGTGAATTATATGTTATATATTTTTACTGCAATTTTAAAAATTAATAATACATTTACCAAAACCCATTGAATTGTTCATTTTGTTTTTAAATTTATTTCATTTTATTTTCCTAGAGACAAAGTTTTGCCTAGGCCAGAGTGCAGTGGCTATTCATGGGCACAGTCATGGCACACTGCAGCCTTGAACTTCTGGGCTCAAGCAATCCTCCTGCCTCAGCCTCTGGAGTAGCTGGGACTACATGTGTGTGCCACTGTGCCCAGCTGAACTGTTCACTTCAAATGGGCGAATTGTGTGGTATGTAAATTATATCTCAATAAAGCTGTTTAAAGTAGATATATATGGTATTATATACATATGGGTTGTATACATATACATATACATATATGGTATTATACATATAATTGGTATTATACATATGCCAACATATTATACATATAATTGCATATGGTATATACAGATATGGTATTATATATAATTGAATTATATATGGTATTATAAGGTATGGTATTATACAGTATGGTATTGCACACATAATTTAGTTTATATATATAGTTTTTGGTTTTTGTTTTGAGACAGGGTCACGCAGGCTGATTCCAAACTCCTGGGCTCAGGAGATTCTCCCACCTCAGCCTCCCAAAGTGCTGGGATTACAGGCATGAGCCACTGTGCCTGGCCCACACATTATATTTTTGAGATCTATCCAAGTTGAGAGCTATAGTTGTGTAGTTCATTCCTTTTTAACGTTATGTCATAGGAATATATTACACAATTTATACATGCATTCTCTAATTAAGGGCACTTAGAATGTTTCTACCATTTTATTATTTCAGACAATGCTGCAGCGAACATTCTCATATGTGTCTCCTCAGATGCAGGCAAAATGTCCTCAGTATATAGGTGTGTGTCATGTGTTTTCAAAGCTTTAATGTATTATATGAATGTAGGCTTCTTATTTTTAGAATCTTAACTCTTAGCCATTTATTTAATGCACGTTTATTGAACCTGCAATGGGGCAAACGGGGTCACGGCCTCTGTGGATCTCACAGTCTGCAGCAAAGGAGGCACGTAATCAATTGGTTAGAATAAGAGGTGGGACTCTTGAACACTTCAATCTCTACAAAGCAGCTCCTTCCAGTCTGTTTTTCATCTGGACCCACCTCAGCTTCTCCCATTTCCTTTCCTCTGCTTGACCCCTTTTCCTCCCACCATTTCCAGTTGTTATCTAAATTC
Organism: Papio anubis; assembly: GCF_008728515.1. Classification (NCBI taxonomy): domain Eukaryota; kingdom Metazoa; phylum Chordata; class Mammalia; order Primates; family Cercopithecidae; genus Papio; species Papio anubis. The sequence goes on from NC_044981.1 coordinate 118,487,631, forward strand.
CTCAACCAGTCTTCTAATTTTCTCAGCCTCTCTTTCAAGAGAGGTTCTTTAACCTTACTGCATCCATCTCACCTTGCAAAAAAAGTGTATCAGCCTTAGAATAAATTTTTCTAAAAATCAGTTTAAAAGAAAGAGCAAAATGTGTATTTTCCTGTGAAATTTAGGAGCTGGACATGTCTTATTTCTTGTGTTTTTCTGCTAGGTTAACTTGGACTTTGTATCAGCAGTCCCCAAACTTTTTGGCCCCAAGGACCAGTTTCGTGGAAGACAATTTTTCCATGAACCAGGGTTGGGGAATTGGGAGATTGGAGGGTTGAGGGGGTGAGTGTGGGAGGTTGGGGATGAAACTGTTCCACATGAGTCTCATCAGGAGTGTGCAACCTAGATCCCTCACATGCACAGTTCACAATAGGGTTCAAGCTCCTATGAGAGTCTAATGCTGTCACTGACCTGACAGGAGGCGGAGCTGAAGCAGTAATGCTCACTCACCCACCGTTCACCTCCTGCTATGCTACCCAGTTCCTAACAGGCCACAGACGAGTACCGGTCTGCAGCAGGGGTTTGGGACCCCTGCTTTAAATGATAAAATCTCATGAAGCAAGAACAACAATTTTAGCTGATGCTATTCATTATGTAGCTTAGCATTTAATGCACTATAGACACTATAAAAATATTTGACTGGCAATACTAGTCAGACCATGTAATGCACAGTCCCAAGCACTAAAGAGTGATACAAAGATTATGAAAACAAGGTCCTGCACTCACAATTAATAAAGAAAATGAGGCTGGGCATGGTGGCTCACGCCTGTAATGCCAGCACTATCGGAGACCGAGGCAGGCAAATCGCTTCAGCTCTGGAGCTTAAGTCCAGGCTGGGCAACATGTCAAAATTCCGTCTCTACAAAAAAAAAAAAAAAAAAAAAAAATTAGCTGGGTGTGAGGGTGCGCACCTGTGGTACCAGCTACTGAGGAGGTTGAGGTAGGAGGATCAGTTGAGTCCAGGAAGTCAAGGCTGCAGTGAGCCATGATTGTGCCACCACTGCACTTTAGCCTGGGCGACAGAATGAGACCCTTCCTCAAAAAAAAAAAAAAAAAAAAAGAGAAAAAAAAAGTAATAGGCCGGGCAGGGTGGCTTATGCCTGTAATCCCAGCACTTTGGGAGGCCAAGGCAAGCAGATCACTTCAGGTCAGGAGTTTGAGACCAGCCTGGCCAACATGGTGAAACCCCGTCTCTACTAAAAATAAAAAATTAGCCAGGCACGGTGGTGTGCGCCTGTATTCCCAGCTACTTGGGAGGATGAGGTAGGAGGACCAGTTGAACTTGGGAGGTGGAGGTTGCAGTGAGCTAAGATCATGCCACTGCACTCCAGTCTGGGCAACACAGCGAGACTCTGTCTCAAAAAAAAAAAAAGAAAAATGTAGTGCACCAATGCATCTCCAGATTCTAGAGTAGTGCACGACACAGAGTGGACACAATAACTCGTTGTTGAATGATGAATAAGTGAATAAATAAACAAATGAACAAACAAATTCATGAGGAACAATGAGGATGGGGTAAAGTTGAGATGGGACACAGAAAAATGCTAAACATGGATTATGAATCTTTCTACCTTTTACGTTCAACGTGGAACTCTGATGTTTTCTGATGTGTTAACAACCTCACCTCAGTGATTTTAGTTTTATCAAGTCTGACAAGCACCATAGGTTTTGGGTTTTTTTTTTTTTTTCTAACGTCAACATCTTTCAAAGAAATACACACTTGTTTCTATTGTCAGCATATAAATAAGCATGTGTGGAAAATACCAAATGTTCAAATAACTTGATAATTCCACATAATAAGTGGCTCCAGTGGTGCAATCGGTTAGCGCGCGGTACTTATAAGATAATTCCACATAATAAAATGAAAGTCTCAAGCCAAGTAAATCTCAAAATACATATTTGATTGAATAAGAAGTGACACAATACCCATTTTTATAGGATCACATGAAAATTCTTTTAGTTTCTTGAAGAAAAAATATATTGCTAAAACCAAAATGTTTCCCATATGCAGAAGAAAACGATTACTGATTTATGGAAGGTGAAATCTGAGGTAAATACATGTCAGTAAGGACTTTGGACGCGATGACTATAACATGGGAGCACAGGACTAAATATGCACCTTGTCTTTCAGTTAATTTAAATAGACTTAAAATTCGTGGAAGGCAAATTATGGAAAGCCAACATATTCACACTCATGAGGATGAAAACTGATTAGACATTCATTTTTTTCCTCTAGCGCTTCAGCATGTTCTCCGGCTTTTGTTCTCTCTCTCTTCCCACTTATCTCTTTCTTGCTGTTCTGTGATAAGAAACAACAGATTATTAGTGTAGTGAAGCCAATACATCTTTAACCCTTTTCTCTCAGCCCTAGAACAACTTTAAAATTCATATACTAAGACATGCAGTGCTAATTACATTTCACACACCTCAAAGATTGTGTCATGCAGACAGAAATTTTTAAGATGGTAAATAAGGCATATGTGCATGAAGGAGTTCTTTGTTTGATAACACAAGTTTATTTTGATAAAACACACATTACTAATGGGAAACTGAATGCTAAATAATATGTATATACTGTTACCGGTACAGTAGAAAAAGATCGTAGACGTTATTCATTTGTCGTAGGAGCACCTGAGAATGCCTAATGTATGAACTGTATTTGAGCTGGTTATTCAGGCTTCTGTATCAAAAATCTGGAAAAAAAAAGTTTAAAGGTGGTGAATTTATTTAATGAAAAGTATTTTTAAGGCCGGAAGCGGTGGCTCATGCGTATAATTCCAGCACTTTGGGAGGCTGAGGTGGGCAGATCACCTGAGGTCAGGAATTCGAGAGCAGCCTAACATGGTGAAACCCTGTCGCTACTAAAAACACGAAAATTAGCCAGGCGTGGTGGCACATGCCTGTAATCCCAGCTACTTGGAAGGCTGAAGCAGGAGAATCGCTTGAACCTGGGAACGGACCTTGTGGTGAGCCGAGGTCGCACCACTGCATTCAGGCATGGGGAACAAGAGCAGAAACTCTGAAAAAAAAAAAAAAAAAAAAAAAAAAAGAAAGAAAGAAAGAAAGAAAGAAAAAAAAAAGGTTTTTTGTTTTTGTTTTTGTTTTGTTTTGTTTTTTGGGTTTTTGTTTGTTTGTTTATTTTTGAGACGGAGTCTCTTTCTGTCGCAGGGGCTGCAGTGCAGCGACACGATCTTGGCTCACTGCAAGCTCTGCCTCCCAGGTTCATGCTGTTCTCCTGCCTCAGCCTCCCAAGTAGCTGGGACTACAGGCACCCGCCACAACGCCCGGCTAATTTTTTGTATTTTTGGTAGAGACGGGGTTTCACTGTGTTAGCCAGGATGGTCTCAATCTTCTGACCTCCTGATCCACCTGCCTGGGCCTCCCAAAGTGTTGGGATTACAGGCGTGAGCCACCACACCCGGCCAAGAAAAGTATTTTTCAAAAGAGAAAGAAAAAAAGAGAGACCATATTTGTGGGTTGATTCACTCTTTAAGTTAGCAACTTTGATCACTCCAAATTCTTTTTTTTTTTTTAGACAGTGTTGCTCTGTTGCCCAGGCCGGAGTACAGTGGCTTGATCTTGGCTCACTGCAACTCCACCTTCCGGGTTCAGGTAATTCTCCTGTCTCAGCCTCCTGAGTAGCTGGGATCACAGGCACATGCCACAAAGCCTGGCTAATTTTTTGGATTTTTGGTAGAAATGGGGTTTCGCCCTGTTGGCTGCACTGGCCTTGAGCTACTGACCTCAAGTGATCTGCCCACCTCAGCCTCCCAAAGTGCTGGGATTACATGTGTGAGCCACTGTGCCTGGCCTGCTCACTACAAATTCTATAGGATTCAAAGAACATCCCTATCCAGGCCAGGACTCTTGGAATGTTTCTAGTGGGAAGGCAAATGGAGCTCTCAGGATGCTATTCACAGAGAGCCAGTCAAAGGTTGTGTTTTTTGGAGATGGAGTCTTGCTCTGGCTCCAAAAGAGTGTAATGGCACAATCTCCACACGCTGCAACCTCTGCCTCCAGGGTTCAAACGATTCTCTTGCTTCAGCTTCAGGAGTAGCTGATTACAGGCACGCACCACCACACCCAACTAATTTTTGTATTTCTAGTAGAGACGGGGTTTCATCATGTTGGCCAGGCTGGTCTTGAACTCCTGGCCTTGAGAGATCTGCCTGCCTCGGCCTTCCAAAGTGCTGGGATTACAGGCGTGAGCCACCGCACCCAGCTGGGCACAGCTTTCTGATAGCATCATGGGCACTGCAAGGCCAAAGTGACCTCCTAACACTCATTCTGTAAATAGATAAAATTTGGGGGGTGGTGCATGTCACTGTTGTATTTCTGGAAAAGCTCTTTCCATTTTTCAAAAAAGAGCCAATACTATATGCATAGTTATCACCATACAGAAAGTTTCTTTGATAGTCAAAGCCTGTAAAATTGCCTCACATTTGTTCTTTGTGAGATAATGGCTACCTCCCGCCTTCATGAAAATTATATTCGATCTATTCAATTTAGCCCTCCTCTACAAATGAAGATTTCCCTGCACCCACATGGTCTTTAAGTCTCTCTCAATTCTAATATATCATTTCTAATTTGTATAAGAGCCTGTTTTTTGCCTCAGACACAAGGTCCTAGACAATTCACATAATATAAATTGGCTTTCATATGCGCATATTTATTAGGTTTCAAATATTCAAATATATTACACATATATAAGACTCTTACTAAAATCCTGTGTTCCCACTTAGCATTTGATTTTTTTAATTCCCATTAGTATTAATATTAACTAACTCATTTTTTCAAATATACACTTGAGGATACTAATTTTTATGGGTTTTAAGTAGTGTAATTTCTTCCAACCAGTTCTAAATTACTGAAATCTTTCAATGGCAGGCTGTTCTATGAATGCTAAAATACAATTTCAAATACCCAGTACGTTAATAAGCAGCATCAGTTGGCTTATCTCTGCCATGTTAAGCAATGCAAGGAATATGGCATTTATTTGTACAGCAGGCATTATTTCTCAAGTGACACATCGTTTCTTATTCTTCAGCCTAAACTGCAGAATATTTCCTATTTTACCAAGTAACTGAACCTTGAATATCGGTAGTGCATGGTACATAGACCTAAAAAAGATTTAATTCAAACTACCCTCTACTGTCTCTGTGGATATCTTCAGTAACAACTGTCTTGGAACAGTGGTGCTTATTTTAAAAGATAACGTTAGGCTGGGTGAGGTGGCTCATGCTTGTAATCCCAGCACTTTGGGAGTCTCTGTGCATACCTTCAGTAACAGTTTCCTTGAAACAGCACTGCTTATTTTAAAAGATAGTATTAGGCCGGGTGAGCTGGCTCACACCTGTAATCCCAGCACTTTGGGAGGCTGAGGGGGGCAGATTGCTTGAGTCCAGAAGTTCAAGACCAGCCTGGGCAACATGGCAAAACCCTCATCTTTACAAAAAATACAAAAATCAGGCCAGGCGCAGTGGCTCACGCCTGTAATCCCAGCACTTTGGGAGGCCAAGGCGGGCAGATCACAAGGTCAGGAGATTGAGACCATCCTGGCGAACATGGTGAAACCCTGTCTCTACTAAAAATACAAAAAATTAGCCAGGCGTGGTGGCGGGCACCTGTAGTCCCAGTTACTCAGGAGGCTGAGGCAGGAGAATGGCGTGAACCCAGGAGGTGGAGCTTGCAGTGAGCCGAGATCACGCCACTGCACTCCAGCCTGGGCAACAGAGTGAGACTCCGTCTCAAAAACAAAAAAAAACAAAAAAAATTAGCTGGATGTGGTGATGTATGCCTATAGTCCCAGCTACTTTAGAGGTTGAGGTGGGAGGATCACTCGAGCCCAGGAGGTTGAGGCTGCAGTAAGCCATGATCACACTGCTGCACATGATAAATTGGTATAATGTCTTAATTTTTTTGTTAAAAAAAAAAAAGATTATGGCTATGGAAAACATGGAGTTTCTCACAAATATGTGGTTAAGGAAAGTCCAAATTTATCTGTTACGTTGCAGACTTGTGGAAATTCCTCCTAATGAAGCCAGTAATACAAAATACAGTATTTATCATTTTCAGGGTGTGCAAAAGAGTTCAAGGAAAATGCCAAACTAACCTGGTCAAGGTTGGTGGAAAGATTTTTATCTTCCAACCTAGGAAGCACCTCAATGGAGAAACGATTTTATTCATTTTTATAGCCCAGGATGTAACACAGTGCCAGTATGCAGTAGACAAGCAATAAATATTTCTTGAATGTGTTTCTCTGCCTAGCGATTCATCTTCCCTCTTCTGATTCAAGATAATTTAAGTTGCAAAAGAAGGGCATTGAGATCCACAGACTGAGGCAAAAAGAGCTTAGGGCTCATGTCACCAACGAATCCAGGTGCTTCAGTCTTGGTGCTTTAAGATCCACGGTTCAAATATGTGACTGGAACTTTGTTGTTCTCTGCTAATTTCTCATTTATGATTCCTCAGTATTGTTGCCATTTCCTGAAGCTGACAGTAGCTCCAAGAGCTATATACTTCAGGTTCAAATCCAAGATGATCCCTGGACCAAGCATTGTGGCCGGGGACATCAACATGTTGATTAATTTAGCCATGGGCATATGTTCCACCCATGGATCACAGGCAAAGTCAATGCCTTCAGAGGTACCCAAGCCCACAGTAGACAAGAGGTTGGACCCATTCACAGAAAGAGGGGGACAGTTATCAGGAGAAGACTGAATGGATGCTGGACAAAACTAAGCCAGAGTTGTCCCCTAAAGATACTTACAGTATTTGTTAAGCATTCAGTCTGTCAACTACATGCTACATACTGCATTTCCTGTGTTTTAAGATGTACATATTTTTTCTTCACATCTTTATATCTCCAAAATCAGGCAGCATCATATAATCACTGTTGGCCCAATGGCAGTCATGACGTGGCTTGACTGTGCTTACCCAAATGTCAAAAACTCCTAAATCAAGACCTGTCCAAAGGGGTGTCAGCAGCTTGAGAAAAAATCCAGAGACAAATATGGGATCACTTTCTTACCTCTCAGAACTCAAATTGTAATGGGAAGAGGGGTAGAGACAAGTAGTGGGTCTGATATGTTTAGCAACATTTCTGAAGCAAAGGTCAAAAAGCTCTTGCTCTATACTTGCACAGTCAGCTGAACAGCTCAGCACCAATGGCTTTTAGTTCTTTTATGAAGTCTTTGAAGAAATGCTGTGTCATCAACACTCTTGATACCTCAAAGAACATAAGAAAGCATTGTGCCCTCAGTTAAGCAGTCACATTTTTTCCTCCTACTGATAAATAAAATAATGGTGCATCCTGCATCTGATAGCATTTTAGACTCAATGAAATAAAGTGCCAGTTTTTGTCAGGATGGTAAGGATACAAAAATAAAAAATAACATAAAAGTAAATGATATAAACCTTGCCTTTAAGGAACTTATACTCTAATTGAAAAGTGAAGGCATCTGTATTAGTCTGTTTTCACACTGATGATAAAGACATACCTGAGACCGGGTAATTTATAAAGAAAAAGAGGTTTAATGAACTCACAGTTCCAAGTGGCTGGGGAGGCCTCACAATCATGGTGGAAGGTGGAAGGTGAAAGGCACATCTTACATGGCAGCAAGCAAGAGAGAAAGAGAGCCAAGCAAAAGGGGAAACCCCTTATAAAATCAACAGATCTCATGAGACTTATTTGCTACCATGAAAACAGTATCAGGGAAACTGCCCCCATGACTCAATTGTCTCCCACTGGATCCCTTCCACAACATGTGGGAATTATGGGAGCTACAATTTAGGATGAGCTTTGGGGTGGGAGACATAGCCAAACCATATCAGCATCTATTTGCTGTGTCTTATATACAGCATTTACTACAAGAGAGTAGGTAAAAGAAGACAAGTGAGTGATTCAAGGTTTCTGAAGAGGTAGTGATAACTGGCAGAGAGCAGACCCCTAGAAATGAATAGGGACTCTCTCCTGAAAGAAGTAGGTCTTGAACTTGGCATTTAAGTAAGGATATGGCTCAGGTCAACAAAGATAAATGAGAGAGGGTATTCTAGAAAAAAGAGAATAGAAGGTAAGAAAAAGTGGAAGTATACATATGTATCTTAGAATAAAGCCAGTCAAGAGCAGAGCATTCTTAAGGGAAGCTCTGTTGGAGGCCAGATTGTAAAAGAGCCCAAAATGCCAAACCAAGAAGCCAAAACTCAATTCTGGGGGCAATGGGAATTTTTGCACAGAGATTTACTTGCTCTAAGTTGTGCCACTACAAGTTTAACCCAGAATCAACGTGCAGAAAGAACTGGACAGAGAGGAAAGGGCAAGGGTGGTGGAGGGGACACAGGACAGAATGGAGGAGAAAATTCTGTCATTGAAAAATAAAACACAGCCAATACTCTGAGAAATAAATGGAAATAAAAATAAAAGAAGGAATAGCAAAGACTTGGAATCAACCCAAATGTCCATCAGTGACAGACTGGATTAAGAAAATGTGGCAAATATACACCATGGAATACTATGCAGCCATAAAAAAGGATGAGTTTGTGTCCTTTGTAGGGACATGGATGCAGCTGGAAACCATCATTCTCAGCAAACTATCGCAAGAACAGAAAATCAAACACTGCATGTTCTCACTCAGAGGTGGAAATTGAACAATGAGATCACTTGGACACGGGAAGGGGAACATCACACACCAGGGCCTATTATGGAGAGGGGGGAGGGGGGAGGGATGGCATTGGGAGTTATACCTGATGTAAATGACGAGTTGATGGGTGCTGAGGAGTTGATGGGTGCAGCACACCAACATGGCACATGTATACGTATGTAACAATCCTGCACATTGTGCACATGTACCCTAGAACTTAAAGTACAATTAAAAAAAAAAAAAAAGAAGAAGGACTCAATTCCACCATGGCAATGGAAACAAAAACTGCGCAGGAGTTTGGAGACAGTCCCAATACTCAACCACCATGGTCACGTTGCAAGTTAGTGTGATGATGAGAAACCCTAGCAAGTCCACGCCTTCCATGCTTCCAGAATGTTACAGGCTCCAGGCTGCAGGAGACACTGGAGGGCTGTGTTCTCCAAGGAGGTGGAAAAATCCTTGCCTGGATAAGTGTCCTTTAACTACAAAAGACTTAAAGCTGTGAGCTGGAGATAAGAAAGCAAAGGTTTAAGCCAGGAGTAGGAAATGGGTTCTTCTGTCTCCAGGTTGAGACAGCCCTAAGCCTCTGAGGCAAAACATTCCTGACAACCGCAGTGACCAGCAGAGCAAGCAGCAGTCATCTCTTATTGTGTGCTATTCTTACCCGCCTGGGATATTCCAGGCCTGTGGCAGCGCTCATATGTCCCCATCAGGACAGCCAGATGCTTCAGGATATAATAGCAGCAACTACTTTTAACCCAAGAAAGAAAAACTTCTGCTAACTAGTCAAGTAAATTTCTCTATTAAAAAGGCATTTGCTCCTTGAAAACATTTCCACAACCACTTCACTTGTGCAAGAAGCCCTTAAAGTGTTCATGTTTTGTCTTAAAGAAGTGTTCATGTTTTGTCTTCTCAATCACGCATGAATCGCCGTGCCACCATCACACGAACCCACAAGGATCTCACCCTTATTCTGAATTCCTGTATCATGGGTGCAGGCAGAAATCTGTATCTCAGTTGGGTGTCCCAACTTTAGACCATGACTTGGTTATTCTCCTGCTGCTTCCTGTGCAGTGAGTGACAGCTCTTCCCTTAGAGACAAAAGCCTGCGTAGCCCCCAACTCACTGGGGAAGTCACTGGATCCTTCCAGATAGCCTCATCTTGCAATAAGGAGAATCATGCCATTCCACTCAGCATTTGTGGGAGGTTTCTGTGAAATGATGGCATAGAATAAGAGCAACTGGTGTGAAGTGGGTGTATGACAACCCATATCCGTGGGATTTCAATCCCTCACTGGCCCCTACGACCTTCACAGATTACATCTTCCCTTTGTATTGCCCAGCCCCATCTAGCCTGGAGCTGTTCCCATTTAATCTACTTAATAAATGTCTGTTAAATTTGTTATGGAAAAAAAAATAGACGGAAACAGAAAAACAAAACATTAATTTCAACAACAAAAAAATACTAGTGTTATGGGTATGGGTTGAATTGTGCCCCCCTGAAAATAGTGTGAAGTCCTAACCCAGAGTACCTCACTCGGCATGTGACCCTATTTGGAAATAGGGTCTTTGTATTAATCCATTTTCTGTTACCTCAAACTGGGTAAATTACAAAGAAAGAAATATTTCTTATAGTTATGGAGGCTGAGAAGTTCAAAGTCAAGGGGCTGCATTTGATAAGAACCTTCTTGCTCGTGGGGACTCTGCAGAGTCCTGAGGCAGTACAGGGCATCACATGATGAGGGGACTGACTGTGCTACCTCAGGTCTCTCTTCCTCTTCTTATAAAGCCATCAGTTCTACTCTCATGATAACCCATTAATCCATTAATCTATGAATGGATTAATCTGCTAACCTGTGAATTGATTAATCCATTCATGAGAGCATGGCCCTTATGACCCAATCACCTCTTATAGTCCCCACTTCTCAATACTGTCACATGGGGATTAAGTTTCAACATGAGTTTTGGAGGGGACAAATAATCTAAATATAAGAGTCTTTAAGAGGCAATCAAGTTGAAACTGAGGTCATTAAGATGAATCTTAATACAATATGACTGGTGCCTTTATAAAGAGGAAATATTTGGCCACAGAAACAGACGTGCACATAGGAAGAACACTATGCGAGCGTGAAGACAGAGATCAGGTGATGCATCTACCAGCCAAGGGACACCGAAGATTGCCAGCAAACCATCAGAAGCTAACAGGCAGCTGTGAAACAGATTCTTCCTCACAGGCCTCAGACAGAACCAACCCTGGCAACACCTTGATCTCAGGCTTCTAGCCTCCAGAACTGTGAGACAGTAAGTGTTGGTTAATGTAAACCACCAGGACTTTGTTCCAGCAGCCCTAGCAAACTATTACAAACAACCTCAGCAACAGTTTTCCGGGTAGTGTCAAGAGGTTTCAGATACAGAGAGGTGTTTTTGCAACAAAACAAAACCCAACCAATCCAATTACAACTTTAATACAATGTCTTCTTAATCTAGAAGAGCTTTCTTTACAGAAGTCTTTGAAGATCTAAAATGAAACATTCAGCATGAAGGACAAAAAGGCCAAGTGTAACAAGCAACTTTTTACCTAAGTCATTTCACTCTAAGCTGGTCTTCAAAATGCAAACTCCAGTCTCCTTAGTGTTTTTGAAAGGCATGGTGGACCAAGGTAATGTGGCTAAACTTACACAGAGCTGGTCTAGATTCCTCCAAGGGCACTTATACCCATTATTTTGTGACCTGCTGCAGTTGCTATAAACTAATGGACTAGTT